>NC_134613.1:303214-606428 GCF_046129695.1 Lonchura striata | reverse complement strand
GCAGGATGCTCACATTTGTCCTGAGGAAGGTACGGTGCCATTCCATGGAGGTGGATCCCCCCAGCTGCCTGGGTGTGGGCTGGAGTTCTGGGGGGATGGGGTGGGACAGGGACCCCACTCTGAGGTTTTGCTACCTCTGCAGGCTGTTGCAGGTAGAGAAGACAAGATGGAGGTGGACAGACAGACTGATAGAGAGGAGAAGATGGAAGTGGAGGGAGAAAAGAGAGGAGAGGAAGAGATGGAGGTGGACACAATAATGGATACGGAGGAGGAGATGGAGGTGGATGGAGAACAGACTGGAGAGGAAGAGATGGAGGTTGATGAGGATGAGGAGATGGACGTGGAAATGGAAGAGTACACCCAGGAGATGGACATTGATGAGGAAGATGAAGAGGAGCCCATGGTCCTGGGATGAAGAGCGATGCCAGCAGCACGACAGGCATGTGGTCCCCACAGGCACAGTGGGTTCCCTGCAGCCAGGCTGGGGCGGGATTGGGCTGGGTGGTCCCTGCTCAGGCAGGTGGTACCCAGTGCCTTGGGTTCTGGTGGCCATGCCCAGCCTGTCCTGTTCTTGCTTTGGGCCACACAAGCCCCATGGCAGTGCCTGGGGCCCAGCCCCCAGACCCAGCCAGCCTCAGCTCTGGCAGCAGAGTCCCAGTGTGCCAGCCTGGGGACACACGGAAGAGCTCTCTGTGCCTGACTTGAGTGACCACGGCACCTGCTTTTCTTCCCGGACTGATGGAGATCCTGGACTGAAATGGCACCCTTTTGTACATAGTTTTTAGAGTTTGTTCTTGTTTTTGCCATATAGGTTTTAGGGCTTTGTTTTGTCTTCTGTAAATACATTTCAAATATTGTTGTTAGGTATGTTCTTAGGTATATACATTCTATAAATTGTTGTTATTACAAATATTCTTACAAAAGTAAATGTGTTCTGTGTTTTCATTGCTGTTCTAATGTAAATAAACAACCTTGGCTTTTCACACCCCAGTTCTCTTTCCATTTGCTTCCAGCACAGGCAGTATTGGCCAAGTTGTGTTTTCCACTTGCTCCCGGTTCCCAGGGCTGGAGGTTCATGGGGGATCTGGCACAGCCACCCCAGCAGTGGTTGTCCCACTCAGAGGGTCCCGCTGACAGAGGTCACTGTCTCCTTGCTGTCTCTCTGGACACACTGGGGAGCTGCAGGGGCGAATCCCAGCGTGCCCTGTCCCATGGGATGCCATGTTGGGACTCAATGTCCCAGCCCGGGTGAGCACTGGTTGTGGCCCTGGGCTCAGCATGGCAGGCCTGGTGCTCACAGCAGTGCAGACTTCAAGCTGGCCATGCACAGCTCCGTGTTTTTCCCAAAACTATCACTGCTGCAGCACCTGGGGTTCCCCAGTGCTGGGCTTTTTATCCCCACTGCATGGAGGATCACATGGCAGGGCAAAGGATGGATCCCATGTGGCATCCAACCTGCCCTGATCCAGGCTGGGCACAGCCTGATGAAGGATGAGCACATCTCGCAGGGATATGGAAACCTCCCCTGAAAACCCAGTTCAGGCAGAGCCTGAGCTCTTTTGTGGCTCTGGGCAGGAAGATGCTCAGGATCTCCCAGAGAGGCTCAGCGGGCAGTAGGATTGTGCCTGCATCTCGCTCTGGAGATGCCAGTGGCTCAAGTGACAGCTGTGGGAATGATTTATAATGCACCGAGAGGGGCCACAGTCCTGCAAGGCTCTTACATCAGGAGCAAAGAGCAGCCTGCAGGGTGGGGAAGGCTGGAGCTGTAGCACTGTGTGCTCATCCCTCACCTTCATGGGGAGCTGCCCCCAGACTTGCTATGTATCACTTTGATGGTTCTCCTGTTGGGTGTATTTTGGAGCAGCTGTTATCTGTGGCTTTTTATGGTGATCCTGTGGAAAGCAGCCATTTACCTGCTGTGATGAACTCAAAACTAATACTAACTCTTCATTCCCTTTGGTTTTATTTGGGGTTTTTTTAGTCTCTTTGTTTGATTGGTTTGCATGGGTTTGTTTTTTTCTAGGTTTTGTCTGTTTTGGTTTGAGTCTTTTGTTTGCTTTTTCATAAGACTCAGGTGAAGTTGGCATAGCCAAAGTCAAGAGAATGTACACCAGGCTTGACTTTCCAGAAATTACTTTTGGCTGGGTTTAACTGCATTCTCCAGGCTCAGGATGACCAGTACATTTGCAGGATTTGCTCTGCAACATCAGCTTGCCCAGACTCGGCTCGGTGATTCACAAATGGAGAAGACAATGGATATTGTGCCAAGCTTCCTTTCAAACAGCCAAAACTTCAACGGCATGAGAGAAAAAAAGAAAAAAAACAGAGACTATATTCACCAATTAGAGCAGAAGCAGTGCCCCAACATCTTGCCCTCCACTCTTATTAATTTTGTACATTGAGAGGCAAACCTGGGACTAAAGCTTCCGTGTCTCAGTTCCTGATGCCATTTGACTCCAGCCTGGACTCCCCCAGATCACACTGCCTGCTTTCTACGTGGGGCTGGGGATGCTCAGCCTGGAAAGAGGAGACCCTGGGGAGGCCTCACTGCAGCTCTGCAGGACTGCAAGGGTGCCACAAGAAAGATTGGGACAGGGTGTTCCACAGGGCCTGTGGCAACAGGACAAGGGGGGACGGCTTTCAGCTGCAGGAGGCTGATTGAAGTTGGATCTGAGGAAGCTGCTCTCTTCCACTGAGGGTGCTGAGGCACTGGCCCAGGCTGTGGATGCTCCATCCTTGGGAACAGGGCTCTGAGCACCATGGTCTGGGGGAACGTTGCTAAGCATGGAACCAAAGGCTCTCTAGCTCAGTGGTCATGTCACAATCCATGTCCCATCTGGAACTGCCAGCAGCCAGCAAGCAGCACAACACGACCGTTGGCCCTGGGCTCAGCACACGCTGCACGCTGCTCCTGCTGCTCCTGTCACCCTTCTTGTTCCTGCCCCCGAGACCTCATCTCATCAGTCTCAAAAGCTGCCTAAGGCCTGGATTGTGTCATCCATCCCTGCAGGATGCTCACATTTGTCCTGAGGAAGGTACAGTGCCATTCCATGGAGGTGGATCCCCCCAGCTGCCCGGGTGTGGGCTGGAGTTCTGGGGGGATGGGGTGGGACAGGGACCCCACTCTGAGGTTTTGCTACCTCTGCAGGCTGTTGCAGGTAGAGAAGACAAGATGGAGGTGGACAGACAGACTGATAGAGAGGAGAAGATGGAAGTGGAGGGAGAAAAGAGAGGAGAGGAAGAGATTGCGGTGGACACAATAATGGATACGGAGGAGGAGATGGAGGTGGATGGAGAACAGACTGGAGAGGAAGAGATGGAGGTTGATGAGGATGAGGAGATGGACGTGGAAATGGAAGAGTACACCCAGGAGATGGACATTGATGAGGAAGATGAAGAGGAGCCCATGGTCCTGGGATGAAGAGCGATGCCAGCAGCACGACAGGCATGTGGTCCCCACAGGCACAGTGGGTTCCCTGCAGCCAGGCTGGGGCGGGATTGGGCTGGGTGGTCCCTGCTCATGCACGTGGTACCCAGTGCCTTGGGTTCTGGTGGCCATGCCCAGCCTGTCCTGTTCTTGCTTTGGGCCACACAAGCCCCATGGCAGTGCCTGGGGCCCAGCCCCCAGACCCAGCCAGCCTCAGCTCTGGCAGCAGAGTCCCAGTGTGCCAGCCTGGGGACACACGGAAGAGCTCTCTGTGCCTGACTTGAGTGACCATGGCACCTGCTTTTCTTCCCGGACTGATGGAGATCCTGGACTGAAATGGCACCCTTTTGTACATAGTTTTTAGAGTTTGTTCTTGTTTTTGCCATATAGGTTTTAGGGCTTTGTTTTGTCTTCTGTAAATACATTTCAAATATTGTTGTTACGTATGTTCTTAGGTATATACATTCTATAAATTGTTGTTATTACAAATATTCTTACAAAAGTAAATGTGTTCTGTGTTTTCATTGCTGTTCTAATGTAAATAAACAACCTTGGGTTTTCACACCCCAGTTCTCTTTCCATTTGCTTCCGGCACAGGCAGTATTGGCCAAGTTGTGTTTTCCACTTGCTCCCGGTTCCCAGGGCTGGAGGTTCATGGGGGATCTGGCACAGCCACCCCAGCAGTGGTTGTCCCACTCAGAGGGTCCCGCTGACAGAGGTCACTGTCTCCTTGCTGTCTCTCTGGACACACTGGGGAGCTGCAGGGGCGAATCCCAGCGTGCCCTGTCCCATGGGATGCCATGTTGGGACTCAATGTCCCAGCCCGGGTGAGCACTGGTTGTGGCCCTGGGCTCAGCATGGCAGGCCTGGTGCTCACAGCAGTGCAGACTTCAAGCTGGCCATGCACAGCTCCGTGTTTCTCCCAAAACTATCACTGCTGCAGCACCTGGGGTTCCCCAGTGCTGGGCTTTTTATCCCCACTGCATGGAGGATCACATGGCAGGGCAAAGGATGGATCCCATGTGGCATCCAACCTGCCCTGATCCAGGCTGGGCACAGCCTGATGAAGGATGAGCACATCTCGCAGGGATATGGAAACCTCCCCTGAAAACCCAGTTCAGGCAGAGCCTAAGCTCTTTTGTGGCTCTGGGCAGGAAGATGCTCAGGATCTCCCAGAGAGGCTCAGCGGGCAGTAGGATTGTGCCTGG
The DNA here is from genome assembly GCF_046129695.1 of Lonchura striata. NCBI lineage: Eukaryota > Metazoa > Chordata > Aves > Passeriformes > Estrildidae > Lonchura > Lonchura striata. The sequence goes on along the minus strand of NC_134613.1, from coordinate 601,793 downwards.
ATCTCGCTCTGGACATGCCAGTGGCTCAAGTGACAGCTGTGGGAATGATTTATAATGCACCGAGAGGGGCCACAGTCCTGCAAGGCTCTTGCATCAGGAGCAAAGAGCAGCCTGCAGGGTGGGGAAGGCTGGAGCTGTAGCACTCTGTGCTCATCCCTCACCTTAATGGGGAGCTGCCCCCAGAGTTGCTATGTATTACATTGATGGTTCTCCTGTTGGGTGTATTTTGGAGCAGCTGTTATCTGTGGCTTTTTATGGTGATCCTGTGGAAAGCAGCCATTTACCTGCTGTGATGAACTCAAAACTAATACTAACTCTTCATTCCCTTTGGTTTTATTTGGGGTTTTTTTAGTCTCTTCGTTTGATTGGTTTGCATGGGTTGGTTTGTTTCTAGGTTTTGTCTGTTTTGGTTTGAGTCTTTTGTTTGCTTTTTCATAAGACTCAGGTGAAGTTGGCATAGCCAAAGTCAAGAGAATGTACACCAGGCTTGACTTTCCAGAAATTACTTTTGGCTGGGTTTAACTGCATTCTCCAGGCTCAGGATGACCAGTACATTTGCAGGATTTGCTCTGCAACATCAGCTTGCCCAGACTCTGCTCGGTGATTCACAAATGGAGAAGACAATGGATATTGTGCCAAGCTTCCTTTCAAACAGCCAAAACTGCAACGGCATGAGAGAAAAAAAGAAAAAAACAGAGACTATATTCACCAATTAGAGCAGAAGCAGTGTCCCACCATCTTGCCCTCCACTCTTATTAATTTTGTACATTGAGAGGCAAACCTGGGCCTAAAGCTTCCGTCTCTCAGTTCCTGATGCCATTTGACTCCAGCCTGGACTCCCCCAGATCACACTGCCTGCTTTCTACGTGGGGCTGGGGATCCTCAGCCTGGAAAGAGGAGACCCTGGGGAGGCCTCACTGCAGCTCTGCAGGACTGCAAGGGTGCCACAAGAAAGATTGGGACAGGGTGTTCCACAGGGCCTGTGGCAACAGGACAAGGGGGGACGGCTTTCAGCTGCAGGAGGCTGATTGAAGTTGGATCTGAGGAAGCTGCTCTCTTCCACTGAGGGTGCTGAGGCACTGGCCCAGGCTGTGGATGCTCCATCCTTGGGAACAGGGCTCTGAGCACCATGGTCTGGGGGAACGTTGCTAAGCATGGAACCAAAGGCTCTCTAGCTCAGTGGTCATGTCACAATCCATGTCCCATCTGGAACTGCCAGCAGCCAGCAAGCAGCACAACACGACCGTTGGCCCTGGGCTCAGCACACGCTGCACGCTGCTCCTGCTGCTCCTGTCACCCTTCTTGTTCCTGCCCCCGAGACCTCATCTCATCAGTCTCAAAAGCTGCCTAAGGCCTGGATTGTGTCATCCATCCCTGCAGGATGCTCACATTTGTCCTGAGGAAGGTACAGTGCCATTCCATGGAGGTGGATCCCCCCAGCTGCCCGGGTGTGGGCTGGAGTTCTGGGGGGATGGGGTGGGACAGGGACCCCACTCTGAGGTTTTGCTACCTCTGCAGGCTGTTGCAGGTAGAGAAGACAAGATGGAGGTGGACAGACAGACTGATAGAGAGGAGAAAATGGAAGTGGAGGGAGAAAAGAGAGGAGAGGAAGAGATGGAGGTGGACACAATAATGGATACGGAGGAGGAGATGGAGGTGGATGGAGAACAGACTGGAGAGGAAGAGATGGAGGTTGATGAGGATGAGGAGATGGACGTGGAAATGGAAGAGTACACCCAGGAGATGGACATTGATGAGGAAGATGAAGAGGAGCCCATGGTCCTGGGATGAAGAGCGATGCCAGCAGCACGACAGGCATGTGGTCCCCACAGGCACAGTGGGTTCCCTGCAGCCAGGCTGGGGCGGGATTGGGCTGGGTGGTCCCTGCTCATGCACGTGGTACCCAGTGCCTTGGGTTCTGGTGGCCATGCCCAGCCTGTCCTGTTCTTGCTTTGGGCCACACAAGCCCCATGGCAGTGCCTGGGGCCCAGCCCCCAGACCCAGCCAGCCTCAGCTCTGGCAGCAGAGTCCCAGTGTGCCAGCCTGGGGACACACGGAAGAGCTCTCTGTGCCTGACTTGAGTGACCATGGCACCTGCTTTTCTTCCCGGACTGATGGAGATCCTGGACTGAAATGGCACCCTTTTGTACATAGTTTTTAGAGTTTGTTCTTGTTTTTGCCATATAGGTTTTAGGGCTTTGTTTTGTCTTCTGTAAATACATTTCAAATATTGTTGTTAGGTATGTTCTTAGGTATATACATTCTATAAATTGTTGTTATTACAAATATTCTTACAAAAGTAAATGTGTTCTGTGTTTTCATTGCTGTTCTAATGTAAATAAACAACCTTGGGTTTTCACACCCCAGTTCTCTTTCCATTTGCTTCCGGCACAGGCAGTATTGGCCAAGTTGTGTTTTCCACTTGCTCCCGGTTCCCAGGGCTGGAGGTTCATGGGGGATCTGGCACAGCCACCCCAGCAGTGGTTGTCCCACTCAGAGTGTCCCGCTGACAGAGGTCACTGTCTCCTTGCTGTCTCTCTGGACACACTGGGGAGCTGCAGGGGCAAATCCCAGCGTGCCCTGTCCCATGGGATGCCATGTTGGGACTCAATGTCCCAGCCCGGGTGAGCACTGGTTGTGGCCCTGGGCTCAGCATGGCAGGCCTGGTGCTCACAGCAGTGCAGACTTCAAGCTGGCCATGCACAGCTCCGTGTTTCTCCCAAAACTATCACTGCTGCAGCACCTGGGGTTCCCCAGTGCTGGGCTTTTTATCCCCACTGCATGGAGGATCACATGGCAGGGCAAAGGATGGATCCCATGTGGCATCCAACCTGCCCTGATCCAGGCTGGGCACAGCCTGATGAAGGATGAGCACATCTCGCAGGGATATGGAAACCTCCCCTGAAAACCCAGTTCAGGCAGAGCCTGAGCTCTTTTGTGGCTCTGGGCAGGAAGATGCTCAGGATCTCCCAGAGAGGCTCAGCGGGCAGTAGGATTGTGCCTGGATCTCGCTCTGGACATGCCAGTGGCTCAAGTGACAGCTGTGGGAATGATTTATAATGCACCGAGAGGGGCCACAGTCCTGCAAGGCTCTTGCATCAGGAGCAAAGAGCAGCCTGCAGGGTGGGGAAGGCTGGAGCTGTAGCACTCTGTGCTCATCCCTCACCTTAATGGGGAGCTGCCCCCAGAGTTGCTATGTATTACATTGATGGTTCTCCTGTTGGGTGTATTTTGGAGCAGCTGTTATCTGTGGCTTTTTATGGTGATCCTGTGGAAAGCAGCCATTTACCTGCTGTGATGAACTCAAAACTAATACTAACTCTTCATTCCCTTTGGTTTTATTTGGGGTTTTTTTAGTCTCTTCGTTTGATTGGTTTGCATGGGTTGGTTTGTTTCTAGGTTTTGTCTGTTTTGGTTTGAGTCTTTTGTTTGCTTTTTCATAAGACTCAGGTGAAGTTGGCATAGCCAAAGTCAAGAGAATGTACACCAGGCTTGACTTTCCAGAAATTACTTTTGGCTGGGTTTAACTGCATTCTCCAGGCTCAGGATGACCAGTACATTTGCAGGATTTGCTCTGCAACATCAGCTTGCCCAGACTCTGCTCGGTGATTCACAAATGGAGAAGACAATGGATATTGTGCCAAGCTTCCTTTCAAACAGCCAAAACTGCAACGGCATGAGAGAAAAAAAGAAAAAAACAGAGACTATATTCACCAATTAGAGCAGAAGCAGTGTCCCACCATCTTGCCCTCCACTCTTATTAATTTTGTACATTGAGAGGCAAACCTGGGCCTAAAGCTTCCGTGTCTCAGTTCCTGATGCCATTTGACTCCAGCCTGGACTCCCCCAGATCACACTGCCTGCTTTCTACGTGGGGCTGGGGATCCTCAGCCTGGAAAGAGGAGACCCTGGGGAGGCCTCACTGCAGCTCTGCAGGACTGCAAGGGTGCCACAAGAAAGATTGGGACAGGGTGTTCCACAGGGCCTGTGGCAACAGGACAAGGGGGGACGGCTTTCAGCTGCAGGAGGCTGATTGAAGTTGGATCTGAGGAAGCTGCTCTCTTCCACTGAGGGTGCTGAGGCACTGGCCCAGGCTGTGGATGCTCCATCCTTGGGAACAGGGCTCTGAGCACCATGGTCTGGGGGAACGTTGCTAAGCATGGAACCAAAGGCTCTCTAGCTCAGTGGTCATGTCACAATCCATGTCCCATCTGGAACTGCCAGCAGCCAGCAAGCAGCACAACACGACCGTTGGCCCTGGGCTCAGCACACGCTGCACGCTGCTCCTGCTGCTCCTGTCACCCTTCTTGTTCCTGCCCCCGAGACCTCATCTCATCAGTCTCAAAAGCTGCCTAAGGCCTGGATTGTGTCATCCATCCCTGCAGGATGCTCACATTTGTCCTGAGGAAGGTACAGTGCCATTCCATGGAGGTGGATCCCCCCAGCTGCCTGGGTGTGGGCTGGAGTTCTGGGGGGATGGGGTGGGACAGGGACCCCACTCTGAGGTTTTGCTACCTCTGCAGGCTGTTGCAGGTAGAGAAGACAAGATGGAGGTGGACAGACAGACTGATAGAGAGGAGAAGATGGAAGTGGAGGGAGAAAAGAGAGGAGAGGAAGAGATTGCGGTGGACACAATAATGGATACGGAGGAGGAGATGGAGGTGGATGGAGAACAGACTGGAGAGGAAGAGATGGAGGTTGATGAGGATGAGGAGATGGACGTGGAAATGGAAGAGTACACCCAGGAGATGGACATTGATGAGGAAGATGAAGAGGAGCCCATGGTCCTGGGATGAAGAGCGATGCCAGCAGCACGACAGGCATGTGGTCCCCACAGGCACAGTGGGTTCCCTGCAGCCAGGCTGGGGCGGGATTGGGCTGGGTGGTCCCTGCTCATGCACGTGGTACCCAGTGCCTTGGGTTCTGGTGGCCATGCCCAGCCTGTCCTGTTCTTGCTTTGGGCCACACAAGCCCCATGGCAGTGCCTGGGGCCCAGCCCCCAGACCCAGCCAGCCTCAGCTCTGGCAGCAGAGTCCCAGTGTGCCAGCCTGGGGACACACGGAAGAGCTCTCTGTGCCTGACTTGAGTGACCATGGCACCTGCTTTTCTTCCCGGACTGATGGAGATCCTGGACTGAAATGGCACCCTTTTGTACATAGTTTTTAGAGTTTGTTCTTGTTTTTGCCATATAGGTTTTAGGGCTTTGTTTTGTCTTCTGTAAATACATTTCAAATATTGTTGTTAGGTATGTTCTTAGGTATATACATTCTATAAATTGTTGTTATTACAAATATTCTTACAAAAGTAAATGTGTTCTGTGTTTTCATTGCTGTTCTAATGTAAATAAACAACCTTGGGTTTTCACACCCCAGTTCTCTTTCCATTTGCTTCCGGCACAGGCAGTATTGGCCAAGTTGTGTTTTCCACTTGCTCCCGGTTCCCAGGGCTGGAGGTTCATGGGGGATCTGGCACAGCCACCCCAGCAGTGGTTGTCCCACTCAGAGGGTCCCGCTGACAGAGGTCACTGTCTCCTTGCTGTCTCTCTGGACACACTGGGGAGCTGCAGGGGCGAATCCCAGCGTGCCCTGTCCCATGGGATGCCATGTTGGGACTCAATGTCCCAGCCCGGGTGAGCACTGGTTGTGGCCCTGGGCTCAGCATGGCAGGCCTGGTGCTCACAGCAGTGCAGACTTCAAGCTGGCCATGCACAGCTCCGTGTTTCTCCCAAAACTATCACTGCTGCAGCACCTGGGGTTCCCCAGTGCTGGGCTTTTTATCCCCACTGCATGGAGGATCACATGGCAGGGCAAAGGATGGATCCCATGTGGCATCCAACCTGCCCTGATCCAGGCTGGGCACAGCCTGATGAAGGATGAGCACATCTCGCAGGGATATGGAAACCTCCCCTGAAAACCCAGTTCAGGCAGAGCCTGAGCTCTTTTGTGGCTCTGGGCAGGAAGATGCTCAGGATCTCCCAGAGAGGCTCAGCGGGCAGTAGGATTGTGCCTGCATCTCGCTCTGGACATGCCAGTGGCTCAAGTGACAGCTGTGGGAATGATTTATAATGCACCGAGAGGGGCCACAGTCCTGCAAGGCTCTTGCATCAGGAGCAAAGAGCAGCCTGCAGGGTGGGGAAGGCTGGAGCTGTAGCACTCTGTGCTCATCCCTCACCTTAATGGGGAGCTGCCCCCAGAGTTGCTATGTATTACATTGATGGTTCTCCTGTTGGGTGTATTTTGGAGCAGCTGTTATCTGTGGCTTTTTATGGTGATCCTGTGGAAAGCAGCCATTTACCTGCTGTGATGAACTCAAAACTAATACTAACTCTTCATTCCCTTTGGTTTTATTTGGGGTTTTTTTAGTCTCTTCGTTTGATTGGTTTGCATGGGTTGGTTTGTTTCTAGGTTTTCTCTGTTTTGGTTTGAGTCTTTTGTTTGCTTTTTCATAAGACTCAGGTGAAGTTGGCATAGCCAAAGTCAAGAGAATGTACACCAGGCTTGACTTTCCAGAAATTACTTTTGGCTGGGTTTAACTGCATTCTCCAGGCTCAGGATGACCAGTACATTTGCAGGATTTGCTCTGCAACATCAGCTTGCCCAGACTCTGCTCGGTGATTCACAAATGGAGAAGACAATGGATATTGTGCCAAGCTTCCTTTCAAACAGCCAAAACTGCAACGGCATGAGAGAAAAAAAGAAAAAAACAGAGACTATATTCACCAATTAGAGCAGAAGCAGTGTCCCACCATCTTGCCCTCCACTCTTATTAATTTTGTACATTGAGAGAAAAACCTGGGCCTAAAGCTTCCGTCTCTCAGTTCCTGATGCCATTTGACTCCATACCTGGACTCCCCCAGATGACACTGCCTGCTTTCTACGTGGGGCTGGGGATGCTCAGCCTGGAATGAGGAGACCCTGGGGAGGCCTCACTGCAGCTCTGCAGGACTGCAAGGGTGCCACAAGAAAGATTGGGACAGGGTGTTCCACAGGGCCTGTGGCAACAGGACAAGGGGGGACGGCTTTCAGCTGCAGGAGGCTGATTGAAGTTGGATCTGAGGAAGCTGCTCTCTTCCACTGAGGGTGCTGAGGCACTGGCCCAGGCTGTGGATGCTCCATCCTTGGGAACAGGGCTCTGAGCACCATGGTCTGGGGGAACGTTGCTAAGCATGGAACCAAAGGCTCTCTAGCTCAGTGGTCATGTCACAATCCATGTCCCATCTGGAACTGCCAGCAGCCAGCAAGCAGCACAACACGACCGTTGGCCCTGGGCTCAGCACACGCTGCACGCTGCTCCTGCTGCTCCTGTCACCCTTCTTGTTCCTGCCCCCGAGACCTCATCTCATCAGTCTCAAAAGCTGCCTAAGGCCTGGATTGTGTCATCCATCCCTGCAGGATGCTCACATTTGTCCTGAGGAAGGTACGGTGCCATTCCATGGAGGTGGATCCCCCCAGCTGCCTGGGTGTGGGCTGGAGTTCTGGGGGGATGGGGTGGGACAGGGACCCCACTCTGAGGTTTTGCTACCTCTGCAGGCTGTTGCAGGTAGAGAAGACAAGATGGAGGTGGACAGACAGACTGATAGAGAGGAGAAGATGGAAGTGGAGGGAGAAAAGAGAGGAGAGGAAGAGATGGAGGTGGACACAATAATGGATACGGAGGAGGAGATGGAGGTGGATGGAGAACAGACTGGAGAGGAAGAGATGGAGGTTGATGAGGATGAGGAGATGGACGTGGAAATGGAAGAGTACACCCAGGAGATGGACATTGATGAGGAAGATGAAGAGGAGCCCATGGTCCTGGGATGAAGAGCGATGCCAGCAGCACGACAGGCATGTGGTCCCCACAGGCACAGTGGGTTCCCTGCAGCCAGGCTGGGGCGGGATTGGGCTGGGTGGTCCCTGCTCAGGCACGTGGTACCCAGTGCCTTGGGTTCTGGTGGCCATGCCCAGCCTGTCCTGTTCTTGCTTTGGGCCACACAAGCCCCATGGCAGTGCCTGGGGCCCAGCCCCCAGACCCAGCCAGCCTCAGCTCTGGCAGCAGAGTCCCAGTGTGCCAGCCTGGGGACACACGGAAGAGCTCTCTGTGCCTGACTGGAGTGACCACGGCACCTGCTTTTCTTCCCGGACTGATGGAGATCCTGGACTGAAATGGCACCCTTTTGTACATAGTTTTTAGAGTTTGTTCTTGTTTTTGCCATATAGGTTTTAGGGCTTTGTTTTGTCTTCTGTAAATACATTTCAAATATTGTTGTTAGGTATGTTCTTAGGTATATACATTCTATAAATTGTTGTTATTACAAATATTCTTACAAAAGTAAATGTGTTCTGTGTTTTCATTGCTGTTCTAATGTAAATAAACAACCTTGGCTTTTCACACCCCAGTTCTCTTTCCATTTGCTTCCAGCACAGGCAGTATTGGCCAAGTTGTGTTTTCCACTTGCTCCCGGTTCCCAGGGCTGGAGGTTCATGGGGGATCTGGCACAGCCACCCCAGCAGTGGTTGTCCCACTCAGAGGGTCCCGCTGACAGAGGTCACTGTCTCCTTGCTGTCTCTCTGGACACACTGGGGAGCTGCAGGGGCGAATCCCAGCGTGCCCTGTCCCATGGGATCCCATGTTGGGACTCAATGTCCCAGCCCGGGTGAGCACTGGTTGTGGCCCTGGGCTCAGCATGGCAGGCCTGGTGCTCACAGCAGTGCAGACTTCAAGCTGGCCATGCACAGCTCCGTGTTTTTCCCAAAACTATCACTGCTGCAGCACCTGGGGTTCCCCAGTGCTGGGCTTTTTATCCCCACTGCATGGAGGATCACATGGCAGGGCAAAGGATGGATCCCATGTGGCATCCAACCTGCCCTGATCCAGGCTGGGCACAGCCTGATGAAGGATGAGCACATCTCGCAGGGATATGGAAACCTCCCCTGAAAACCCAGTTCAGGCAGAGCCTGAGCTCTTTTGTGGCTCTGGGCAGGAAGATGCTCAGGATCTCCCAGAGAGGCTCAGCGGGCAGTAGGATTGTGCCTGCATCTCGCTCTGGAGATGCCAGTGGCTCAAGTGACAGCTGTGGGAATGATTTATAATGCACCGAGAGGGGCCACAGTCCTGCAAGGCTCTTACATCAGGAGCAAAGAGCAGCCTGCAGGGTGGGGAAGGCTGGAGCTGTAGCACTCTGTGCTCATCCCTCACCTTCATGGGGAGCTGCCCCCAGAGTTGCTATGTATCACTTTGATGGTTCTCCTGTTGGGTGTATTTTGGAGCAGCTGTTATCTGTGGCTTTTTATGGTGATCCTGTGGAAAGCAGCCATTTACCTGCTGTGATGAACTCAAAACTAATACTAACTCTTCATTCCCTTTGGTTTTATTTGGGGTTTTTTTAGTCTCTTCGTTTGATTGGTTTGCATGGGTTCGTTTGTCTCTAGGTTTTGTCTGTTTTGGTTTGAGTCTTTTGTTTGCTTTTTCATAAGACTCAGGTGAAGTTGGCATAGCCAAAGTCAAGAGAATGTACACCAGGCTTGACTTTCCAGAAATTACTTTTGGCTGGGTTTAACTGCATTCTCCAGGCTCAGGATGACCAGTACATTTGCAGGATTTGCTCTGCAACATCAGCTTGCCCAGACTCGGCTCGGTGATTCACAAATGGAGAAGACAATGGATATTGTGCCAAGCTTCCTTTCAAACAGCCAAAACTTCAACGGCATGAGAGAAAAAAAGAAAAAAAACAGAGACTGTATTCACCAATTAGAGCAGAAGCAGTGCCCCAACATCTTGCCCTCCACTCTTATTAATTTTGTACATTGAGAGGCAAACCTGGGACTAAAGCTTCCGTGTCTCAGTTCCTGATGCCATTTGACTCCAGCCTGGACTCCCCCAGATCACACTGCCTGCTTTCTACGTGGGGCTGGGGATGCTCAGCCTGGAAAGAGGAGACCCTGGGGAGGCCTCACTGCAGCTCTGCAGGACTGCAAGGGTGCCACAAGAAAGATTGGGACAGGGTGTTCCACAGGGCCTGTGGCAACAGGACAAGGGGGGACGGCTTTCAGCTGCAGGAGGCTGATTGAAGTTGGATCTGAGGAAGCTGCTCTCTTCCACTGAGGGTGCTGAGGCACTGGCCCAGGCTGTGGATGCTCCATCCTTGGGAACAGGGCTCTGAGCACCATGGTCTGGGGGAACGTTGCTAAGCATGGAACCAAAGGCTCTCTAGCTCAGTGGTCATGTCACAATCCATGTCCCATCTGGAACTGCCAGCAGCCAGCAAGCAGCACAACACGACCGTTGGCCCTGGGCTCAGCACACGCTGCACGCTGCTCCTGCTGCTCCTGTCACCCTTCTTGTTCCTGCCCCCGAGACCTCATCTCATCAGTCTCAAAAGCTGCCTAAGGCCTGGATTGTGTCATCCATCCCTGCAGGATGCTCACATTTGTCCTGAGGAAGGTACGGTGCCATTCCATGGAGGTGGATCCCCCCAGCTGCCTGGGTGTGGGCTGGAGTTCTGGGGGGATGGGGTGGGACAGGGACCCCACTCTGAGGTTTTGCTACCTCTGCAGGCTGTTGCAGGTAGAGAAGACAAGATGGAGGTGGACAGACAGACTGATAGAGAGGAGAAGATGGAAGTGGAGGGAGAAAAGAGAGGAGAGGAAGAGATGGAGGTGGACACAATAATGGATACGGAGGAGGAGATGGAGGTGGATGGAGAACAGACTGGAGAGGAAGAGATGGAGGTTGATGAGGATGAGGAGATGGACGTGGAAATGGAAGAGTACACCCAGGAGATGGACATTGATGAGGAAGATGAAGAGGAGCCCATGGTCCTGGGATGAAGAGCGATGCCAGCAGCACGACAGGCATGTGGTCCCCACAGGCACAGTGGGTTCCCTGCAGCCAGGCTGGGGCGGGATTGGGCTGGGTGGTCCCAGCTCAGGCACGTGGTACCTAGTGCCTTGGGTTCTGGTGGCCATGCCCAGCCTGTCCTGTTCTTGCTTTGGGCCACACAAGCCCCATGGCAGTGCCTGGGGCCCAGCCCCCAGACCCAGCCAGCCTCAGCTCTGGCAGCAGAGTCCCAGTGTGCCAGCCTGGGGACACACGGAAGAGCTCTCTGTGCCTGACTGGAGTGACCACGGCACCTGCTTTTCTTCCCGGACTGATGGAGATCCTGGACTGAAATGGCACCCTTTTGTACATAGTTTTTAGAGTTTGTTCTTGTTTTTGCCATATAGGTTTTAGGGCTTTGTTTTGTCTTCTGTAAATACATTTCAAATATTGTTGTTAGGTATGTTCTTAGGTATATACATTCTATAAATTGTTGTTATTACAAATATTCTTACAAAAGTAAATGTGTTCTGTGTTTTCATTGCTGTTCTAATGTAAATAAACAACCTTGGCTTTTCACACCCCAGTTCTCTTTCCATTTGCTTCCAGCACAGGCAGTATTGGCCAAGTTGTGTTTTCCACTTGCTCCCGGTTCCCAGGGCTGGAGGTTCATGGGGGATCTGGCACAGCCACCCCAGCAGTGGTTGTCCCACTCAGAGGGTCCCGCTGACAGAGGTCACTGTCTCCTTGCTGTCTCTCTGGACACACTGGGGAGCTGCAGGGGCGAATCCCAGCGTGCCCTGTCCCATGGGATCCCATGTTGGGACTCAATGTCCCAGCCCGGGTGAGCACTGGTTGTGGCCCTGGGCTCAGCATGGCAGGCCTGGTGCTCACAGCAGTGCAGACTTCAAGCTGGCCATGCACAGCTCCGTGTTTTTCCCAAAACTATCACTGCTGCAGCACCTGGGGTTCCCCAGTGCTGGGCTTTTTATCCCCACTGCATGGAGGATCACATGGCAGGGCAAAGGATGGATCCCATGTGGCATCCAACCTGCCCTGATCCAGGCTGGGCACAGCCTGATGAAGGATGAGCACATCTCGCAGGGATATGGAAACCTCCCCTGAAAACCCAGTTCAGGCAGAGCCTGAGCTCTTTTGTGGCTCTGGGCAGGAAGATGCTCAGGATCTCCCAGAGAGGCTCAGCGGGCAGTAGGATTGTGCCTGCATCTCGCTCTGGAGATGCCAGTGGCTCAAGTGACAGCTGTGGGAATGATTTATAATGCACCGAGAGGGGCCACAGTCCTGCAAGGCTCTTACATCAGGAGCAAAGAGCAGCCTGCAGGGTGGGGAAGGCTGGAGCTGTAGCACTGTGTGCTCATCCCTCACCTTCATGGGGAGCTGCCCCCAGACTTGCTATGTATCACTTTGATGGTTCTCCTGTTGGGTGTATTTTGGAGCAGCTGTTATCTGTGGCTTTTTATGGTGATCCTGTGGAAAGCAGCCATTTACCTGCTGTGATGAACTCAAAACTAATACTAACTCTTCATTCCCTTTGGTTTTATTTGGGGTTTTTTTAGTCTCTTCGTTTGATTGGTTTGCATGGGTTCGTTTGTCTCTAGGTTTTGTCTGTTTTGGTTTGAGTCTTTTGTTTGCTTTTTCATAAGACTCAGGTGAAGTTGGCATAGCCAAAGTCAAGAGAATGTACACCAGGCTTGACTTTCCAGAAATTACTTTTGGCTGGGTTTAACTGCATTCTCCAGGCTCAGGATGACCAGTACATTTGCAGGATTTGCTCTGCAACATCAGCTTGCCCAGACTCGGCTCGGTGATTCACAAATGGAGAAGACAATGGATATTGTGCCAAGCTTCCTTTCAAACAGCCAAAACTTCAACGGCATGAGAGAAAAAAAGAAAAAAAACAGAGACTATATTCACCAATTAGAGCAGAAGCAGTGCCCCAACATCTTGCCCTCCACTCTTATTAATTTTGTACATTGAGAGGCAAACCTGGGACTAAAGCTTCCGTGTCTCAGTTCCTGATGCCATTTGACTCCAGCCTGGACTCCCCCAGATCACACTGCCTGCTTTCTACGTGGGGCTGGGGATGCTCAGCCTGGAAAGAGGAGACCCTGGGGAGGCCTCACTGCAGCTCTGCAGGACTGCAAGGGTGCCACAAGAAAGATTGGGACAGGGTGTTCCACAGGGCCTGTGGCAACAGGACAAGGGGGGACGGCTTTCAGCTGCAGGAGGCTGATTGAAGTTGGATCTGAGGAAGCTGCTCTCTTCCACTGAGGGTGCTGAGGCACTGGCCCAGGCTGTGGATGCTCCATCCTTGGGAACAGGGCTCTGAGCACCATGGTCTGGGGGAACGTTGCTAAGCATGGAACCAAAGGCTCTCTAGCTCAGTGGTCATGTCACAATCCATGTCCCATCTGGAACTGCCAGCAGCCAGCAAGCAGCACAACACGACCGTTGGCCCTGGGCTCAGCACACGCTGCACGCTGCTCCTGCTGCTCCTGTCACCCTTCTTGTTCCTGCCCCCGAGACCTCATCTCATCAGTCTCAAAAGCTGCCTAAGGCCTGGATTGTGTCATCCATCCCTGCAGGATGCTCACATTTGTCCTGAGGAAGGTACAGTGCCATTCCATGGAGGTGGATCCCCCCAGCTGCCCGGGTGTGGGCTGGAGTTCTGGGGGGATGGGGTGGGACAGGGACCCCACTCTGAGGTTTTGCTACCTCTGCAGGCTGTTGCAGGTAGAGAAGACAAGATGGAGGTGGACAGACAGACTGATAGAGAGGAGAAGATGGAAGTGGAGGGAGAAAAGAGAGGAGAGGAAGAGATGGAGGTGGACACAATAATGGATACGGAGGAGGAGATGGAGGTGGATGGAGAACAGACTGGAGAGGAAGAGATGGAGGTTGATGAGGATGAGGAGATGGACGTGGAAATGGAAGAGTACACCGAGGAGATGGACATTGATGAGGAAGATGAAGAGGAGGCCATGGTCCTGGGATGAAGAGCGATGCCAGCAGCACGACAGGCATGTGGTCCCCACAGGCACAGTGGGTTCCCTGCAGCCAGGCTGGGGCGGGATTGGGCTGGGTGGTCCCTGCTCATGCACGTGGTACCCAGTGCCTTGGGTTCTGCTGGCCATGCCCAGCCTGTCCTGTTCTTGCTTTGGGCCACACAAGCCCCATGGCAGTGCCTGGGGCCCAGCCCCCAGACCCAGCCAGCCTCAGCTCTGGCAGCAGAGTCCCAGTGTGCCAGCCTGGGGACACACGGAAGAGCTCTCTGTGCCTGACTTGAGTGACCACGGCACCTGCTTTTCTTCCCGGACTGATGGAGATCCTGGACTGAAATGGCACCCTTTTGTACATAGTTTTTAGAGTTTGTTCTTGTTTTTGCCATATAGGTTTTAGGGCTTTGTTTTGTCTTCTGTAAATACATTTCAAATATTGTTGTTAGGTATGTTCTTAGGTATATACATTCTATAAATTGTTGTTATTACAAATATTCTTACAAAAGTAAATGTGTTCTGTGTTTTCATTTCTGTTCTAATGTAAATAAACAACCTTGGGTTTTCACACCCCAGTTCTCTTTCCATTTGCTTCCGGCACAGGCAGTATTGGCCAAGTTGTGTTTTCCACTTGCTCCCGGTTCCCAGGGCTGGAGGTTCATGGGGGATCTGGCACAGCCACCCCAGCAGTGGTTGTCCCACTCAGAGGGTCCCGCTGACAGAGGTCACTGTCTCCTTGCTGTCTCTCTGGACACACTGGGTAGCTGCAGGGGCGAATCCCAGCGTGCCCTGTCCCATGGGATCCCATGTTGGGACTCAATGTCCCAGCCCGGGTGAGCACTGGTTGTGGCCCTGGGCTCAGCATGGCAGGCCTGGTGCTCACAGCAGTGCACACTTCAAGCTGGCCATGCACAGCTCCGTGTTTCTCCCAAAAATATCACTGCTGCAGCACCTGGGGTTCCCCAGTGCTGGGCTTTTTATCCCCACTGCATGGAGGATCACATGGCAGGGCAAAGGATGGATCCCATGTGGCATCCAACCTGCCCTGATCCAGGCTGGGCACAGCCTGATGAAGGATGAGCACATCTCACAGGGATATGGAAACCTCCCCTGAAAACCCAGTTCAGGCAGAGCCTGAGCTCTTTTGTGGCTCTGGGCAGGAAGATGCTCAGGATCTCCCAGAGAGGCTCAGCGGGCAGTAGGATTGTGCCTGGATCTCGCTCTGGACATGCCAGTGGCTCAAGTGAGAGCTGTGGGAATGATTTATAATGCACCGAGAGGGGCCACAGTCCTGCAAGGCTCTTACATCAGGAGCAAAGAGCAGCCTGCAGGGTGGGGAAGGCTGGAGCTGTAGCACTCTGTGCTCATCCCTCACCTTAATGGGGAGCTGCCCCCAGACTTGCTATGTATCACTTTGATGGTTCTCCTGTTGGGTGTATTTTGGAGCAGCTGTTATCTGTGGCTTTTTATGGTGATCCTGTGGAAAGCAGCCATTTACCTGCTGTGATGAACTCAAAACTAATACTAACTCTTCATTCCCTTTGGTTTTATTTGGGGTTTTTTTAGTCTCTTTGTTTGATTGGTTTGCATGGGTTCGTTTGTCTCTAGGATTTGTCTGTTTTGGTTTGAGTCTTTTGTTTGCTTTTTCATAAGACTCAGGTGAAGTTGGCATAGCCAAAGTCAAGAGAATGTACACCAGGCTTGACTTTCCAGAAATTACTTTTGGCTGGGTTTAACTGCATTCTCCAGGCTCAGGATGACCAGTACATTTGCAGGATTTGCTCTGCAACATCAGCTTGCCCAGACTCGGCTCGGTGATTCACAAATGGAGAAGACAATGGATATTGTGCCAAGCTTCCTTTCAAACAGCCAAAACTTCAACGGCATGAGAGAAAAAAAGAAAAAAACAGAGACTATATTCACCAATTAGAGCAGAAGCAGAGTCCCACCATCTTGCCCTCCACTCTTATTAATTTTGTACATTGAGAGGCAAACCTGGGCCTAAAGCTTCCGTCTCTCAGTTCCTGATGCCATTTGACTCCAGCCTGGACTCCCCCAGATCACACTGCCTGCTTTCTACGTGGGGCTGGGGATGCTCAGCCTGGAAAGAGGAGACCCTGGGGAGGCCTCACTGCAGCTCTGCAGGACTGCAAGGGTGCCACAAGAAAGATTGGGACAGGGTGTTCCACAGGGCCTGTGGCAACAGGACAAGGGGGGACGGCTTTCAGCTGCAGGAGGCTGATTGAAGTTGGATCTGAGGAAGCTGCTCTCTTCCACTGAGGGTGCTGAGGCACTGGCCCAGGCTGTGGATGCTCCATCCTTGGGAACAGGGCTCTGAGCACCATGGTCTGGGGGAACGTTGCTAAGCATGGAACCAAAGGCTCTCTAGCTCAGTGGTCATGTCACAATCCATGTCCCATCTGGAACTGCCAGCAGCCAGCAAGCAGCACAACACGACCGTTGGCCCTGGGCTCAGCACACGCTGCACGCTGCTCCTGCTGCTCCTGTCACCCTTCTTGTTCCTGCCCCCGAGACCTCATCTCATCAGTCTCAAAAGCTGCCTAAGGCCTGGATTGTGTCATCCATCCCTGCAGGATGCTCACATTTGTCCTGAGGAAGGTACAGTGCCATTCCATGGAGGTGGATCCCCCCAGCTGCCCGGGTGTGGGCTGGAGTTCTGGGGGGATGGGGTGGGACAGGGACCCCACTCTGAGGTTTTGCTACCTCTGCAGGCTGTTGCAGGTAGAGAAGACAAGATGGAGGTGGACAGACAGACTGATAGAGAGGAGAAGATGGAAGTGGAGGGAGAAAAGAGAGGAGAGGAAGAGATGGAGGTGGACACAATAATGGATACGGAGGAGGAGATGGAGGTGGATGGAGAACAGACTGGAGAGGAAGAGATGGAGGTTGATGAGGATGAGGAGATGGACGTGGAAATGGAAGAGTACACCGAGGAGATGGACATTGATGAGGAAGATGAAGAGGAGGCCATGGTCCTGGGATGAAGAGCGATGCCAGCAGCACGACAGGCATGTGGTCCCCACAGGCACAGTGGGTTCCCTGCAGCCAGGCTGGGGCGGGATTGGGCTGGGTGGTCCCTGCTCATGCACGTGGTACCCAGTGCCTTGGGTTCTGCTGGCCATGCCCAGCCTGTCCTGTTCTTGCTTTGGGCCACACAAGCCCCATGGCAGTGCCTGGGGCCCAGCCCCCAGACCCAGCCAGCCTCAGCTCTGGCAGCAGAGTCCCAGTGTGCCAGCCTGGGGACACACGGAAGAGCTCTCTGTGCCTGACTTGAGTGACCACGGCACCTGCTTTTCTTCCCGGACTGATGGAGATCCTGGACTGAAATGGCACCCTTTTGTACATAGTTTTTAGAGTTTGTTCTTGTTTTTGCCATATAGGTTTTAGGGCTTTGTTTTGTCTTCTGTAAATACATTTCAAATATTGTTGTTAGGTATGTTCTTAGGTATATACATTCTATAAATTGTTGTTATTACAAATATTCTTACAAAAGTAAATGTGTTCTGTGTTTTCATTTCTGTTCTAATGTAAATAAACAACCTTGGGTTTTCACACCCCAGTTCTCTTTCCATTTGCTTCCGGCACAGGCAGTATTGGCCAAGTTGTGTTTTCCACTTGCTCCCGGTTCCCAGGGCTGGAGGTTCATGGGGGATCTGGCACAGCCACCCCAGCAGTGGTTGTCCCACTCAGAGGGTCCCGCTGACAGAGGTCACTGTCTCCTTGCTGTCTCTCTGGACACACTGGGTAGCTGCAGGGGCGAATCCCAGCGTGCCCTGTCCCATGGGATCCCATGTTGGGACTCAATGTCCCAGCCCGGGTGAGCACTGGTTGTGGCCCTGGGCTCAGCATGGCAGGCCTGGTGCTCACAGCAGTGCACACTTCAAGCTGGCCATGCACAGCTCCGTGTTTCTCCCAAAAATATCACTGCTGCAGCACCTGGGGTTCCCCAGTGCTGGGCTTTTTATCCCCACTGCATGGAGGATCACATGGCAGGGCAAAGGATGGATCCCATGTGGCATCCAACCTGCCCTGATCCAGGCTGGGCACAGCCTGATGAAGGATGAGCACATCTCACAGGGATATGGAAACCTCCCCTGAAAACCCAGTTCAGGCAGAGCCTGAGCTCTTTTGTGGCTCTGGGCAGGAAGATGCTCAGGATCTCCCAGAGAGGCTCAGCGGGCAGTAGGATTGTGCCTGGATCTCGCTCTGGACATGCCAGTGGCTCAAGTGACAGCTGTGGGAATGATTTATAATGCACCGAGAGGGGCCACAGTCCTGCAAGGCTCTTACATCAGGAGCAAAGAGCAGCCTGCAGGGTGGGGAAGGCTGGAGCTGTAGCACTCTGTGCTCATCCCTCACCTTAATGGGGAGCTGCCCCCAGACTTGCTATGTATCACTTTGATGGTTCTCCTGTTGGGTGTATTTTGGAGCAGCTGTTATCTGTGGCTTTTTATGGTGATCCTGTGGAAAGCAGCCATTTACCTGCTGTGATGAACTCAAAACTAATACTAACTCTTCATTCCCTTTGGTTTTATTTGGGGTTTTTTTAGTCTCTTTGTTTGATTGGTTTGCATGGGTTCGTTTGTCTCTAGGATTTGTCTGTTTTGGTTTGAGTCTTTTGTTTGCTTTTTCATAAGACTCAGGTGAAGTTGGCATAGCCAAAGTCAAGAGAATGTACACCAGGCTTGACTTTCCAGAAATTACTTTTGGCTGGGTTTAACTGCATTCTCCAGGCTCAGGATGACCAGTACATTTGCAGGATTTGCTCTGCAACATCAGCTTGCCCAGACTCGGCTCGGTGATTCACAAATGGAGAAGACAATGGATATTGTGCCAAGCTTCCTTTCAAACAGCCAAAACTTCAACGGCATGAGAGAAAAAAAGAAAAAAAACAGAGACTATATTCACCAATTAGAGCAGAAGCAGAGTCCCACCATCTTGCCCTCCACTCTTATTAATTTTGTACATTGAGAGGCAAACCTGGGCCTAAAGCTGCCGTCTCTCAGTTCCTGATGCCATTTGACTCCAGCCTGGACTCCCCCAGATCACACTGCCTGCTTTCTACGTGGGGCTGGGGATGCTCAGCCTGGAAAGAGGAGACCCTGGGGAGGCCTCACTGCAGCTCTGCAGGACTGCAAGGGTGCCACAAGAAAGATTGGGACAGGGTGTTCCACAGGGCCTGTGGCAACAGGACAAGGGGGGACGGCTTTCAGCTGCAGGAGGCTGATTGAAGTTGGATCTGAGGAAGCTGCTCTCTTCCACTGAGGGTGCTGAGGCACTGGCCCAGGCTGTGGATGCTCCATCCTTGGGAACAGGGCTCTGAGCACCATGGTCTGGGGGAACGTTGCTAAGCATGGAACCAAAGGCTCTCTAGCTCAGTGGTCATGTCACAATCCATGTCCCATCTGGAACTGCCAGCAGCCAGCAAGCAGCACAACACGACCGTTGGCCCTGGGCTCAGCACACGCTGCACGCTGCTCCTGCTGCTCCTGTCACCCTTCTTGTTCCTGCCCCCGAGACCTCATCTCATCAGTCTCAAAAGCTGCCTAAGGCCTGGATTGTGTCATCCATCCCTGCAGGATGCTCACATTTGTCCTGAGGAAGGTACGGTGCCATTCCATGGAGGTGGATCCCCCCAGCTGCCCGGGTGTGGGCTGGAGTTCTGGGGGGATGGGGTGGGACAGGGACCCCACTCTGAGGTTTTGCTACCTCTGCAGGCTGTTGCAGGTAGAGAAGACAAGATGGAGGTGGACAGACAGACTGATAGAGAGGAGAAGATGGAAGTGGAGGGAGAAAAGAGAGGAGAGGAAGAGATGGAGGTGGACACAATAATGGATACGGAGGAGGAGATGGAGGTGGATGGAGAACAGACTGGAGAGGAAGAGATGGAGGTTGATGAGGATGAGGAGATGGACGTGGAAATGGAAGAGTACACCGAGGAGGTGGACATTGATGAGGAAGATGAAGAGGAGGCCATGGTCCTGGGATGAAGAGCGATGCCAGCAGCACGACAGGCATGTGGTCCCCACAGGCACAGTGGGTTCCCTGCAGCCAGGCTGGGGCGGGATTGGGCTGGGTGGTCCCTGCTCAGGCACGTGGTACCCAGTGCCTTGGGTTCTGCTGGCCATGCCCAGCCTGTCCTGTGCTTGCTTTGGGCCACACAAGCCCCATGGCAGTGCCTGGGGCCCAGCCCCCAGACCCAGCCAGCCTCAGCTCTGGCAGCAGAGTCCCAGTGTGCCAGCCTGGGGACACACGGAAGAGCCCTCTGTGCCTGACTGGAGTGACCATGGCACCTGCTTTTCTTCCCGGACTGATGGAGATCCTGGACTGAAATGGCACCCTTTTGTACATAGGTTTTAGAGTTTGTTCTTGTTTTTGCCATATAAGTTTTAGGGCTTTGTTTTGTCTTCTGTAAATACATTTCAAATATTGTTGTTAGATATGTTCTTAGGTATATGCATTCTATAAATTGTTGTTATTACAAATATTCTTACAAAAGTAAATGTGTTCTGTGTTTTCATTGCTGTTCTTATGTAAATAAACAACCTTGGGTTTTCACACCCCAGTTCTCTTTCCATTTGCTTCCGGCACCGGCAGTATTGGCCAAGTTGTGTTTTCCACTTCCTCCCGGTTCCCAGGGCTGGAGGTTCATGGGGGAGCTGGCACAGCCACCCCAGCAGTGGTTGTCCCACTCAGAGGGTCCCGCTGACAGAGGTCACTGTCTCCTTGCTGTCTCTCTGGACACACTGGGGAGCTGCAGGGGCGAATCCCAGCGTGCCCTGTCCCATGGGATCCCATGTTGGGACTCAATGTCCCAGCCCGGGTGAGCACTGGTTGTGGCCCTGGGCTCAGCATGGCAGGCCTGGTGCTCACAGCAGTGCACACTTCAAGCTGGCCATGCACAGCTCCGTGTTTCTCCCAAAAATATCACTGCTGCAGCACCTGGGGTTCCCCAGTGCTGGGCTTTTTATCCCCACTGCATGGAGGATCACATGGCAGGGCAAAGGATGGATCCCATGTGGCATCCAACCTGCCCTGATCCAGGCTGGGCACAGCCTGATGAAGGATGAGCACATCTCGCAGGGATATGGAAACCTCCCCTGAAAACCCAGTTCTGGCAGAGCCTGAGCTCTTTTGTGGCTCTGGGCAGGAAGATGCTCAGGATCTCCCAGAGAGGCTCAGCGGGCAGTAGGATTGTGCCTGGATCTCGCTCTGGACATGCCAGTGGCTCAAGTGACAGCTGTGGGAATGATTTATAATGCACCGAGAGGGGCCACAGTCCTGCAAGGCTCTTACATCAGGAGCAAAGAGCAGCCTGCAGGGTGGGGAAGGCTGGAGCTGTAGCACTCTGTGCTCATCCCTCACCTTCATGGGGAGCTGCCCCCAGACTTGCTATGTATCACTTTGATGGTTCTCCTGTTGGGTGTATTTTGGAGCAGCTGTTATCTGTGGCTTTTTATGGTGATCCTGTGGAAAGCAGCCATTTACCTGCTGTGATGAACTCAAAACTAATACTAACTCTTCATTCCCTTTGGTTTTATTTGGGGTTTTTTTAGTCTCTTTGTTTGATTGGTTTGCATGGGTTCGTTTGTCTCTAGGATTTGTCTGTTTTGGTTTGAGTCTTTTGTTTGCTTTTTCATAAGACTCAGGTGAAGTTGGCATAGCCAAAGTCAAGAGAATGTACACCAGGCTTGACTTTCCAGAAATTACTTTTGGCTGGGTTTAACTGCATTCTCCAGGCTCAGGATGACCAGTCCATTTGCAGGATTTGCTCTGCAACATCAGCTTGCCCAGACTCGGCTCGGTGATTCACAAATGGAGAAGACAATGGATATTGTGCCAAGCTTCCTTTCAAACTGCCAAAACTTCAACGGCATGAGAGAAAAAAAGAAAAAAAACAGAGACTATATTCACCAATTAGAGCAGAAGCAGAGTCCCACCATCTTGCCCTCCACTCTTATTAATTTTGTACATTGAGAGGCAAACCTGGGCCTAAAGCTTCCGTCTCTCAGTTCCTGATGCCATTTGACTCCAGCCTGGACTCCCCCAGATCACACTGCCTGCTTTCCACGTGGGGCTGGGGATGCTCAGCCTGGAAAGAGGAGACCCTGGGGAGGCCTCACTGCAGCTCTGCAGGACTGCAAGGGTGCCACAAGAAAGATTGGGACAGGGTGTTCCACAGGGCCTGTGGCAACAGGACAAGGGGGGACGGCTTTCAGCTGCAGGAGGCTGATTGAAGTTGGATCTGAGGAAGCTGCTCTCTTCCACTGAGGGTGCTGAGGCACTGGCCCAGGCTGTGGATGCTCCATCCTTGGGAACAGGGCTCTGAGCACCATGGTCTGGGGGAACGTTGCTAAGCATGGAACCAAAGGCTCTCTAGCTCAGTGGTCATGTCACAATCCATGTCCCATCTGGAACTGCCAGCAGCCAGCAAGCAGCACAACACAGCCGTTGGCCCTGGGCTCAGCACACGCTGCACGCTGCTCCTGCTGCTCCTGTCACCCTTCTTGTTCCTGCCCCCGAGACCTCATCTCATCAGTCTCAAAAGCTGCCTAAGGCCTGGATTGTGTCATCCATCCCTGCAGGATGCTCACATTTGTCCTGAGGAAGGTACAGTGCCATTCCATGGAGGTGGATCCCCCCAGCTGCCCAGGTGTGGGCTGGAGTTCTGGGGGGATGGGGTGGGACAGGGACCCCACTCTGAGGTTTTGCTACCTCTGCAGGCTGTTGCAGGTAGAGAAGACAAGATGGAGGTGGACAGACAGACTGATAGAGAGGAGAAGATGGAAGTGGAGGGAGAAAAGAGAGGAGAGGAAGAGATGGAGGTGGACACAATAATGGATACGGAGGAGGAGATGGAGGTGGATGGAGAACAGACTGGAGAGGAAGAGATGGAGGTTGATGAGGATGAGGAGATGGACGTGGAAATGGAAGAGTACACCGAGGAGATGGACATTGATGAGGAAGATGAAGAGGAGGCCATGGTCCTGGGATGAAGAGCGATGCCAGCAGCAGGACAGGCATGTGGTCCCCACAGGCACAGTGGGTTCCCTGCAGCCAGGCTGGGGCGGGATTGGGCTGGGTGGTCCCTGCTCATGCACGTGGTACCCAGTGCCTTGGGTTCTGCTGGCCATGCCCAGCCTGTCCTGTTCTTGCTTTGGGCCACACAAGCCCCATGGCAGTGCCTGGGGCCCAGCCCCCAGACCCAGCCAGCCTCAGCTCTGGCAGCAGAGTCCCAGTGTGCCAGCCTGGGGACACACGGAAGAGCTCTCTGTGCCTGACTTGAGTGACCATGGCACCTGCTTTTCTTCCCGGACTGATGGAGATCCTGGACTGAAATGGCACCCTTTTGTACATAGTTTTTAGAGTTTGTTCTTGTTTTTGCCATATAGGTTTTAGGGCTTCGTTTTGTCTTCTGTAAATACATTTCAAATATTGTCGTTCGGTATGTTCTTAGGTATATACATTCTATAAATTGTTGTTATTACAAATATTCTTACAAAAGTAAATGTGTTCTGTGTTTTCATTGCTGTTCTAATGTAAATAAACAACCTTGGGTTTTCACACCCCAGTTCTCTTTCCATTTGCTTCCGGCACAGGCAGTATTGGCCAAGTTGTGTTTTCCACTTCCTCCCGGATCCCAGGGCTGGAGGTTCATGGGGGAGCTGGCACAGCCACCCCAGCAGTGGTTGTCCCACTCAGAGGGTCCCGCTGACAGAGGTCACTGTCTCCTTGCTGTCTCTCTGGACACACTGGGGAGCTGCAGGGGCGAATCCCAGCGTGCCCTGTCCCATGGGATCCCATGTTGGGACTCAATGTCCCAGCCCGGGTGAGCACTGGTTGTGGCCCTGGGCTCAGCATGGCAGGCCTGGTGCTCACAGCAGTGCAGACTTCAAGCTGGCTATGCACAGCTCCGTGTTTCTCCCAAAACTATCACTGCTGCAGCACCTGGGGTTCCCCAGTGCTGGGCTTTTTATCCCCACTGCATGGAGGATCACATGGCAGGGCAAAGGATGGATCCCATGTGGCATCCAACCTGCCCTGATCCAGGCTGGGCACAGCCTGATGAAGGATGAGCACATCTCGCAGGGATATGGAAACCTCCCCTGAAAACCCAGTTCAGGCAGAGCCTGAGCTCTTTTGTGGCTCTGGGCAGGAAGATGCTCAGGATCTCCCAGAGAGGCTCAGCGGGCAGTAGGATTGTGCCTGGATCTCGCTCTGGACATGCCAGTGGCTCAAGTGAGAGCTGTGGGAATGATTTATAATGCACCGAGAGGGGCCACAGTCCTGCAAGGCTCTTACATCAGGAGCAAAGAGCAGCCTGCAGGGTGGGGAAGGCTGGAGCTGTAGCACTGTGTGCTCATCCCTCACCTTCATGGGGAGCTGCCCCCAGAGTTGCTATGTATCACTTTGATGGTTCTCCTGTTGGGTGTATTTTGGAGCAGCTGTTATCTGTGGCTTTTTATGGTGATCCTGTGGAAAGCAGCCATTTACCTGCTGTGATGAACTCAAAACTAATACTAACTCTTCATTCCCTTTGGTTTTATTTGGGGTTTTTTTAGTCTCTTTGTTTGATTGGTTTGCATGGGTTCGTTTGTCTCTAGGTTTTGTCTGTTTTGGTTTGAGTCTTTTGTTTGCTTTTTCATAAGACTCAGGTGAAGTTGGCATAGCCAAAGTCAAGAGAATGTACACCAGGCTTGACTTTCCAGAAATTACTTTTGGCTGCGTTTAACTGCATTCTCCAGGCTCAGGATGACCAGTACATTTGCAGGATTTGCTCTGCAACATCAGCTTGCCCAGACTCAGCTCGGTGATTCACAAATGGAGAAGACAATGGATATTGTGCCAAGCTTCCTTTCAAACAGCCAAAACTTCAACGGCATGAGAGAAAAAAAAGAAAAAAACAGAGACTATATTCACCAATTAGAGCAGAAGCAGTGTCCCACCATCTTGCCCTCCACTCTTATTAATTTTGTACATTGAGAGGCAAACCTGGGCCTAAAGCTTCCGTCTCTCAGTTCCTGATGCCATTTGACTCCAGCCTGGACTCCCCCAGATCACACTGCCTGCTTTCCACGTGGGGCTGGGGATGCTCAGCCTGGAATGAGGAGACCCTGGGGAGGCCTCAATGCAGCTCTGCAGGACTGCAAGGGTGCCACAAGAAAGATTGGGACAGGGTGTTCCACAGGGCCTGTGGCAACAGGACAAGGGGGGACGGCTTTCAGCTGCAGGAGGCTGATTGAAGTTGGATCTGAGGAAGCTGCTCTCTTCCACTGAGGGTGCTGAGGCACTGGCCCAGGCTGTGGATGCTCCATCCTTGGGAACAGGGCTCTGAGCACCATGGTCTGGGGGAACGTTGCTAAGCATGGAACCAAAGGCTCTCTAGCTCAGTGGTCATGTCACAATCCATGTCCCATCTGGAACTGCCAGCAGCCAGCAAGCAGCACAACACGACCGTTGGCCCTGGGCTCAGCACACGCTGCACGCTGCTCCTGCTGCTCCTGTCACCCTTCTTGTTCCTGCCCCCGAGACCTCATCTCATCAGTCTCAAAAGCTGCCTAAGGCCTGGATTGTGTCATCCATCCCTGCAGGATGCTCACATTTGTCCTGAGGAAGGTACAGTGCCATTCCATGGAGGTGGATCCCCCCCAGCTGCCCGGGTGTGGGCTGGAGTTCTGGGGGGATGGGGTGGGACAGGGACCCCACTCTGAGGTTTTGCTACCTCTGCAGGCTGTTGCAGGTAGAGAAGACAAGATGGAGGTGGACAGACAGACTGATAGAGAGGAGAAGATGGAAGTGGAGGGAGAAAAGAGAGGAGAGGAAGAGATGGAGGTGGACACAATAATGGATACGGAGGAGGAGATGGAGGTGGATGGAGAACAGACTGGAGAGGAAGAGATGGAGGTTGATGAGGATGAGGAGATGGACGTGGAAATGGAAGAGTACACCCAGGAGATGGACATTGATGAGGAAGATGAAGAGGAGGCCATGGTCCTGGGATGAAGAGCGATGCCAGCAGCACGACAGGCATGTGGTCCCCACAGGCACAGTGGGTTCCCTGCAGCCAGGCTGGGGCGGGATTGGGCTGGGTGGTCCCTGCTCAGGCACGTGGTACCCAGTGCCTTGGGTTCTGCTGGCCATGCCCAGCCTGTCCTGTTCTTGCTTTGGGCCACACAAGCCCCATGGCAGTGCCTGGGGCCCAGCCCCCAGACCCAGCCAGCCTCAGCTCTGGCAGCAGAGTCCCAGTGTACCAGCCTGGGGACACACGGAAGAGCCCTCTGTGCCTGACTTGAGTGACCATGGCACCTGCTTTTCTTCCCGGACTGATGGAGATCCTGGACTGAAATGGCACCCTTTTGTACATAGGTTTTAGAGTTTGTTCTTGTTTTTGCCATATAGGTTTTAGGGCTTCGTTCTGTCTTCTGTAAATACATTTCAAATATTGTTGTTAGATATGTTCTTAGGTATATGCATTCTATAAATTGTTGTTATTACAAATATTCTTACAAAAGTAAATGTGTTCTGTGTTTTCATTGCTGTTCTTATGTAAATAAACAACCTTGGGTTTTCACACCCCAGTTCTCTTTCCATTTGCTTCCGGCACCGGCAGTATTGGCCAAGTTGTGTTTTCCACTTGCTCCCGGTTCCCAGGGCTGGAGGTTCATGGGGGAGCTGGCACAGCCACCCCAGCAGTGGTTGTCCCACTCAGAGGGTCCCGCTGACAGAGGTCACTGTCTCCTTGCTGTCTCTCTGGACACACTGGGGAGCTGCAGGGGCGAATCCCAGCGTGCCCTGTCCCATGGGATCCCATGTTGGGACTCAATGTCCCAGCCCGGGTGAGCACTGGTTGTGGCCCTGGGCTCAGCATGGCAGGCCTGGTGCTCACAGCAGTGCACACTTCAAGCTGGCCATGCACAGCTCCGTGTTTCTCCCAAAAATATCACTGCTGCAGCACCTGGGGTTCCCCAGTGCTGGGCTTTTTATCCCCACTGCATGGAGGATCACATGGCAGGAAAAAGGATGGATCCCATGTGGCATCCAACCTGCCCTGATCCAGGCTGGGCACAGCCTGATGAAGGATGAGCACATCTCGCAGGGATATGGAAACCTCCCCTGAAAACCCAGTTCAGGCAGAGCCTGAGCTCTTTTGTGGCTCTGGGCAGGAAGATGCTCAGGATCTCCCAGAGAGGCTCAGCGGGCAGTAGGATTGTGCCTGGATCTCGCTCTGGACATGCCAGTGGCTCAAGTGAGAGCTGTGGGAATGATTTATAATGCACCGAGAGGGGCCACAGTCCTGCAAGGCTCTTACATCAGGAGCAAAGAGCAGCCTGCAGGGTGGGGAAGGCTGGAGCTGTAGCACTGTGTGCTCATCCCTCACCTTCATGGGGAGCTGCCCCCAGAGTTGCTATGTATCACTTTGATGGTTCTCCTGTTGGGTGTATTTTGGAGCAGCTGTTATCTGTGGCTTTTTATGGTGATCCTGTGGAAAGCAGCCATTTACCTGCTGTGATGAACTCAAAACTAATACTAACTCTTCATTCCCTTTGGTTTCATTTGGGGTTTTTTTAGTCTCTTTGTTTGATTGGTTTGCATGGGTTCGTTTGTCTCTAGGATTTGTCTGTTTTGGTTTGAGTCTTTTGTTTGCTTTTTCATAAGACTCAGGTGAAGTTGGCATAGCCAAAGTCAAGAGAATGTACACCAGGCTTGACTTTCCAGAAATTACTTTTGGCTGCGTTTAACTGCATTCTCCAGGCTCAGGATGACCAGTACATTTGCAGGATTTGCTCTGCAACATCAGCTTGCCCAGACTCAGCTCGGTGATTCACAAATGGAGAAGACAATGGATATTGTGCCAAGCTTCCTTTCAAACAGCCAAAACTTCAACGGCATGACAGAAAAAAAAGAAAAAAACAGAGACTATATTCACCAATTAGAGCAGAAGCAGTGTCCCACCATCTTGCCCTCCACTCTTATTAATTTTGTACATTGAGAGGCAAACCTGGGCCTAAAGCTTCCGTCTCTCAGTTCCTGATGCCATTTGACTCCAGCCTGGACTCCCCCAGATCACACTGCCTGCTTTCCACGTGGGGCTGGGGATGCTCAGCCTGGAATGAGGAGACCCTGGGGAGGCCTCAATGCAGCTCTGCAGGACTGCAAGGGTGCCACAAGAAAGATTGGGACAGGGTGTTCCACAGGGCCTGTGGCAACAGGACAAGGGGGGACGGCTTTCAGCTGCAGGAGGCTGATTGAAGTTGGATCTGAGGAAGCTGCTCTCTTCCACTGAGGGTGCTGAGGCACTGGCCCAGGCTGTGGATGCTCCATCCTTGGGAACAGGGCTCTGAGCACCATGGTCTGGGGGA
This sequence comes from Lonchura striata, assembly GCF_046129695.1. Classification (NCBI taxonomy): domain Eukaryota; kingdom Metazoa; phylum Chordata; class Aves; order Passeriformes; family Estrildidae; genus Lonchura; species Lonchura striata. The sequence goes on along the minus strand of NC_134613.1, from coordinate 573,598 downwards.
ACGTTGCTAAGCATGGAACCAAAGGCTCTCTAGCTCAGTGGTCATGTCACAATCCATGTCCCATCTGGAACTGCCAGCAGCCAGCAAGCAGCACAACACGACCGTTGGCCCTGGGCTCAGCACACGCTGCACGCTGCTCCTGCTGCTCCTGTCACCCTTCTTGTTCCTGCCCCCGAGACCTCATCTCATCAGTCTCAAAAGCTGCCTAAGGCCTGGATTGTGTCATCCATCCCTGCAGGATGCTCACATTTGTCCTGAGGAAGGTACAGTGCCATTCCATGGAGGTGGATCCCCCCCAGCTGCCCGGGTGTGGGCTGGAGTTCTGGGGGGATGTGGTGGGACAGGGACCCCACTCTGAGGTTTTGCTACCTCTGCAGGCTGTTGCAGGTAGAGAAGACAAGATGGAGGTGGACAGACAGACTGATAGAGAGGAGAAGATGGAAGTGGAGGGAGAAAAGAGAGGAGAGGAAGAGATGGAGGTGGACACAATAATGGATACGGAGGAGGAGATGGAGGTGGATGGAGAACAGACTGGAGAGGAAGAGATGGAGGTTGATGAGGATGAGGAGATGGACGTGGAAATGGAAGAGTACACCCAGGAGATGGACATTGATGAGGAAGATGAAGAGGAGGCCATGGTCCTGGGATGAAGAGCGATGCCAGCAGCACGACAGGCATGTGGTCCCCACAGGCACAGTGGGTTCCCTGCAGCCAGGCTGGGGCGGGATTGGGCTGGGTGGTCCCTGCTCAGGCACGTGGTACCCAGTGCCTTGGGTTCTGCTGGCCATGCCCAGCCTGTCCTGTTCTTGCTTTGGGCCACACAAGCCCCATGGCAGTGCCTGGGGCCCAGCCCCCAGACCCAGCCAGCCTCAGCTCTGGCAGCAGAGTCCCAGTGTACCAGCCTGGGGACACACGGAAGAGCCCTCTGTGCCTGACTTGAGTGACCATGGCACCTGCTTTTCTTCCCGGACTGATGGAGATCCTGGACTGAAATGGCACCCTTTTGTACATAGGTTTTAGAGTTTGTTCTTGTTTTTGCCATATAGGTTTTAGGGCTTCGTTCTGTCTTCTGTAAATACATTTCAAATATTGTTGTTAGATATGTTCTTAGGTATATGCATTCTATAAATTGTTGTTATTACAAATATTCTTACAAAAGTAAATGTGTTCTGTGTTTTCATTGCTGTTCTTATGTAAATAAACAACCTTGGGTTTTCACACCCCAGTTCTCTTTCCATTTGCTTCCGGCACCGGCAGTATTGGCCAAGTTGTGTTTTCCACTTGCTCCCGGTTCCCAGGGCTGGAGGTTCATGGGGGAGCTGGCACAGCCACCCCAGCAGTGGTTGTCCCACTCAGAGGGTCCCGCTGACAGAGGTCACTGTCTCCTTGCTGTCTCTCTGGACACACTGGGGAGCTGCAGGGGCGAATCCCAGCGTGCCCTGTCCCATGGGATCCCATGTTGGGACTCAATGTCCCAGCCCGGGTGAGCACTGGTTGTGGCCCTGGGCTCAGCATGGCAGGCCTGGTGCTCACAGCAGTGCACACTTCAAGCTGGCCATGCACAGCTCCGTGTTTCTCCCAAAAATATCACTGCTGCAGCACCTGGGGTTCCCCAGTGCTGGGCTTTTTATCCCCACTGCATGGAGGATCACATGGCAGGAAAAAGGATGGATCCCATGTGGCATCCAACCTGCCCTGATCCAGGCTGGGCACAGCCTGATGAAGGATGAGCACATCTCGCAGGGATATGGAAACCTCCCCTGAAAACCCAGTTCAGGCAGAGCCTGAGCTCTTTTGTGGCTCTGGGCAGGAAGATGCTCAGGATCTCCCAGAGAGGCTCAGCGGGCAGTAGGATTGTGCCTGGATCTCGCTCTGGACATGCCAGTGGCTCAAGTGAGAGCTGTGGGAATGATTTATAATGCACCGAGAGGGGCCACAGTCCTGCAAGGCTCTTACATCAGGAGCAAAGAGCAGCCTGCAGGGTGGGGAAGGCTGGAGCTGTAGCACTGTGTGCTCATCCCTCACCTTCATGGGGAGCTGCCCCCAGAGTTGCTATGTATCACTTTGATGGTTCTCCTGTTGGGTGTATTTTGGAGCAGCTGTTATCTGTGGCTTTTTATGGTGATCCTGTGGAAAGCAGCCATTTACCTGCTGTGATGAACTCAAAACTAATACTAACTCTTCATTCCCTTTGGTTTCATTTGGGGTTTTTTTAGTCTCTTTGTTTGATTGGTTTGCATGGGTTCGTTTGTCTCTAGGATTTGTCTGTTTTGGTTTGAGTCTTTTGTTTGCTTTTTCATAAGACTCAGGTGAAGTTGGCATAGCCAAAGTCAAGAGAATGTACACCAGGCTTGACTTTCCAGAAATTACTTTTGGCTGGGTTTAACTGCATTCTCCAGGCTCAGGATGACCAGTACATTTGCAGGATTTGCTCTGCAACATCAGCTTGCCCAGACTCAGCTCGGTGATTCACAAATGGAGAAGACAATGGATATTGTGCCAAGCTTCCTTTCAAACAGCCAAAACTTCAACGGCATGACAGAAAAAAAAGAAAAAAACAGAGACTATATTCACCAATTAGAGCAGAAGCAGTGTCCCACCATCTTGCCCTCCACTCTTATTAATTTTGTACATTGAGAGGCAAACCTGGGCCTAAAGCTTCCGTCTCTCAGTTCCTGATGCCATTTGACTCCAGCCTGGACTCCCCCAGATCACACTGCCTGCTTTCCACGTGGGGCTGGGGATGCTCAGCCTGGAATGAGGAGACCCTGGGGAGGCCTCAATGCAGCTCTGCAGGACTGCAAGGGTGCCACAAGAAAGATTGGGACAGGGTGTTCCACAGGGCCTGTGGCAACAGGACAAGGGGGGACGGCTTTCAGCTGCAGGAGGCTGATTGAAGTTGGATCTGAGGAAGCTGCTCTCTTCCACTGAGGGTGCTGAGGCACTGGCCCAGGCTGTGGATGCTCCATCCTTGGGAACAGGGCTCTGAGCACCATGGTCTGGGGGAACGTTGCTAAGCATGGAACCAAAGGCTCTCTAGCTCAGTGGTCATGTCACAATCCATGTCCCATCTGGAACTGCCAGCAGCCAGCAAGCAGCACAACACGACCGTTGGCCCTGGGCTCAGCACACGCTGCACGCTGCTCCTGCTGCTCCTGTCACCCTTCTTGTTCCTGCCCCCGAGACCTCATCTCATCAGTCTCAAAAGCTGCCTAAGGCCTGGATTGTGTCATCCATCCCTGCAGGATGCTCACATTTGTCCTGAGGAAGGTACAGTGCCATTCCATGGAGGTGGATCCCCCCCAGCTGCCCGGGTGTGGGCTGGAGTTCTGGGGGGATGGGGTGGGACAGGGACCCCACTCTGAGGTTTTGCTACCTCTGCAGGCTGTTGCAGGTAGAGAAGACAAGATGGAGGTGGACAGACAGACTGATAGAGAGGAGAAGATGGAAGTGGAGGGAGAAAAGAGAGGAGAGGAAGAGATGGAGGTGGACACAATAATGGATACGGAGGAGGAGATGGAGGTGGATGGAGAACAGACTGGAGAGGAAGAGATGGAGGTTGATGAGGATGAGGAGATGGACGTGGAAATGGAAGAGTACACCGAGGAGATGGACATTGATGAGGAAGATGAAGAGGAGGCCATGGTCCTGGGATGAAGAGCAATGCCAGCAGCACGACAGGCATGTGGTCCCCACAGGCACAGTGGGTTCCCTGCAGCCAGGCTGGGGCGGGATTGGGCTGGCTGGTCCCTGCTCAGGCACGTGGTACCCAGTGCCTTGGGTTCTGCTGGCCATGCCCAGCCTGTCCTGTTCTTGCTTTGGGCCACACAAGCCCCATGGCAGTGCCTGGGGCCCAGCCCCCAGACCCAGCCAGCCTCAGCTCTGGCAGCAGAGTCTCAGTGTACCAGCCTGGGGACACACGGAAGAGCCCTCTGTGCCTGACTTGAGTGACCATGGCACCTGCTTTTCTTCCCGGACTGATGGAGATCCTGGACTGAAATGGCACCCTTTTGTACATAGGTTTTAGAGTTTGTTCTTGTTTTTGCCATATAGGTTTTAGGGCTTTGTTTTGTCTTCTGTAAATACATTTCAAATATTGTTGTTAGATATGTTCTTAGGTATATGCATTCTATAAATTGTTGTTATTACAAATATTCTTACAAAAGTAAATGTGTTCTGTGTTTTCATTGCTGTTCTTATGTAAATAAACAACCTTGGGTTTTCACACCCCAGTTCTCTTTCCATTTGCTTCCGGCACCGGCAGTATTGGCCAAGTTGTGTTTTCCACTTCCTCCCGGTTCCCAGGGCTGGAGGTTCATGGGGGAGCTGGCACAGCCACCCCAGCAGTGGTTGTCCCACTCAGAGGGTCCCGCTGACAGAGGTCACTGTCTCCTTGCTGTCTCTCTGGACACACTGGGTAGCTGCAGGGGCGAATCCCAGCGTGCCCTGTCCCATGGGATCCCATGTTGGGACTCAATGTCCCAGCCCGGGTGAGCACTGGTTGTGGCCCTGGGCTCAGCATGGCAGGCCTGGTGCTCACAGCAGTGCACACTTCAAGCTGGCCATGCACAGCTCCGTGTTTCTCCCAAAAATATCACTGCTGCAGCACCTGGGGTTCCCCAGTGCTGGGCTTTTTATCCCCACTGCATGGAGGATCACATGGCAGGAAAAAGGATGGATCCCATGTGGCATCCAACCTGCCCTGATCCAGGCTGGGCACAGCCTGATGAAGGATGAGCACATCTCGCAGGGATAGGCAAACCTCCCCTGAAAACCCAGTTCAGGCAGAGCCTGAGCTCTTTTGTGGCTCTGGGCAGGAAGATGCTCAGGATCTCCCAGAGAGGCTCAGCGGGCAGTAGGATTGTGCCTGGATCTCGCTCTGGACATGCCAGTGGCTCAAGTGAGAGCTGTGGGAATGATTTATAATGCACCGAGAGGGGCCACAGTCCTGCAAGGCTCTTACATCAGGAGCAAAGAGCAGCCTGCAGGGTGGGGAAGGCTGGAGCTGTAGCACTGTGTGCTCATCCCTCACCTTCATGGGGAGCTGCCCCCAGAGTTGCTATGTATCACTTTGATGGTTCTCCTGTTGGGTGTATTTTGGAGCAGCTGTTATCTGTGGCTTTTTATGGTGATCCTGTGGAAAGCAGCCATTTACCTGCTGTGATGAACTCAAAACTAATACTAACTCTTCATTCCCTTTGGTTTCATTTGGGGTTTTTTTAGTCTCTTTGTTTGATTGGTTTGCATGGGTTCGTTTGTCTCTAGGATTTGTCTGTTTTGGTTTGAGTCTTTTGTTTGCTTTTTCATAAGACTCAGGTGAAGTTGGCATAGCCAAAGTCAAGAGAATGTACACCAGGCTTGACTTTCCAGAAATTACTTTTGGCTGGGTTTAACTGCATTCTCCAGGCTCAGGATGACCAGTACATTTGCAGGATTTGCTCTGCAACATCAGCTTGCCCAGACTCTGCTCGGTGATTCACAAATGGAGAAGACAATGGATATTGTGCCAAGCTTCCTTTCAAACAGCCAAAACTGCAACGGCATGAGAGAAAAAAAGAAAAAAACAGAGACTATATTCACCAATTAGAGCAGAAGCAGTGTCCCACCATCTTGCCCTCCACTCTTATTAATTTTGTACATTGAGAGGCAAACCTGGGCCTAAAGCTTCCGTCTCTCAGTTCCTGATGCCATTTGACTCCAGCCTGGACTCCCCCAGATCACACTGCCTGCTTTCCACGTGGGGCTGGGGATGCTCAGCCTGGAATGAGGAGACCCTGGGGAGGCCTCAATGCAGCTCTGCAGGACTGCAAGGGTGCCACAAGAAAGATTGGGACAGGGTGTTCCACAGGGCCTGTGGCAACAGGACAAGGGGGGACGGCTTTCAGCTGCAGGAGGCTGATTGAAGTTGGATCTGAGGAAGCTGCTCTCTTCCACTGAGGGTGCTGAGGCACTGGCCCAGGCTGTGGATGCTCCATCCTTGGGAACAGGGCTCTGAGCACCATGGTCTGGGGGAACGTTGCTAAGCATGGAACCAAAGGCTCTCTAGCTCAGTGGTCATGTCACAATCCATGTCCCATCTGGAACTGCCAGCAGCCAGCAAGCAGCACAACACGACCGTTGGCCCTGGGCTCAGCACACACTGCACGCTGCTCCTGCTGCTCCTGTCACCCTTCTTGTTCCTGCCCCCGAGACCTCATCTCATCAGTCTCAAAAGCTGCCTAAGGCCTGGATTGTGTCATCCATCCCTGCAGGATGCTCACATTTGTCCTGAGGAAGGTACAGTGCCATTCCATGGAGGTGGATCCCCCCAGCTGCCCGGGTGTGGGCTGGAGTTCTGGGGGGATGGGGTGGGACAGGGACCCCACTCTGAGGTTTTGCTACCTCTGCAGGCTGTTGCAGGTAGAGAAGACAAGTTGGAGGTGGACAGACAGACTGATAGAGAGGAGAAGATGGAAGTGGAGGGAGAAAAGAGAGGAGAGGAAGAGATGGAGGTGGACACAATAATGGATACGGAGGAGGAGATGGAGGTGGATGGAGAACAGACTGGAGAGGAAGAGATGGAGGTTGATGAGGATGAGGAGATGGACGTGGAAATGGAAGAGTACACCGAGGAGATGGACATTGATGAGGAAGATGAAGAGGAGGCCATGGTCCTGGGATGAAGAGCAATGCCAGCAGCACGACAGGCATGTGGTCCCCACAGGCACAGTGGGTTCCCTGCAGCCAGGCTGGGGCGGGATTGGGCTGGGTGGTCCCTGCTCAGGCACGTGGTACCCAGTGCCTTGGGTTCTGCTGGCCATGCCCAGCCTGTCCTGTTCTTGCTTTGGGCCACACAAGCCCCATGGCAGTGCCTGGGGCCCAGCCCCCAGACCCAGCCAGCCTCAGCTCTGGCAGCAGAGTCCCAGTGTGCCAGCCTGGGGACACACGGAAGAGCTCTCTGTGCCTGACTGGAGTGACCATGGCACCTGCTTTTCTTCCCGGACTGATGGAGATCCTGGACTGAAATGGCACCCTTTTGTACATAGTTTTTAGAGTTTGTTCTTGTTTTTGCCATATAGGTTTTAGGGCTTTGTTTTGTCTTCTGTAAATACATTTCAAATATTGTTGTTAGGTATGTTCTTAGGTATATACATTCTATAAATTGTTGTTATTACAAATATTCTTACAAAAGTAAATGTGTTCTGTGTTTTCATTGCTGTTCTAATGTAAATAAACAACCTTGGGTTTTCACACCCCAGTTCTCTTTCCATTTGCTTCCGGCACAGGCAGTATTGGCCAAGTTGTGTTTTCCACTTGCTCCCGGATCCCGGGGATGGAGGTTCATGGGGGAGCTGGCACAGCCACCCCAGCAGTGGTTGTCCCACTCAGAGGGTCCTGCTGACAGAGGTCACTGTCTCCTTGCTGTCTCTCTGGACACACTGGGGAGCTGCAGGGGCGAATCCCAGCGTGCCCTGTCCCATGGGATCCCATGTTGGGACTCAATGTCCCAGCCAGGGTGAGCACTGGTTGTGGCCCTGGGCTCAGCATGGCAGGCCTGGTGCTCACAGCAGTGCAGACTTCAAGCTGGCCATGCACAGCTCCGTGTTTCTCCCAAAAATATCACTGCTGCAGCACCTGGGGTTCCCCAGTGCTGGGCTTTTTATCCCCACTGCATGGAGGATCACATGGCAGGGCAAAGGATGGATCCCATGCGGCATCCAACCTGCCCTGATCCAGGCTGGGCACAGCCTGATGAAGGATGAGCACATCTCGCAGGGATAGGCAAACCTCCCCTGAAAACCCAGTTCAGGCAGAGCCTGAGCTCTTTTGTGGCTCTGGGCAGGAAGATGCTCAGGATCTCCCAGAGAGGCTCAGCGGGCAGTAGGATTGTGCCTGCATCTCGCTCTGGAGATGCCAGTGGCTCAAGTGACAGCTGTGGGAATGATTTATAATGCACCGAGAGGGGCCACAGTCCTGCAAGGCTCTTACATCAGGAGCAAAGAGCAGCCTGCAGGGTGGGGAAGGCTGGAGCTGTAGCACTCTGTGCTCATCCCTCACCTTCATGGGGAGCTGCCCCCAGACTTGCTATGTATCACTTTGATGGTTCTCCTGTTGGGTGTATTTTGGAGCAGCTGTTATCTGTGGCTTTTTATGGTGATCCTGTGGAAAGCAGCCATTTACCTGCTGTGATGAACTCAAAACTAATACTAACTCTTCATTCCCTTTGGTTTTATTTGGGTTTTTTTTAGTCTCTTCGTTTGATTGGTTTGCATGGGTTCGTTTGTTTCTAGGTTTTGTCTGTTTTGGTTTGAGTCTTTTGTTTGCTTTTTCTTAAGACTCAGGTGAAGCTGGCATAGCCAAAGTCAAGAGAATGGACACCAGGCTTGACTTTCCAGAAATTACTTTTGGCTGGGTTTAACTGCATTCTCCAGGCTCAGGATCACCAGTACATTTGCAGGATTTGCTCTGCAACATCAGCTTGCCCAGACTCTGCTCGGTGATTCACAAATGGAGAAGACAATGGATATTGTGCCAAGCTTCCTTTCAAACAGCCAAAACTGCAACGGCATGAGAGAAAAAAAGAAAAAAACAGAGACTATATTCACCAATTAGAGCAGAAGCAGTGTCCCACCATCTTGCCCTCCACTCTTATTAATTTTTTTACATTGAGAGGCAAACCTGGGCCTAAAGCTTCCGTCTCTCAGTTCCTGATGCCATTTGACTCCAGCCTGGACTCCCCCTGATCACACTGCCCGCTTTCCACGTGGGGCTGGGGATGCTCAGCCTCGAAAAGAGGAGACCCTGGGGAGGCCTCACTGCAGCTCTGCAGGACTGCAAGGGTGCCACAAGAAAGATTGGGACAGGGTGTTCCACAGGGCCCGTGGCAACAGGACAAGGGGGGACGGCTTTCAGCTGCAGGAGGCTGATTGAAGTTGGATCTGAGGAAGCTGCTCTCTTCCACTGAGGGTGCTGAGGCACTGGCCCAGGCTGTGGATGCTCCATCCTTGGGAACAGGGCTCTGAGCACCATGGTCTGGGGGAACGTTGCTAAGCATGGAACCAAAGGCTCTCTAGCTCAATGGTCATGTCACAATCCATGTCCCATCTGGAACTGCCAGCAGCCAGCAAGCAGCACAACACAGCCGTTGGCCCTGGGCTCAGCACACGCTGCACGCTGCTCCTGCTGCTCCTGTCAGCCTTCTTGTTCCTGCCCCTGAGACCTCATCTCATCAGTCTCAAAAGCTGCCTAAGGCCTGGATTGTGTCATCCATCCCTGCAGGATGCTCACATTTGTCCTGAGGAAGGTACGGTGCCATTCCATGGAGGCGGATCCCCCCAGCTGCCCGGGTGTGGGCTGGAGTTCTGGGGGGATGGGGTGGGACAGGGACCCCACTCTGAGGTTTTGCTACCTCTGCAGGCTGTTGCAGGTAGAGAAGACAAGTTGGAGGTGGACAGACAGACTGATAGAGAGGAGAAGATGGAAGTGGAGGGAGAAAAGAGAGGAGAGGAAGAGATGGAGGTGGACACAATAATGGATACGGAGGAGGAGATGGAGGTGGATGGAGAACAGACTGGAGAGGAAGAGATGGAGGTTGATGAGGATGAGGAGATGGACGTGGAAATGGAAGAGTACACCCAGGAGATGGACATTGATGAGGAAGATGAAGAGGAGCCCATGGTCCTGGGATGAAGAGCAATGCCAGCAGCAGGACAGGCATGTGGTCCCCACAGGCACAGTGGGTTCCCTGCAGCCAGGCTGGGGCGGGATTGGGCTGGGTGGTCCCTGCTCAGGCACGTGGTACCCAGTGCCTTGGGTTCTGCTGGCCATGCCCAGCCTGTCCTGTTCTTGCTTTGGGCCACACAAGCCCCATGGCAGTGCCTGGGGCCCAGCCCCCAGACCCAGCCAGCCTCAGCTCTGGCAGCAGAGTCCCAGTGTGCCAGCCTGGGGACACACGGAAGAGCCCTCTGTGCCTAACTGGAGTGACCATGGCACCTGCTTTTCTTCCCGGACTGATGGAGATCCTGGACTGAAATGGCACCCTTTTGTACATAGTTTTTAGAGTTTGTTCTTGTTTTTGGCATATAGGTTTTAGGGCTTCGTTTTGTCTTCTGTAAATACATTTCAAATATTGTTGTTAGATATGTTCTTAGGTATATACATTCTATAAATTGTTGTTATTACAAATATTCTTACAAAAGTAAATGTGTTCTGTGTTTTCATTGCTGTTCTTATGGAAATAAACAACCTTGGGTTTTCACACCCCAGTTCTCTTTCCATTTGCTTCCGGCACAGGCAGTATTAGCAAAGTTGTGGTTTCCACTTGCTCCCGGTTCCCAAGGCTGGAGGTTCATGGGGGAGCTGGCACAGCCACCCCAGCAGTGGTTGTCCCACTCAGAGGGTCCTGCTGACAGAGGTCACTGTCTCCTTGCTGTCTCTCTGGACACACTGGGGAGCTGCAGGGGCGAATCCCAGCGTGCCCTGTCCCATGGGATCCCATGTTGGGACTCAATGTCCCAGCCAGGGTGAGCACTGGTTGTGGCCCTGGGCTCAGCATGGCAGGCCTGGTGTTCACAGCAGTGCAGACTTCAAGCTGGCCATGCACAGCTCCGTGTTTCTCCCAAAAATATCACTGCTGCAGCACCTGGGGTTCCCCAGTGCTGGGCTTTTTATCCCCACTGCATGGAGGATCACATGGCAGGGCAAAGGTTGGATCCTATGCGGCATCCAACCTGCCCTGATCCAGGCTGGGCACAGCCTGATGAAGGATGAGCACATCTCGCAGGGATATGGAAACCTCCCCTGAAAACCCAGTTCAGGCAGAGCCTGAGCTCTTTTGTGGCTCTGGGCAGGAAGATGCTCAGGATCTCCCAGAGAGGCTCAGCGGGCAGTAGGATTGTGCCTGGATCTCGCTCTGGACATGCCAGTGGCTCAAGTGACAGCTGTGGGAATGATTTATAATGCACCGAGAGGGGCCACAGTCCTGCAAGGCTCTTACATCAGGAGCAAAGAGCAGCCTGCAGGGTGGGGAAGGCTGGAGCTGTAGCACTGTGTGCTCATCCCTCACCTTAATGGGGAGCTGCCCCCAGAGTTGCTATGTATCACTTTGATGGTTCTCCTGTTGGGTGTATTTTGGAGCAGCTGTTATCTGTGGCTTTTTATGGTGATCCTGTGGAAAGCAGCCATTTACCTGCTGTGATGAACTCAAAACTAATACTAACTCTTCATTCCCTTTGGTTTCATTTGGGGTTTTTTTAGTCTCTTTGTTTGATTGGTTTGCATGGGTTCGTTTGTCTCTAGGATTTGTCTGTTTTGGTTTGAGTCTTTTGTTTGCTTTTTCATAAGACTCAGGTGAAGTTGGCATAGCCAAAGTCAAGAGAATGGACACCAGGCTTGACTTTCCAGAAATTACTTTTGGCTGGGTTTAACTGCATTCTCCAGGCTCAGGATGACCAGTACATTTGCAGGATTTGCTCTGCAACATCAGCTTGCCCAGACTCTGCTCGGTGATTCACAAATGGAGAAGACAATGGATATTGTGCCAAGCTTCCTTTCAAACAGCCAAAACTGCAACGGCATGAGAGAAAAAAAGAAAAAAACAGAGACTATATTCACCAATTAGAGCAGAAGCAGTGTCCCACCATCTTGCCCTCCACTCTTATTAATTTTGTACATTGAGAGGCAAACCTGGGCCTAAAGCTTCCGTCTCTCAGTTCCTGATGCCATTTGACTCCAGCCTGGACTCCCCCAGATCACACTGCCTGCTTTCCACGTGGGGCTGGGGATGCTCAGCCTGGAATGAGGAGACCCTGGGGAGGCCTCAATGCAGCTCTGCAGGACTGCAAGGGTGCCACAAGAAAGATTGGGACAGGGTGTTCCACAGGGCCTGTGGCAACAGGACAAGGGGGGACGGCTTTCAGCTGCAGGAGGCTGATTGAAGTTGGATCTGAGGAAGCTGCTCTCTTCCACTGAGGGTGCTGAGGCACTGGCCCAGGCTGTGGATGCTCCATCCTTGGGAACAGGGCTCTGAGCACCATGGTCTGGGGGAACGTTGCTAAGCATGGAACCAAAGGCTCTCTAGCTCAGTGGTCATGTCACAATCCATGTCCCATCTGGAACTGCCAGCAGCCAGCAAGCAGCACAACACGACCGTTGGCCCTGGGCTCAGCACACGCTGCACGCTGCTCCTGCTGCTCCTGTCACCCTTCTTGTTCCTGCCCCCGAGACCTCATCTCATCAGTCTCAAAAGCTGCCTAAGGCCTGGATTGTGTCATCCATCCCTGCAGGATGCTCACATTTGTCCTGAGGAAGGTACAGTGCCATTCCATGGAGGTGGATCCCCCCAGCTGCCCGGGTGTGGGCTGGAGTTCTGGGGGGATGGGGTGGGACAGGGACCCCACTCTGAGGTTTTGCTACCTCTGCAGGCTGTTGCAGGTAGAGAAGACAAGATGGAGGTGGACAGACAGACTGATAGAGAGGAGAAGATGGAAGTGGAGGGAGAAAAGAGAGGAGAGGAAGAGATGGAGGTGGACACAATAATGGATACGGAGGAGGAGATGGAGGTGGATGGAGAACAGACTGGAGAGGAAGAGATGGAGGTTGATGAGGATGAGGAGATGGACGTGGAAATGGAAGAGTACACCGAGGAGATGGACATTGATGAGGAAGATGAAGAGGAGGCCATGGTCCTGGGATGAAGAGCAATGCCAGCAGCACGACAGGCATGTGGTCCCCACAGGCACAGTGGGTTCCCTGCAGCCAGGCTGGGGCGGGATTGGGCTGGGTGGTCCCTGCTCAGGCACGTGGTACCCAGTGCCTTGGGTTCTGCTGGCCATGCCCAGCCTGTCCTGTTCTTGCTTTGGGCCACACAAGCCCCATGGCAGTGCCTGGGGCCCAGCCCCCAGACCCAGCCAGCCTCAGCTCTGGCAGCAGAGTCCCAGTGTGCCAGCCTGGGGACACACGGAAGAGCTCTCTGTGCCTGACTGGAGTGACCATGGCACCTGCTTTTCTTCCCGGACTGATGGAGATCCTGGACTGAAATGGCACCCTTTTGTACATAGTTTTTAGAGTTTGTTCTTGTTTTTGCCATATAGGTTTTAGGGCTTTGTTTTGTCTTCTGTAAATACATTTCAAATATTGTTGTTAGGTATGTTCTTAGGTATATACATTCTATAAATTGTTGTTATTACAAATATTCTTACAAAAGTAAATGTGTTCTGTGTTTTCATTGCTGTTCTAATGTAAATAAACAACCTTGGGTTTTCACACCCCAGTTCTCTTTCCATTTGCTTCCGGCACAGGCAGTATTGGCCAAGTTGTGTTTTCCACTTGCTCCCGGATCCCGGGGATGGAGGTTCTTGGGGGAGCTGGCACAGCCACCCCAGCAGGGGTTGTCCCACTCAGAGGGTCCCGCTGACAGAGGTCACTGTCTCCTTGCTGTCTCTCTGGACACACTGGGGAGCTGCAGGGGCGAATCCCAGCGTGCCCTGTCCCATGGGATGCCATATTGGGACTCAATGTCCCAGCCCGGGTGAGCACTGGTTGTGGCCCTGGGCTCAGCATGGCAGGCCTGGTGCTCACAGCAGTGCAGACTTCAAGCTGGCCATGCACAGCTCCGTGTTGCTCCCAAAACTGTCACTGCTGCAGCACCTGGGGTTCCCCAGTGCTGGGCTTTGTATCCCCACTGCATGGAGGATCACATGGCAGGACAAAGGATGGATCCCATGTGGCATCCAACCTGCCCTGATCCAGGCTGGGCACAGCCTGATGAAGGATGAGCACATCTCGCAGGGATAGGCAAACCTCCCCTGAAAACCCAGTTCAGGCAGAGCCTGAGCTCTTTTGTGGCTCTGGGCAGGAAGATGCTCAGGATCTCCCAGAGAGGCTCAGCGGGCAGTAGGATTGTGCCTGGATCTCGCTCTGGACATGCCAGTGGCTCAAGTGACAGCTGTGGGAATGATTTATAATGCACCGAGAGGGGCCACAGTCCTGCAAGGCTCTTACATCAGGAGCAAAGAGCAGCCTGCAGGGTGGGGAAGGCTGGAGCTGTAGCACTCTGTGCTCATCCCTCACCTTAATGGGGAGCTGCCCCCAGAGTTGCTATGTATTACATTGATGGTTCTCCTGTTGGGTGTATTTTGGAGCAGCTGTTATCTGTGGCTTTTTATGGTGATCCTGTGGAAAGCAGCCATTTACCTGCTGTGATGAACTCAAAACTAATACTAACTCTTCATTCCCTTTGGTTTTATTTGGGGTTTTTTTAGTCTCTTTCTTTGATTGGTTTGCATGGGTTCGTTTGTTTCTAGGTTTTGTCTGTTTTGGTTTGAGTCTTTTGTTTGCTTTTTCATAAGACTCAGGTGAAGTTGGCATAGCCAAAGTCAAGAGAATGTACACCAGGCTTGACTTTCCAGAAATTACTTTTGGCTGGGTTTAACTGCATTCTCCAGGCTCAGGATGACCAGTACATTTGCAGGATTTGCTCTGCAACATCAGCTTGCCCAGACTCTGCTCGGTGATTCACAAATGGAGAAGACAATGGATATTGTGCCAAGCTTCCTTTCAAACATCCAAAACTGCAATGGCATGAGAGAAAAAAAGAAAAAAACAGAGACTATATTCACCAATTAGAGCAGAAGCAGTGTCCCACCATCTTGCCCTCCACTCTTATTAATTTTGTACATTGAGAGGCAAACCTGGGCCTAAAGCTTCCGTCTCTCAGTTCCTGATGCCATTTGACTCCAGCCTGGACTCCCCCAGATCACACTGCCTGCTTTCCACGTGGGGCTGGGGATGCTCAGCCTGGAAAGAGGAGACCCTGGGGAGGCCTCACTGCAGCTCTGCAGGACTGCAAGGGTGCCACAAGAAAGATTGGGACAGGGTGTTCCACAGGGCCCGTGGCAACAGGACAAGGGGGGACGGCTTTCAGCTGCAGGAGGCTGATTGAAGTTGGATCTGAGGAAGCTGCTCTCTTCCACTGAGGGTGCTGAGGCACTGGCCCAGGCTGTGGATGCTCCATCCTTGGGAACAGGGCTCTGAGCACCATGGTCTGGGGGAACGTTGCTAAGCATGGAACCAAAGGCTCTCTAGCTCAGTGGTCATGTCACAATCCATGTCCCATCTGGAACTGCCAGCAGCCAGCAAGCAGCACAACACGACCGTTGGCCCTGGGCTCAGCACACGCTGCACGCTGCTCCTGCTGCTCCTGTCACCCTTCTTGTTCCTGCCCCCGAGACCTCATCTCATCAGTCTCAAAAGCTGCCTAAGGCCTGGATTGTGTCATCCATCCCTGCAGGATGCTCACATTTGTCCTGAGGAAGGTACAGTGCCATTCCATGGAGGTGGATCCCCCCAGCTGCCCGGGTGTGGGCTGGAGTTCTGGGGGGATGGGGTGGGACAGGGACCCCACTCTGAGGTTTTGCTACCTCTGCAGGCTGTTGCAGGTAGAGAAGACAAGATGGAGGTGGACAGACAGACTGATAGAGAGGAGAAGATGGAAGTGGAGGGAGAAAAGAGAGGAGAGGAAGAGATTGCGGTGGACACAATAATGGATACGGAGGAGGAGATGGAGGTGGATGGAGAACAGACTGGAGAGGAAGAGATGGAGGTTGATGAGGATGAGGAGATGGACGTGGAAATGGAAGAGTACACCCAGGAGATGGACATTGATGAGGAAGATGAAGAGGAGGCCATGGTCCTGGGATGAAGAGCGATGCCAGCAGCACGACAGGCATGTGGTCCCCACAGGCACAGTGGGTTCCCTGCAGCCAGGCTGGGGCGGGATTGGGCTGGGTGGTCCCTGCTCAGGCACGTGGTACCCAGTGCCTTGGGTTCTGCTGGCCATGCCCAGCCTGTCCTGTGCTTGCTTTGGGCCACACAAGCCCCATGGCAGTGCCTGGGGCCCAGCCCCCAGACCCAGCCAGCCTCAGCTCTGGCAGCAGAGTCCCAGTGTGCCAGCCTGGGGACACACGGAAGAGCCCTCTGTGCCTGACTGGAGTGACCATGGCACCTGCTTTTCTTCCCGGACTGATGGAGATCCTGGACTGAAATGGCTCCCTTTGGTACATAGTTTTTAGAGTTTGTTCTTGTTTTTGGCATATAGGTTTTAGGGCTTCGTTTTGTCTTCTGTAAATACATTTCAAATATTGTTGTTAGATATGTTCTTAGGTATATACATTCTATAAATTGTTGTTATTACAAATATTCTTACAAAAGTAAATGTGTTCTGTGTTTTCATTGCTGTTCTTATGGAAATAAACAACCTTGGGTTTTCACACCCCAGTTCTCTTTCCATTTGCTTCCGGCACAGGCAGTATTAGCAAAGTTGTGGTTTCCACTTGCTCCCGGTTCCCAAGGCTGGAGGTTCATGGGGGAGCTGGCACAGCCACCCCAGCAGTGGTTGTCCCACTCAGAGGGTCCTGCTGACAGAGGTCACTGTCTCCTTGCTGTCTCTCTGGACACACTGGGGAGCTGCAGGGGCGAATCCCAGCGTGCCCTGTCCCATGGGATCCCATGTTGGGACTCAATGTCCCAGCCAGGGTGAGCACTGGTTGTGGCCCTGGGCTCAGCATGGCAGGCCTGGTGCTCACAGCAGTGCAGACTTCAAGCTGGCCATGCACAGCTCCGTGTTTCTCCCAAAAATATCACTGCTGCAGCACCTGGGGTTCCCCAGTGCTGGGCTTTTTATCCCCACTGCATGGAGGATCACATGGCAGGGCAAAGGATGGATCCCATGCGGCATCCAACCTGCCCTGATCCAGGCTGGGCACAGCCTGATGAAGGATGAGCACATCTCGCAGGGATATGGAAACCTCCCCTGAAAACCCAGTTCAGGCAGAGCCTGAGCTCTTTTGTGGCTCTGGGCAGGAAGATGCTCAGGATCTCCCAGAGAGGCTCAGCGGGCAGTAGGATTGTGCCTGCATCTCGCTCTGGAGATGCCAGTGGCTCAAGTGACAGCTGTGGGAATGATTTATAATGCACCGAGAGGGGCCACAGTCCTGCAAGGCTCTTACATCAGGAGCAAAGAGCAGCCTGCAGGGTGGGGAAGGCTGGAGCTGTAGCACTCTGTGCTCATCCCTCACCTTCATGGGGAGCTGCCCCCAGACTTGCTATGTATCACTTTGATGGTTCTCCTGTTGGGTGTATTTTGGAGCAGCTGTTATCTGTGGCTTTTTATGGTGATCCTGTGGAAAGCAGCCATTTACCTGCTGTGATGAACTCAAAACTAATACTAACTCTTCATTCCCTTTGGTTTTATTTGGGTTTTTTTTAGTCTCTTCGTTTGATTGGTTTGCATGGGTTCGTTTGTTTCTAGGTTTTGTCTGTTTTGGTTTGAGTCTTTTGTTTGCTTTTTCTTAAGACTCAGGTGAAGCTGGCATAGCCAAAGTCAAGAGAATGGACACCAGGCTTGACTTTCCAGAAATTACTTTTGGCTGGGTTTAACTGCATTCTCCAGGCTCAGGATCACCAGTACATTTGCAGGATTTGCTCTGCAACATCAGCTTGCCCAGACTCTGCTCGGTGATTCACAAATGGAGAAGACAATGGATATTGTGCCAAGCTTCCTTTCAAACAGCCAAAACTGCAATGGCATGAGAGAAAAAAAGAAAAAAACAGAGACTATATTCACCAATTAGAGCAGAAGCAGTGTCCCACCATCTTGCCCTCCACTCTTATTAATTTTTTTACATTGAGAGGCAAACCTGGGCCTAAAGCTTCCGTCTCTCAGTTCCTGATGCCATTTGACTCCAGCCTGGACTCCCCCTGATCACACTGCCCGCTTTCCACGTGGGGCTGGGGATGCTCAGCCTCGAAAAGAGGAGACCCTGGGGAGGCCTCACTGCAGCTCTGCAGGACTGCAAGGGTGCCACAAGAAAGATTGGGACAGGGTGTTCCACAGGGCCCGTGGCAACAGGACAAGGGGGGACGGCTTTCAGCTGCAGGAGGCTGATTGAAGTTGGATCTGAGGAAGCTGCTCTCTTCCACTGAGGGTGCTGAGGCACTGGCCCAGGCTGTGGATGCTCCATCCTTGGGAACAGGGCTCTGAGCACCATGGTCTGGGGGAACGTTGCTAAGCATGGAACCAAAGGCTCTCTAGCTCAATGGTCATGTCACAATCCATGTCCCATCTGGAACTGCCAGCAGCCAGCAAGCAGCACAACACAGCCGTTGGCCCTGGGCTCAGCACACGCTGCACGCTGCTCCTGCTGCTCCTGTCAGCCTTCTTGTTCCTGCCCCTGAGACCTCATCTCATCAGTCTCAAAAGCTGCCTAAGGCCTGGATTGTGTCATCCATCCCTGCAGGATGCTCACATTTGTCCTGAGGAAGGTACGGTGCCATTCCATGGAGGCGGATCCCCCCAGCTGCCCGGGTGTGGGCTGGAGTTCTGGGGGGATGGGGTGGGACAGGGACCCCACTCTGAGGTTTTGCTACCTCTGCAGGCTGTTGCAGGTAGAGAAGACAAGTTGGAGGTGGACAGACAGACTGATAGAGAGGAGAAGATGGAAGTGGAGGGAGAAAAGAGAGGAGAGGAAGAGATGGAGGTGGACACAATAATGGATACGGAGGAGGAGATGGAGGTGGATGGAGAACAGACTGGAGAGGAAGAGATGGAGGTTGATGAGGATGAGGAGATGGACGTGGAAATGGAAGAGTACACCCAGGAGATGGACATTGATGAGGAAGATGAAGAGGAGCCCATGGTCCTGGGATGAAGAGCAATGCCAGCAGCAGGACAGGCATGTGGTCCCCACAGGCACAGTGGGTTCCCTGCAGCCAGGCTGGGGCGGGATTGGGCTGGGTGGTCCCTGCTCAGGCACGTGGTACCCAGTGCCTTGGGTTCTGGTGGCCATGCCCAGCCTGTCCTGTTCTTGCTTTGGGCCACACAAGCCCCATGGCAGTGCCTGGGGCCCAGCCCCCAGACCCAGCCAGCCTCAGCTCTGGCAGCAGAGTCCCAGTGTGCCAGCCTGGGGACACACGGAAGAGCCCTCTGTGCCTAACTGGAGTGACCATGGCACCTGCTTTTCTTCCCGGACTGATGGAGATCCTGGACTGAAATGGCACCCTTTTGTACATAGTTTTTAGAGTTTGTTCTTGTTTTTGCCATATAGGTTTTAGGGCTTCGTTTTGTCTTCTGTAAATACATTTCAAATATTGTTGTTAGATATGTTCTTAGGTATATACATTCTATAAATTGTTGTTATTACAAATATTCTTACAAAAGTAAATGTGTTCTGTGTTTTCATTGCTGTTCTTATGGAAATAAACAACCTTGGGTTTTCACACCCCAGTTCTCTTTCCATTTGCTTCCGGCACAGGCAGTATTAGCAAAGTTGTGGTTTCCACTTGCTCCCGGTTCCCAAGGCTAGAGGTTCATGGGGGAGCTGGCACAGCCACCCCAGCAGTGGTTGTCCCACTCAGAGGGTCCTGCTGACAGAGGTCACTGTCTCCTTGCTGTCTCTCTGGACACACTGGGGAGCTGCAGGGGCGAATCCCAGCGTGCCCTGTCCCATGGGATCCCATGTTGGGACTCAATGTCCCAGCCAGGGTGAGCACTGGTTGTGGCCCTGGGCTCAGCATGGCAGGCCTGGTGCTCACAGCAGTGCAGACTTCAAGCTGGCCATGCACAGCTCCGTGTTTCTCCCAAAAATATCACTGCTGCAGCACCTGGGGTTCCCCAGTGCTGGGCTTTTTATCCCCACTGCATGGAGGATCACATGGCAGGGCAAAGGATGGATCCCATGTGGCATCCAACCTGCCCTGATCCAGGCTGGGCACAGCCTGATGAAGGATGAGCACATCTCGCAGGGATATGGAAACCTCCCCTGAAAACCCAGTTCAGGCAGAGCCTGAGCTCTTTTGTGGCTCTGGGCAGGAAGATGCTCAGGATCTCCCAGAGAGGCTCAGCGGGCAGTAGGATTGTGCCTGCATCTCGCTCTGGAGATGCCAGTGGCTCAAGTGACAGCTGTGGGAATGATTTATAATGCACCGAGAGGGGCCACAGTCCTGCAAGGCTCTTACATCAGGAGCAAAGAGCAGCCTGCAGGGTGGGGAAGGCTGGAGCTGTAGCACTCTGTGCTCATCCCTCACCTTCATGGGGAGCTGCCCCCAGACTTGCTATGTATCACTTTGATGGTTCTCCTGTTGGGTGTATTTTGGAGCAGCTGTTATCTGTGGCTTTTTATGGTGATCCTGTGGAAAGCAGCCATTTACCTGCTGTGATGAACTCAAAACTAATACTAACTCTTCATTCCCTTTGGTTTTATTTGGGTTTTTTTTAGTCTCTTCGTTTGATTGGTTTGCATGGGTTCGTTTGTTTCTAGGTTTTGTCTGTTTTGGTTTGAGTCTTTTGTTTGCTTTTTCTTAAGACTCAGGTGAAGCTGGCATAGCCAAAGTCAAGAGAATGGACACCAGGCTTGACTTTCCAGAAATTACTTTTGGCTGGGTTTAACTGCATTCTCCAGGCTCAGGATCACCAGTACATTTGCAGGATTTGCTCTGCAACATCAGCTTGCCCAGACTCTGCTCGGTGATTCACAAATGGAGAAGACAATGGATATTGTGCCAAGCTTCCTTTCAAACAGCCAAAACTGCAACGGCATGAGAGAAAAAAAGAAAAAAACAGAGACTATATTCACCAATTAGAGCAGAAGCAGTGTCCCACCATCTTGCCCTCCACTCTTATTAATTTTTTTACATTGAGAGGCAAACCTGGGCCTAAAGCTTCCGTCTCTCAGTTCCTGATGCCATTTGACTCCAGCCTGGACTCCCCCTGATCACACTGCCTGCTTTCCACGTGGGGCTGGGGATGCTCAGCCTCGAAAAGAGGAGACCCTGGGGAGGCCTCACTGCAGCTCTGCAGGACTGCAAGGGTGCCACAAGAAAGATTGGGACAGGGTGTTCCACAGGGCCCGTGGCAACAGGACAAGGGGGGACGGCTTTCAGCTGCAGGAGGCTGATTGAAGTTGGATCTGAGGAAGCTGCTCTCTTCCACTGAGGGTGCTGAGGCACTGGCCCAGGCTGTGGATGCTCCATCCTTGGGAACAGGGCTCTGAGCACCATGGTCTGGGGGAACGTTGCTAAGCATGGAACCAAAGGCTCTCTAGCTCAATGGTCATGTCACAATCCATGTCCCATCTGGAACTGCCAGCAGCCAGCAAGCAGCACAACACAGCCGTTGGCCCTGGGCTCAGCACACGCTGCACGCTGCTCCTGCTGCTCCTGTCAGCCTTCTTGTTCTTGCCCCTAAGACCTCATCTCATCAGTCTCAAAAGCTGCCTAAGGCCTGGATTGTGTCATCCATCCCTGCAGGATGCTCACATTTGTCCTGAGGAAGGTACGGTGCCATTCCATGGAGGCGGATCCCCCCAGCTGCCCGGGTGTGGGCTGGAGTTCTGGGGGGATGGGGTGGGACAGGGACCCCACTCTGAGGTTTTGCTACCTCTGCAGGCTGTTGCAGGTAGAGAAGACAAGTTGGAGGTGGACAGACAGACTGATAGAGAGGAGAAGATGGAAGTGGAGGGAGAAAAGAGAGGAGAGGAAGAGATGGAGGTGGACACAATAATGGATACGGAGGAGGAGATGGAGGTGGATGGAGAACAGACTGGAGAGGAAGAGATGGAGGTTGATGAGGATGAGGAGATGGACGTGGAAATGGAAGAGTACACCCAGGAGATGGACATTGATGAGGAAGATGAAGAGGAGCCCATGGTCCTGGGATGAAGAGCAATGCCAGCAGCAGGACAGGCATGTGGTCCCCACAGGCACAGTGGGTTCCCTGCAGCCAGGCTGGGGCGGGATTGGGCTGGGTGGTCCCTGCTCAGGCACGTGGTACCCAGTGCCTTGGGTTCTGGTGGCCATGCCCAGCCTGTCCTGTTCTTGCTTTGGGCCACACAAGCCCCATGGCAGTGCCTGGGGCCCAGCCCCCAGACCCAGCCAGCCTCAGCTCTGGCAGCAGAGTCCCAGTGTGCCAGCCTGGGGACACACGGAAGAGCCCTCTATGCCTAACTGGAGTGACCATGGCACCTGCTTTTCTTCCCGGACTGATGGAGATCCTGGACTGAAATGGCACCCTTTTGTACATAGTTTTTAGAGTTTGTTCTTGTTTTTGGCATATAGGTTTTAGGGCTTCGTTTTGTCTTCTGTAAATACATTTCAAATATTGTTGTTAGATATGTTCTTAGGTATATACATTCTATAAATTGTTGTTATTACAAATATTCTTACAAAAGTAAATGTGTTCTGTGTTTTCATTGCTGTTCTTATGGAAATAAACAACCTTGGGTTTTCACACCCCAGTTCTCTTTCCATTTGCTTCCGGCACAGGCAGTATTAGCAAAGTTGTGGTTTCCACTTGCTCCCGGTTCCCAAGGCTGGAGGTTCATGGGGGAGCTGGCACAGCCACCCCAGCAGTGGTTGTCCCACTCAGAGGGTCCTGCTGACAGAGGTCACTGTCTCCTTGCTGTCTCTCTGGACACACTGGGGAGCTGCAGGGGCGAATCCCAGCGTGCCCTGTCCCATGGGATCCCATGTTGGGACTCAATGTCCCAGCCAGGGTGAGCACTGGTTGTGGCCCTGGGCTCAGCATGGCAGGCCTGGTGCTCACAGCAGTGCAGACTTCAAGCTGGCCATGCACAGCTCCGTGTTTCTCCCAAAAATATCACTGCTGCAGCACCTGGGGTTCCCCAGTGCTGGGCTTTTTATCCCCACTGCATGGAGGATCACATGGCAGGGCAAAGGATGGATCCCATGTGGCATCCAACCTGCCCTGATCCAGGCTGGGCACAGCCTGATGAAGGATGAGCACATCTCGCAGGGATATGGAAACCTCCCCTGAAAACCCAGTTCAGGCAGAGCCTGAGCTCTTTTGTGGCTCTGGGCAGGAAGATGCTCAGGATCTCCCAGAGAGGCTCAGCGGGCAGTAGGATTGTGCCTGCATCTCGCTCTGGAGATGCCAGTGGCTCAAGTGACAGCTGTGGGAATGATTTATAATGCACCGAGAGGGGCCACAGTCCTGCAAGGCTCTTACATCAGGAGCAAAGAGCAGCCTGCAGGGTGGGGAAGGCTGGAGCTGTAGCACTCTGTGCTCATCCCTCACCTTCATGGGGAGCTGCCCCCAGACTTGCTATGTATCACTTTGATGGTTCTCCTGTTGGGTGTATTTTGGAGCAGCTGTTATCTGTGGCTTTTTATGGTGATCCTGTGGAAAGCAGCCATTTACCTGCTGTGATGAACTCAAAACTAATACTAACTCTTCATTCCCTTTGGTTTTATTTGGGTTTTTTTTAGTCTCTTCGTTTGATTGGTTTGCATGGGTTCGTTTGTTTCTAGGTTTTGTCTGTTTTGGTTTGAGTCTTTTGTTTGCTTTTTCTTAAGACTCAGGTGAAGCTGCCATAGCCAAAGTCAAGAGAATGGACACCAGGCTTGACTTTCCAGAAATTACTTTTGGCTGGGTTTAACTGCATTCTCCAGGCTCAGGATGACCAGTACATTTGCAGGATTTGCTCTGCAACATCAGCTTGCCCAGACTCTGCTCGGTGATTCACAAATGGAGAAGACAATGGATATTGTGCCAAGCTTCCTTTCAAACAGCCAAAACTGCAACGGCATGAGAGAAAAAAAGAAAAAAACAGAGACTATATTCACCAATTAGAGCAGAAGCAGTGTCCCACCATCTTGCCCTCCACTCTTATTAATTTTTTTACATTGAGAGGCAAACCTGGGCCTAAAGCTTCCGTCTCTCCGTTCCTGTCTTGGTTAGACAAGACAGGAGTCTGTGAAAGAGGGCAAAGCCTCCTGTGCAATGGAGAACGGCAAACCCCCCTCCCTCTGAATTACGAGGATCTTTAAATTAAAAGGCTCTCAGGCAAAGATATGGGAGTGGGAGTAACAATTCTTTACTAGGAGAAAACTAGACAACAATTTAAAAAGGAAAATGCAATCGGTACAAACAAAACTAGTGAAAGAAAAAGTCTAGAACCTGAGGAATGCCAGTATCAGGTTTTGCTGGGACAATTGCTTTCCCTTGCAATAGTTGATGAGTTGCAGCTGAAGTGGTGATCTTTAGAAGGGTATAATTTTCCTCTGAAGATCTGGTGGCAGTGGGGGCCGGTCTTCCTCTGCGCCGGGGTTGCCTCTGAGCTCCGCTGCCGTCGCCTCTGCGCGCGCCGGCTGCTTCGCTGCGAGTGCCGCCGAAGAGAGAGAGAGCGAGAGCTGCTTTTCTGGGAATCCCGCGCAGAGAGAGAGAGCTGCTTCTCTCGGAGTCCCGCGAAGAAGAGTGAGAGAGCTGCTTCTCTCGGAGTCCCGCGAAGAAGAGGGAGAGCTGCTTCCCCCCTCTGGGTGGGACCCCTCACGGCGTTACATTTTTTCAGCCTTTCATTGAATCAGTCAAAGGTGTATACACAAACCATTGTCTCTGAGAGAGATAACAAAAAACCTGTCCAACCGGTTCGCCTTCGACAGATGGCAAATGGAATACAAGCTTATCTTACAACCCAGGACATTATCCACCCTTTATTCTATTTCCATCTGCACACCATGAAATCTTACACCCAGTTCTCTCTTAAGACTAAGTTTCCCTGTGGTACACAGCGGGTCTCCCCATCTTCCTGCATTATCCACCAAGTGTAACCAGGTCCTTGAGCAAAGACAATCCCACGAATGGGTTGGTCTTTGCCTGAGGTGGGATTAATCCAAACAGTTTTCCCTAAAATACCTTTCATATGTACTACAGGGACCTTATCTCCATCTACTGCGTGTAAGGGTTCTGACTGAGCAGGGCCAGCTCGATTGATAGACCCCCGGGTGTTGACCATCCAGGTTGCTTTTGCCAGGTTAATTTCTCAGTTTTTAAATGTTCCCCCACCGAGTGCCTTCAGGGTAGTCTTAAGGAGTCCGTTGCACCGTTCAACTTTGCCGGCAGCTGGAGCATGATAGGGAATATGATATATCCATTCGATACCATGTTCTCTGGCCCAGGTGTTGATAAGGCTGTTCTTGAAATGGGTGCCGTTGTCAGACTCAATTCTCTCAGGGGTGCCGTGTCTCCACAGGACTTGTTTTTCCAAGCCTAAGATGGTGTTCCGGGCAGTGGCATGAGGTACAGGGAAAGTCTCCAGCCATCCAGTGGTGGCTTCTACCATGGTCAGCACGTAGCGCTTGCCTTGGCGTGTCTGGGGCAGTGTGATGTAGTCAATCTGCCAGGCCTCCCCATACTTGTACTTGGACTACCGCTTACCATATTATAGGGGCTTCACCCTCTTGGCCTGTTTGATGGCAGCACACGTCTCACAGTCATGGATAACCTGGGAAACACTGTCTATGGTTAGATCCACCCCTCGGTCTCGTGCCCACTTGTAGGTGGCATCTCTGCCCTGATGACCTGAGGCATCATGAGCCCATCGAGCCAGGAACAACTCCCCCTTATGGTGCCAATCTAAGTCTATCTTTGACACCTCTATTTTTGCTGCCTGATCTACCTGCTCGTTGTTCCGGTGCTCCTCATTAGCCCGACTTTTGGGGACATGGGCATCTACATGACGGACTTTCACCGTCAGCTTTTCCACCCGAGAGGCAATGTCTTTCCATATATCAGCAGCCCAGATTGGCTTTCCTCTACGTTGCCAGTTGGCCTTCCTCCACCTTCCCAGCCAGCCCCACAGAGCATTGGCTACCATCCATGAATCAGTATAAAGGTAGAGCTTTGGCCACTTTTCCCTTTCAGCAATGTCCAGAGCCAGCTGAACGGCCTTGAGTTCAGCGAGTTGGCTCGATCCACCTTCTTCTTCGGTAGCTTGTGCAACTTGGCGTGTGGGGCTCCATACGGCTGCTTTTTATTTTCGGTTCATCCCTACGATGCGACAGGAACCGTCAGTGAAAAGAGCGTAGCAGGTCTCTTCTGCTGGTAGTTGGTTGTATGGTGGAGCCTCTTCAGCCCTTGTCACTTGTACCTGCTCCTCATCATCAGTGAGACCAAAGTTTTCACCTTCTGGCCAGTTCGTAATTATCTCCAAAATCCCAGGGCGATTCAGGTTTCCAATACGGGCGTGTTGAGTGATGAGGGCAATCCATTTGCTCCATGTGGCGTCAGTGGCATGGTGGGTAGTAGGAACCTTTCCTTTAAACATCCACCCCAGCACCGGTAGTCGGGGTGCCAGGAGGAGTTGTGTTTCTGTGCCAATTACTTCCGAGGCTGCTTGAACTCCTTCAAAGGCAGCCAAGATTTCCTTCTCTGTGGGAGTGTAGTTGGCTTCAGACCCTCTGTAACTTCGGCTCCAGAATCCCAGTGGTCGGCCTCGAGTCTCCCCAGGCACTTTCTGCCAAAGGCTCCAAGACAACCCATGGTTCCCGGCTGCAGAGTAGAGCACATTCTTGACCTCTGGTCCCGTTCTGACTGGGCCAAGGGCTACAGCATGAGCGATCTCCTGCTTGATCTGGGTGAAGGCTTGTTGCTGCTCAGGGCCCCAGTGGAAATCATTCTTCTTTCGGGTAACCAGATAAAGAGGGCTCACAATCTGGCTATACTCAGGAATGTGCATTCTCCAGAAACCTATGGCACCCAGGAAAGCTTGTGTTTCCTTTTTGCTGGTTGGTGGGGACATAGCTGTGATCTTGTTGATGACCTCAGTGGGAATCTGGCGCCGTCCATCTTGCCATTTCACTCCCAGGAACTGGATCTCTCGGGCAGGTCCCTTGACTTTGCTCTTCTTGACGGCAAAGCCAGCTTCTAGTAGTATCTGGATGATCCTCTCACCTTTCTCAAACACTTCTGCCGCTGTGCTCCCCCACACAATGATGTCATCAATGTATTGCAGGTGTTCTGGAGCCTCACCCTTTTCTAGTGCAGCCTGGATCAGTCCATGGCAGATGGTGGGGCTGTGTTTCCACCCCTGGGGCAGTCGGTTCCAGGTGTACTGCACGCCCCTCCAGGTGAAAGCAAACTGAGGCCTGCATTCTGCTGCCAGAGGAATGGAGAAAAACGCATTAGCAATATCAATGGTGGCATACCACTTTGCTGCCTTGGACTCCAGCTCGTACTGGAGTTCCAGCATGTCCGGCACAGCAGCGCTCAGCGGTGGAGTCACTTCATTTAAGCCACGATAGTCCACAGTCAATCTCCATTCTTTGTCAGATTTGCGCACAGGCCAGATGGGGCTGTTGAAGGGTGAGTGGGTTTTGCTGACCACCCCTTGGCTCTCCAGCTCCCGAATAATTTTGTGGATGGGGATCACGGCATCTCGATCCGTCCGATACTGCCGGCGGTGCACTGTCGAGGTCGCAATTGGCACGCGTTGTTCTTCCACCCTTAGGAGTCCTACTGCAGAGGGGTTTTCTGACAGTCCAGGCAAGGTGTTCAATTGCTTAATGTCTTCTGCCTCTACAGCGGCTATTCCAAAAGCCCACCTGAGTCCCTTTGGGTCTTTGTAATATCCGTTCCGGAGGAAGTCTATACCTAGGATACACGGAGCATCTGGGCCAGTCACTATAGGGTGTTTCTTCCACTCCTTCCCAGTCAGGCTCACCTCAGCTTCCACCAGAGTCAATTGTTGTGATCCCCCTGTCACACCAGCAATGGAAACAGGCTCTGCCCCCACATGTCCCGATGGTATCAGAGTACACTGTGCACCAGTATCAACTAAAGCATCATATTTTTGTGGCTCTGATGTGCCAGGCCATCGGATCCACACTGTCTAGAAGATCCGGTTTTCCCGTGCCTCTCCCTGGCTAGAGACAGGGCCCCTCTAACACTGGTTATCATTCCTTCCCTGGGCATACATACTAGAGGTCCCTTCAAGGGGGTCTGACAGATCGTACCCACAAGCTTGGTCATGGGAGGTTGAGGCTACCTTCACTTTGGTGGAACTCCCCCGGTTAGAGTTTCCCTCCTTGAGTTGACGGACCCGTGCTGCCAGGACAGAGGTGGGTTTCCCATCCCACCTCCCCATGTCTTCCCCATGGTCACGCAGGAAGAACCACAGATTAGCCCTTGGGGTGTACCCTCTCTCTCTAGCTGGGGATTGTTGGGTGCTGATTCTGGGGCCTGTGACTCTCACGGGTGCTGTATTAACCTTCCTTATCTCCTCCCTCATCTCCTCTTTAAATTCCTTAATCACAGCTGAGATATGAGCCTGCATTGGGCCATTAATCATACTCTCATAATTCCTAAGTTTGTTGGCAACAGAACCTATTGTCTCCCGGTGGGTGTCAGCATTGATCGTTGCAATGAAGGTGGCGTATTGAGATGGCCCAAGATTTGCCAGACTCCACAGCATTTGTCCCGTACACCTGACCTTGTCAGGGTCATTATTGTGTCGTCCATCCCTCCCAAAGAGTACCTCCAATACTGCCACTTCTCTCAGCTGTTGGATCCCTTCCTCGAGGGTCTTCCAGCGCATTCTATGATGGTGCTCTTGCATTCTCTCTCTGTGGATAAACCTCTCCCTGACACTCATTAAGAGCCGCTCCCAGAGAGAAAGGGACCCTGGTTCCCTTACAAAAACCTGATTTATACCCGAGTCCTGGGTCAAGGGTCCCAAGTTCCTTGCCTCACCACCGTCTAGCTGCACGCCTGTACCCATAAGATCCCAAACCCGGAGTAGCCAGGTAGCATAAGCCTCACGCCCTCGTCGCACAATGTCTTTATGCAGATTGCGAAGACTTTCGTACGTCAGGGACTCGGTGATGATAGCAATCTCTGGCTCCCCTGTGGGTTGTGAGGTTCCTCCATTCCTGTCCCTATCTGCAGGGTGCTCTGCTTTCACCTTAGACTTCCTTGTTTCTACCGGGGCCACTGCTGCTGACCGTGACTGCCCTTGTGGTTCAGCTGGAACCTGGACAGTTGTAACATTAGTGGGTTCCACAGCTGTACTATTAGACTGTCCCTCCTCAAGGCAAAGGGCCGGTTTCTCACCAGCTGGGGAAATGCACTCCTTCAGCATCTCTCGTATCTCCTTAACCAGAACCCTCACCCAATCTGGGCGGTTCATTTCTGAGGTGGGCTGTGGGGCAGGGTCAGGCTCTGGAGCAGCAGCATCTCGAGTCTGTGGTGTAGGTGTGAGGGTAGTTATCCAGGTTAATCTTCCCTTATCTCTGAATGCTAAATATAACAGGACTATCAGCAACACCACCCATTGTATGGTATCATTAGCACTTAAAAAGGATCTTAACCCTTTGAGAACTGGTGGAACAGACCCAAAAAGATGGTTAAAAGGTTGAGAGAAAGTTTGCCCAGGTGCTATTTCCTCGCAGTAGGTACCGTTATTAAAGTAACCTCAAAAACATACAGTTAACATGTGATAGCTATGAATCCATGTACCTGCCTTCCAGAGGAAATTAAAGATCCATGAATTCCTCACCCAATTAACCCAGAAGCCAAACTTGATAACAGACACCGTAGCCTTAGTCATAGGACCCATTTTTAGATAAGGGTCTGCAAATGGGAAAAGTATAGCTATGATCACATGCCACCCAAACCAAGGTAAACTAGACCACATGGTGATGCTGAAGATGTTTTTACACACAACAAAACCAAATTACTTAAGAACTGTTAATCCTTTTTCCCTCTCAATGCCCTCGGGCCCCACGTTGGGCGCCAAATTCTGTCTTGGTTAGACAAGACAGGAGTCTGTGAAAGAGGGCAAAGCCTCCTGTGCAATGGAGAACGGCAAACCCCCCTCCCTCTGAATTACGAGGATCTTTAAATTAAAAGGCTCTCAGGCAAAGATATGGGAGTGGGAGTAACAATTCTTTACTAGGAGAAAACTAGACAACAATTTAAAAAGGAAAATGCAATCGGTACAAACAAAACTAGTGAAAGAAAAAGTCTAGAACCTGAGGAATGCCAGTATCAGGTTTTGCTGGGACAATTGCTTTCCCTTGCAATAGTTGATGAGTTGCAGCTGAAGTGGTGATCTTTAGAAGGGTATAATTTTCCTCTGAAGATCTGGTGGCAGTGGGGGCCGGTCTTCCTCTGCGCCGGGGTTGCCTCTGAGCTCCGCTGCCGTCGCCTCTGCGCGCGCCGGCTGCTTCGCTGCGAGTGCCGCCGAAGAGAGAGAGAGCGAGAGCTGCTTTTCTGGGAATCCCGCGCAGAGAGAGAGAGCTGCTTCTCTCGGAGTCCCGCGAAGAAGAGTGAGAGAGCTGCTTCTCTCGGAGTCCCGCGAAGAAGAGGGAGAGCTGCTTCCCCCCTCTGGGTGGGACCCCTCACGGCGTTACATTTTTTCAGCCTTTCATTGAATCAGTCAAAGGTGTATACACAAACCATTGTCTCTGAGAGAGATAACAAAAAACCTGTCCAACCGGTTCGCCTTCGACAGATGGCAAATGGAATACAAGCTTATCTTACAACCCAGGACAGTTCCTGATGCCATTTGACTCCAGCCTGGACTCCCCCTGATCACACTGCCCGCTTTCCACGTGGGGCTGGGGATGCTCAGCCTCGAAAAGAGGAGACCCTGGGGAGGCCTCACTGCAGCTCTGCAGGACTGCAAGGGTGCCACAAGAAAGATTGGGACAGGGTGTTCCACAGGGCCCGTGGCAACAGGACAAGGGGGGACGGCTTTCAGCTGCAGGAGGCTGATTGAAGTTGGATCTGAGGAAGCTGCTCTCTTCCACTGAGGGTGCTGAGGCACTGGCCCAGGCTGTGGATGCTCCATCCTTGGGAACAGGGCTCTGAGCACCATGGTCTGGGGGAACGTTGCTAAGCATGGAACCAAAGGCTCTCTAGCTCAATGGTCATGTCACAATCCATGTCCCATCTGGAACTGCCAGCAGCCAGCAAGCAGCACAACACAGCCGTTGGCCCTGGGCTCAGCACACGCTGCACGCTGCTCCTGCTGCTCCTGTCAGCCTTCTTGTTCCTGCCCCTGAGACCTCATCTCATCAGTCTCAAAAGCTGCCTAAGGCCTGGATTGTGTCATCCATCCCTGCAGGATGCTCACATTTGTCCTGAGGAAGGTACGGTGCCATTCCATGGAGGTGGATTCCCCCAGCTGCCCGGGTGTGGGCTGGAGTTCTGGGGGGATGGGGTGGGACAGGGACCCCACTCTGAGTTTTGCTACCTCTGCAGGCTGTTGCAGGTAGAGAAGACAAGATGGAGGTGGACAGACAGACTGATAGAGAGGAGAAGATGGAAGTGGAGGGAGAAAAGAGAGGAGAGGAAGAGATGGAGGTGGACACAATAATGGATACGGAGGAGGAGATGGAGGTGGATGGAGAACAGACTGGAGAGGAAGAGATGGAGGTTGATGAGGATGAGGAGATGGACGTGGAAATGGAAGAGTACACCCAGGAGATGGACATTGATGAGGAAGATGAAGAGGAGCCCATGGTCCTGGGATGAAGAGCAATGCCAGCAGCAGGACAGGCATGTGGTCCCCACAGGCACAGTGGGTTCCCTGCAGCCAGGCTGGGGCGGGATTGGGCTGGGTGATCCCTGCTCAGGCACGTGGTACCCAGTGCCTTGGGTTCTGGTGGCCATGCCCAGCCTGTCCTGTTCTTGCTTTGGGCCACACAAGCCCCATGGCAGTGCCTGGGGCCCAGCCCCCAGACCCAGCCAGCCTCAGCTCTGGCAGCAGAGTCCCAGTGTGCCAGCCTGGGGACACACGGAAGAGCCCTCTGTGCCTGGCTGGAGTGACCATGGCACCTGCTTTTCTTCCCGGACTGATGGAGATCCTGGACTGAAATGGCACCCTTTTGTACATAGTTTTTAGAGTTTGTTCTTGTTTTTGCCATATAGGTTTTAGGGCTTCGTTTTGTCTTCTGTAAATACATTTCAAATATTTTTGTTAGATATGTTCTTAGGTATATACATTCTATAAATTGTTGTTATTACAAATATTCTTACAAAAGTAAATGTGTTCTGTGTTTTCATTGCTGTTCTTATGGAAATAAACAACCTTGGCTTTTCACACCCCAGTTCTCTTTCCATTTGCTTCCGGCACAGGCAGTATTAGCAAAGTTGTGGTTTCCACTTGCTCCCGGTTCCCAAGGCTGGAGGTTCATGGGGGAGCTGGCACAGCCACCCCAGCAGTGGTTGTCCCACTCAGAGGGTCCTGCTGACAGAAGTCACTGTCTCCTTGCTGTCTCTCTGGACACACTGGGGAGCTGCAGGGGCGAATCCCAGCGTGCCCTGTCCCATGGGATCCCATGTTGGGACTCAATGTCCCAGCCAGGGTGAGCACTGGTTGTGGCCCTGGGCTCAGCATGGCAGGCCTGGTGCTCACAGCAGTGCAGACTTCAAGCTGGCCATGCACAGCTCCGTGTTTCTCCCAAAAATATCACTGCTGCAGCACCTGGGGTTCCCCAGTGCTGGGCTTTTTATCCCCACTGCATGGAGGATCACATGGCAGGGCAAAGGATGGATCCCATGTGGCATCCAACCTGCCCTGATCCAGGCTGGGCACAGCCTGATGAAGGATGAGCACATCTCGCAGGGATATGGAAACCTCCCCTGAAAACCCAGTTCAGGCAGAGCCTGAGCTCTTTTGTGGCTCTGGGCAGGAAGATGCTCAGGATCTCCCAGAGAGGCTCAGCGGGTAGTAGGATTGTGCCTGCATCTCGCTCTGGAGATGCCAGTGGCTCAAGTGACAGCTGTGGGAATGATTTATAATGCACCGAGAGGGGCCACAGTCCTGCAAGGCTCTTACATCAGGAGCAAAGAGCAGCCTGCAGGGTGGGGAAGGCTGGAGCTGTAGCACTCTGTGCTCATCCCTCACCTTCATGGGGAGCTGCCCCAGAGTTCCTATGTATCACTTTGATGGTTCTCCTGTTGAGTGTATTTTGGAGCAGCTGTTATCTGTGGCTTTTTATGGTGATCCTGTGGAAAGCAGCCATTTACCTGCTGTGATGAACTCAAAAGTAATACTAACTCTTCATTCCCTTTGGTTTTATTTGGGGTTTTTTTGGTCTCTTTGTTTGATTGGTTTGCATGGGTTCGTTTGTTTCTAGGCTTTGTCTGTTTTGGTTTGAGTCTTTTGTTTGCTTTTTCATAAGACTCAGGTGAAGTTGGCATAGCCAAAGTCAAGAGAATGTACACCAGGCTTGACTTTCCAGAAATTATTTTTGGCTGGGTTTAACTGCATTCTCCAGGGTCAGGATGACCAGTACATTTGCAGGATTTGCTCTGCAACATCAGCTTGCCCAGACTCTGCTCGGTGATTCACAAATAGGGAAGACAATGGATATTGTGCCAAGCTTCCTTTCAAACAGCCAAAACTGCAACAGCATGAGAGAAAAAAAGAAAAAAACAGAGACTATATTCACCAATTAGAGCAGAAGCAGTGTCTCACCATCTTGCCCTCCACTCTTATTAATTTTGTACTTTGAGAGGCAAACCTGGGCCTAAAGCTTCCGTCTCTCCGTTCCTGATGCCATTTGACTCCAGCCTGGACTCCCCCTGATCACACTGCCTGCTTTCCACGTGGGGCTGGGATGCTCAGCCTGGAAAGAGGAGACCCTGGGGAGGCCTCACTGCAGCTCTGCAGGACTGCAAGGGTGCCACAAGAAAGATTGGTACAGGGTGTTCCACAGGGCCCGTGACCCAGCCCCAGACCCAGCCAGCCTCAGCTCTGGCAGCAGAGTCCCAGTGTGCTAGCCTGGGGACACACGGAAGAGCCCTCTGTGCCTGACTGGAGTGATGTCCTGGGTTGTAAAATAAGCTTGTATTCTATTTGCCATCTGTTGAAGGCAAACTTGTCGGACAGGTTTTGTTATCTCTCTCAGAGACAATGGTTTGCCCCGTAGAGGCAATGGTTTGTTTATACACTATTGACTGACTCACTGCCGGGCTGGTAAATGTAACACCGTGAGGGGTCCCACCCAGAGGGGGAAGCCAAGCACTCTATTATTGGATAAAGGGGTAGCTTTTAGGGAGAGAAGCAGCTCGCTCTCTCTCTCTTCGTGGGATTCCCGGAGAAGCAGCTCTCTTCAGCGGCACTCGCAGCGAAGCAGCCGGCGCGCGCTGAGGCGACGGCAGCGGAGCTCAGAGGCAACCCCGGTGCAGAGGAAGACCGGCCCCACTGCCACCAGATCTTCAGAGGAAAACCATACCCTTCTAAAGATCACCATTTCAGCTGCAATTCATCAATCATTGCAAGGGAAGCAATTGTCCCAGCAGAACTGATACTGGCACCCCGACTCCTCAGGTTCTGGACTTTTTCACTGGTTTTGTTTGTACCGATTGCATTTGCCTTTTTAAATTGTTGTCTAGTTTTCTCCTAGTAAAGAATTGTTACTCCCATTCCCATATCTTTGCCTGAGAGCCTTTTAATTTAAAGATCCTGGTAATTCAGAGGGAGGGGGGTTTGCCGTTCTCCATTGCACAGGAGGCTTTGCCCTCTTTCACAGACTCCTGCCTTGTCGAACTAAGACAGATTTTGGCGCATCAACGTGAGGCCCGAGGGCATTGAGAGGGAAAAAGGATTAATAGTTCTTAAGTAATTTGGTTTTTTGTTGTGTGTAAAAACATCTTCAGCATCACCATGTGGTCTAGTTTACCTTGGTTTGGGTGGCATGTGATCGTAGCTATACTTTTCCCATTTGCAGACCCTTATCTAAAAATGGGTCCTATAACTAAGGCTACTGTGTCTGTTATCAAGTTTGGCTTCTGGGTTAATTGGGTGAGGAATTCATGGATCTTTAATTTCCTCTGGAAGGCAGGTACATGGATTCATAGCTATCACATGTTAACTGTATGTTTTTGGGGTTACTTTAATAACGGTACCTACTGCGAGGAAACAGCACCTGGGCAAACTTTCTCCCAACCTTTTAACCATCTTTTTGGGTCTGCTCCACCAGTTCTCAAAGGGTTAAGATCCTTTTTAAGTGCTAATGATACCATACAATGGGTGGTGTTGCTGATAGTCCTGTTATATTTAGCATTCAGAGATAAGGGAAGATTAACCTGGATAACTACCCTCACACCTACACCACAGACTCGAGATGCTGCTGCTCCAGAGCCTGACCCTGCCCCACAGCCCACCTCAGAAATGAACCGCCCAGATTGGGTGAGGGTTCTGGTTAAGGAGATACGAGAGATGCTGAAGGAGTGCATTTCCCCAGCTGGTGAGAAACCGGCCCTTTGCCTTGAGGAGGGACAGTCTAATAGTACAGCTGTGGAATCCACTAATGTTACAACTGTCCAGGTTCCAGCTGAACCACAAAGGCAGTCACGGTCAGCAGCAGTGGCCCCGGTAGAAACAAGGAAGTCTAAGGTGAAAGCAGAGCACCCTGCAGATAGGGACAGGAATGGAGGAACCTCACAACCCACAGGGGAGCCAGAGATTGCTATCATCACCGAGTCCCTGACGTACGAAGGTCTTCGTAATCTGCATAAAGACATTGTGCGACGAGGGCGTGAGGCTTATGCTACCTGGCTACTCCGGGTTTGGGATCTTATGGGTACAGGCGTGCAGCTGGATGGTGGTGAGGCAAGGAACTTGGGACCCTTGACCCAGGACTCGGGTATAAATCAGGTTTTTGTAAGGGAACCAGGGTCCCTTTCTCTCTGGGAGCGGCTCTTAATGAGTGTCAGGGAGAGGTTTGTCCACAGAGAGAGAATGCAAGAGCACCATCATAGAATGCGCTGGAAGACCCTCGAGGAAGGGATCCAACAGCTGAGGGAAGTGGCAGCATTGGAGGTACTCTTTGGGAGGGATGGACGACACAATAATGACCCTGACAAGGTCAGGTGTACGGGACAAATGCTGTGGAGTCTGGCAAATCTTGGGCCATCTCAATACACCACCTTCATTGCAACAATCAATTCTGACGCCCACCGGGAGACAATAGGTTCTGTTGCCAACAAACTTAGGAATTATGAGAGTATGATTAATGGCCCAATGCAGGCTCATATCTCAGCTGTGATTAAGGAGTTTAAAGAGGAGATGAGGGAGGAGATAAGGAAGGTTAATACAGCACCCGTGAGAGTCACAGGCCCCAGAATCAGCGCCCAACAATCCCCAGCTAGAGAGAGAGGGTACACCCCAAGGGCTAATCTGTGGTTCTTCCTGCGTGACCATGGGGAAGACATGGGGAGGTGGGATGAGAAACCCACTTCTGTCCTGGCAGCACGGGTCCGTCAACTCAAGGAGGGAAACTCTAACCGGGGGAGTTCCACCAAAGTGAAGGTAGCCTCAACCTCCCGTGACCAAGCTTGTGGGTACGATCTGTCAGACCCCCTTGAAGGGACCTCTAGTATGTATGCCCAGGGAAGGAATGATAACCAGTGTTAGAGGGGCCCTGTCTCTAGCCAGGGAGAGGCACGGGAAAACCGGATCTTCTGGACAGTGTGGATCCGATGGCCTGGCACATCAGAGCCACAAAAATATGATGCTTTAGTTGATACTGGTGCACAGTGTACTCTGATACCATCGGGACATGTGGGGGCAGAGCCTGTTTCCATTGCTGGTGTGACAGGGGGATCACAACAATTGACTCTGGTGGAAGCTGAGGTGAGCCTGACTGGGAAGGAGTGGAAGAAACATCCTATAGTGACTGGCCCAGATGCTCCATGTATCCTGGGCATAGACTTCCTCCGGAACGGATATTACAAAGACCCAAAGGGACTCAGGTGGGCTTTTGGAATAGCCGCTGTAGAGGCAGAAGACATTAAGCAATTGAACACC
Organism: Lonchura striata; assembly: GCF_046129695.1. Classification (NCBI taxonomy): domain Eukaryota; kingdom Metazoa; phylum Chordata; class Aves; order Passeriformes; family Estrildidae; genus Lonchura; species Lonchura striata. The sequence continues at coordinate 537,008 of NC_134613.1, read as the reverse complement.
TTGCCTGGACTGTCAGAAAACCCCTCTGCAGTAGGACTCCTAAGGGTGGAAGAACAACGCGTGCCAATTGCCACCTCGACAGTGCACCGCCGGCAGTATCGGACGGATCGAGATGCCGTGATCCCCATCCACAAAATTATTCGGGAGCTGGAGAGCCAAGGGGTGGTCAGCAAAACCCACTCACCCTTCAACAGCCCCATCTGGCCTGTGCGCAAATCTGACAAAGAATGGAGATTGACTGTGGACTATCGTGGCTTAAATGAAGTGACTCCACCGCTGAGCGCTGCTGTGCCGGACATGCTGGAACTCCAGTACGAGCTGGAGTCCAAGGCAGCAAAGTGGTATGCCACCATTGATATTGCTAATGCGTTTTTCTCCATTCCTCTGGCAGCAGAATGCAGGCCTCAGTTTGCTTTCACCTGGAGGGGCGTGCAGTACACCTGGAACCGACTGCCCCAGGGGTGGAAACACAGCCCCACCATCTGCCATGGACTGATCCAGGCTGCACTAGAAAAGGGTGAGGCTCCAGAACACCTGCAATACATTGATGACATCATTGTGTGGGGGAGCACAGCGGCAGAAGTGTTTGAGAAAGGTGAGAGGATCATCCAGATACTACTAGAAGCTGGCTTTGCCATCAAGAAGAGCAAAGTCAAGGGACCTGCCCGAGAGATCCAGTTCCTGGGAGTGAAATGGCAAGATGGACGGCGCCAGATTCCCACTGAGGTCATCAACAAGATCACAGCTATGTCCCCACCAACCAGCAAAAAGGAAACACAAGCTTTCCTGGGTGCCATAGGTTTCTGGAGAATGCACATTCCTGAGTATAGCCAGATTGTGAGCCCTTTTTATCTGGTTACCTGAAAGAAGAATGATTTCCACTGGGGCCCTGAGCAGCAACAAGCCTTCACCCAGATCAAGCAGGAGATCGCTCATGCTGTAGCCCTTGGCCCAGTCAGAACGGGACCAGAGGTCAAGAATGTGCTCTACTCTGCAGCCGGGAACCATGGGTTGTCCTGGAGCCTTTGGCAGAAAGTGCCTGGGGAGACTCAAGGCCGACCACTGGGATTCTGGAGCCGAAGTTACAGAGGGTCTGAAGCCAACTACACTCCCACAGAGAAGGAAATCTTGGCTGCCTTTGAAGGAGTTCAAGCCGCCTCGGAGGTAATTGGCACAGAAACACAACTCCTCCTGGCACCCCGACTACCGGTGCTGGGGTGGATGTTTAAAGGAAAGGTTCCTACTACCCACCATGCCACTGATGCCACATGGAGCAAATAGATTGCCCTCATCACTCAACGCGCCCGTATTGGAAACCTGAATCGCCCTGGGATTTTGGAGATAATTACGAACTGGCCAGAAGGTGAAAACTTTGGTCTCACTGATGATGAGGAGCAGGTACAAGTGACAAGGGCTGAAGAGGCTCCACCATACAACCAACTACCAGCAGAAGAGACCTGCTACGCTCTTTTCACTGATGGTTCCTGTCGCATCGTAGGGATGAACCGGAAGTGGAAAGCAGCCGTATGGAGCCCCACACGCCAAGTTGCACAAGCTACCAAAGGAGAAGGTGGATCGAGCCAACTCGCCGAACTCAAGGCCATTCAGCTGGCTCTGGACATTGCTGAAAGGGAGAAGTGGCCAAAGCTCTACCTTTATACTGATTCATGGATGGTAGCCAATGCTCTGTGGGGCTGGCTGGGAAGGTGGAGGAAGGCCAACTGGCAACGTAGAGGAAAGCCAATCTGGGCTGCTGATATATGGAAAGACATTGCCTCTCGGGTGGAAAAGCTGACGGTGAAAGTCCGTCATGTAGATGCCCATGTCCCCAAAAGTCGGGCTAATGAGGAGCACCGAAACAACGAGCAGGTAGATCAGGCAGCAAAAATAGAGGTGTCAAAGATAGACTTAGATTGGCACCATAAGGGGGAGTTGTTCCTGGCTCGATGGGCTCATGATGCCTCAGGTCATCAGGGCAGAGATGCCACCTACAAGTGGGCACGAGACCGAGGGGTGGATCTAACCATGGACAGTGTTTCCCAGGTTATCCATGACTGTGAGACGTGTGCTGCCATCAAACAGGCCAAGAGAGTGAAGCCCCTATGGTATGGTGGGCGGTGGTCCAAGTACAAGTATGGGGAGGCCTGGCAGATTGACTACATCACACTGCCCCAGACACGCCAAGGCAAGCGCTACGTGCTGACCATGGTGGAAGCCACCACTGGATGGCTGGAGACTTTCCCTGTACCTCATGCCACTGCCCGGAACACCATCTTAGGCTTGGAAAAGCAAGTCCTGTGGAGACACGGCACCCCTGAGAGAATTGAGTCTGACAACGGTACCCATTTCAAGAACAGCCTTATCAACACCTGGGCCAGAGAACATGGTATCGAATGGATATATCATATTCCCTATCATGCTCCAGCTGCCGGCAAAGTTGAACGGTGCAACGGACTCCTTAAGACTACCCTGAAGGCTCTTGGTGGGGGAACATTTAGAAACTGGGAAATTAACCTGGCAAAAGCAACCTGGATGGTCAACACCCGGGGGTCTGTCAATCGAGCTGGCCCTGCTCAGTCAGAACCCTTACACGCAGTAGATGGAGATAAGGTCCCTGTAGTACATATGAAAGGTATTTTAGGGAAAACTGTTTGGATTAATCCACCTCAGGCAAAGACCAACCCATTCGTGGGATTGTCTTTGCTCAAGGACCTGGTTACACTTGGTGGGTAATGCAGAAAGATGGGGAGACCCGCTGTGTACCACAGGGAAACTTGGTCTTAAGAGAGAACTGGGTGTAAGATTTCATGGTGTGCAGATGGAAATAGAATAAGGGGTGGATAATGTCCTGGGTTGTAAAATAAGCTTGTATTCTATTTGCCATCTGTTGAAGGCAAACCTGTTGGACAGGTTTTGTTATCTCTCTCAGAGACAATGGTTTGCCCCGTAGAGGCAATGGTTTGTTTATACACTATTGACTGACTCACTGCCGGGCTGGTAAATGTAACACCGTGAGGGGTCCCACCCAGAGGGGGAAGCCAAGCACTCTATTATTGGATAAAGGGGTAGCTTTTAGGGAGAGAAGCAGCTCGCTCTCTCTCTCTTCGCGGGATTCCCGGAGAAGCAGCTCTCTTCAGCGGCACTCACAGAGAAGCAGCCGGAGCGCGCTGAGGCGACGGCAGCGGAGCTCAGAGGCAACCCCGGCGCAGAGGAAGACCGGCCTCACTGCCACCAGATCTTCAGAGGAAAACCATACCCTTCTAAAGATCACCATTTCAGCTGCAATTCATCAACCATTGCAAGGGAAGCAATTGTCCCAGCAGAACTGATACTGGCACCCCGACTCCTCAGGTTCTGGACTTTTTCACTGGTTTTGTTTGTACCGATTGCATTTGCCTTTTTAAATTGTTGTCTAGTTTTCTCCTAGTAAAGAATTGTTACTCCCATTCCCATATCTTTGCCTGAGAGCCTTTTAATTTAAAGATCCTGGTAATTCAGAGGGAGGGGGGTTTGCCGTTCTCCATTGCACAGGAGGCTTTGCCCTCTTTCACAGACTCCTGCCTTGTCGAACTAAGACAAGTGACCATGGCACCTGCTTTTCTTCCCGGACTGATGGAGATCCTGGACTGAAATGGCACCCTTTTGTACATAGTTTTTAGAGTTTGTTCTTGTTTTTGGCATATAGGTTTTAGGGCTTCGTTTTGTCTTCTGTAAATACATTTCAAATATTGTTGTTAGATATGTTCTTAGGTATATACATTCTATAAATTGTTGTTATTACAAATATTCTTACAAAAGTAAATGTGTTCTGTGTTTTCATTGCTGTTCTTATGGAAATAAACAACCTTGGGTTTTCACACCCCAGTTCTCTTTCCATTTGCTTCCGGCACAGGCAGTATTAGCAAAGTTGTGGTTTCCACTTGCTCCCGGTTCCCAGGGCTGGAGGTTCATGGGGGAGCTGGCACAGCCACCCCAGCAGTGGTTGTCCCACTCAGAGGGTCCTGCTGACAGAGGTCACTGTCTCCTTGCAGTCTCTCTGGACACACTGGGGAGCTGCAGGGGCGAATCCCAGCGTGCCCTGTCCCACAGCTGCCAGGGTGAGATGGGGTTGGGAGGATGTTGGGAGAAATGGGAACCAAGTTTGGAGTGGTGTGATGTATTTGATAGCGAATAAAACTTTCAGAGTTACTGATTTCTCTCCCCTTAATTTTCAGTCAGTTCTGTTTGTAGAGTGGTTCCTTCTCAGCTGAGTGAATTCCTATAAAATTCATTTTTTTAAAATCCATTGGCCCAAACATTCCAAAAACTAATATTCATATAAAACCACCCATCTGCAATTACATTTTTTTAAAACAATTTTAATTTTTTTAGAGTATTTAAGGGTGTTATTAAAGTTTAATTGTTTGGTTAAATTGTATGAGACATTATAGTGGTGTTTGGTTTCGTGTTTAGTATATTTGCAATATGAATTGTTTTACTAAGGTGTGTTCGATTGTATGTTTAGATTGGCTCGTGCTGTTAGAGGCGCTGGGCTCAGCCTGGCAACTGATGAGTCAGAGCCGTCCCGGGCGCTCATTGGCTGAAAATCGCCGGGCGGGACAAGCGCCGAGTTTCTGCCTGGGAACTGAATCGTCATCAGCGCCGCGCGCTCTGATTGGCCAGGATCTGCTTCGGGGCGGGGACGGGAGGAATTGGGGTCCCCCAGGAGCCCCCCGGGTTTGGGGTTTCCATCCCCCCTCGGCCCTCGGGGCGGCCTTGGGGCCACCCTAACACCCCCAAAATGGGGAGGGTCCCCGGAGCCGCTTGGAAGTCCCAAAAATGGGCTGGAAGCGGCAGGAGCCGCCCCAAAAAGGGATTGAAGGGTCCGGTCCGGGAATGGCTCCGATCCGGACTGGGATTGAGGGAGGGTCCGGTCAGCGGCTGCGGAGGGGCTGGGATTGGGGAGGGATCCGGGATTGAGGGGATGGGTCCATTCCGGGACTGGGGCAGGATTGCTCCCTGGGGGTGGGCTCCATGATTGAGTCAGGGTCTCTCCCCTTCCCGATCCCTGATCCTGTTCCCGATCCCAATCCCATTACCATTTCTGTTCCAGTTCCCGGGCCAGTTCCCGATCCCGATCTCATCCCCAACCCCATTACACTCCCACTCCCGATCCCCATCCCATTCCCGTTCCTGTTCTCGATCCCGATCCCACCGCTGTTTCCAGGGAATGGCTCCTATCCCAACCCTGACCCCGAACCCGGGGGGTCAAACATTGGGATCAAACACCCCAAATCTAAACACTGGGAGTGGGGGGGACAAACATCCCCAAACCCAAACTCTGGGATGTCAACCTCCCCCGTGCCCCAAACCCGAAATTTTAGGATCAAACCCCCCAAATCCCAGATCCTGGGGTGTCAAACACTTCCCAAATCCCAAATGTTGGCGTTAAACCCTCCTGACCCGAAATCCTGGGGTTCAAAACATTTGGGGTGTCCAACACCCCCAATTCCCAAAGTCTGGGGTCAAATACCCCCAAATCCCAAATCCTGATGTGTCAAACACCCCCAGCCCCCAAAGTTTGGGGTTAAAACCCCCAATCCCGACTCCTGGGGTGTGAAATATCTGGGTTGTCCAACCCTCCTCGTCTCCAAAGTTTGCGGTCAAACCCCTCAATTCCCAAATTTTGGGGTCAACACCCCCCAATCCCAAACCCTGGGGTATCAAATCCCCCTGATCTCCCCCACTTTGGGGTTAAATCCCCCAAAATCAGTTGGTCAATCCCCCCAGTTTCCAAATTTTTGGGTCTAAACCCCCAAACCCCAAATCCTGGGGGTTGAAATACCTGGGTTGTCCAACCACCCTGATCCCAACGTTTGGGGGTGAAACCCCCTGATCCCCAAATCTTGGGAAAGAAAAACAAAATCCCAAACCCTGGGGTGTCAAACTCCCTCAGTTCCCAAAGTTTGGGGTCAAAAACTCCCAAAGCCCCAGGTGTCAAAACCCCCTAAACCCCAAATTTTAGGATCAATCCTCCCAGTCCCCAAAGTTTGGGGTCATGACCCCCCCAAATCCACGCCAGCCCTGGGGGACACAGTGGGGTTTGTTTGGGGTTATTTGGGGTTTGTTTGGGGTTATTTGGGGCAGCTCCAGGTGCAATGTCTGCAGAAAGACCCTGGGTACAACACCGGGGAAAAAAGGGGAATGGGTGGGAATTGGGGGATTCAGGATGGGGAAAGATCCTGGGTGGGAAAGGGGGAATTAGGATGGACAGGGAAGGATTTGGGATGGGAAAAGGGGATTTGGGATGGGGAAAGGGGAATGAAGTGGGGAATTGGGGTGGAAAAGGGAGATTTTGGCATTGGAAAAGGGATTTGGGGACAGACAAAGGATGTGAGGAGGAAAAAGGAGAATCTGTCATGGGAAAAGGAGGATTTAGGTTGGGAAAAGAAAGATTTGAGCTCAAAAAGACATTAGGGATTAAAAGTGATTTTGGGGCTGAAAAAAGGAAGATTTGGGATAAAAAGTGAGGATTTGGGCTGAGCTGAGCTGAACTTACCTGGGGGACTAGGGGCGTGCAGGGTGTTTGGGGCAGGGTCAGGACCATTTTTGGGGCAGTTTTCTGGGATTTTGGAGTATTTTCTTGGGATTTGGCAGCAGGTCTATGGGATTTGGGTGCAGTTTTATGGGATTTCGGGGGTTTCTATGGGATTTTGGGGTGCTTTGAGGGATTTCAGGGTATTTCTATGGGATTTTGAAGTGGTCTGGAGGGACTGCAGGATGTTTCTATGGGATTTTGGGGCAGCTTGAAGGCATTTGAGGTGTTTTGGGGCAGGTTAAGGGTATTGTGGTGCAGCTTTGAGGAATTTTGGGGTGGTTTGGAGGGATTTCAGGACATTTCTCTGAGATTACAGGGTGGTTTGGAGGGATTTGGAGTGTTTGGGGGCAGATTTTGGTTATTTAGGGGCGGGTTTGAGGCGATTTTTTAGGGGTATTTCAGGCCAGTTTTTTTGGGGTTTGGGGTTATTTTGGTGGGGTTTGGGGTGTTTGGGGTCACTTTTGGGGAAGGAGATCTCCATGGCTGGCTCTGGGTGATGCTGGAGCCCTGCAGGGCCTCGCGGGTGGCGCCCGCCTGCACCTCGGTGTCCAACTGCAGCGAGGTGATGTCGCAGCACCCGGGCACCAGCGCAGCTCCTGGAACCCCGGGAACCTGGGATGGGAACGGGGCCAGGAGAGCCCGGAACACCCGGGAGCCGTCCCCAGACACCTGGGAACCTTCCTCAGACACCTGGGAATGTTCCCCAAAAACCCAGGAACATTCCTCCAGAAATCTCGGAATGTTCCCCCAGACAACCGGGAACCTTCCCCCAGAAACCCAGAAAACCTGGGAATGTTCCCCCAAATCCAGAAATACTTAAAAAAAAAAAAAAATCCTGAAATATTCTCCCAGAAATCCAGAAATTTAGACATTTTCCCCAAAGAAATCCAGAAATGATCCTCCAAAAAATCCTGGAACATTCCCAAAAAACTAGGAACTTCCTCCAAAAAATCCAGAAATACTCCCCCCAAAAAATCCAAACCCAAACCCGTTCCCCATCCAGACACATTCCAAAAAAACCCATAGAAACATTCCCAAAAATCCAGAAATTTCCCCTCAAAAAAATCCAGAAATCCCTCCCCAAAAAAACTAGAAACTCCCCCCCAAAAAATTCAGAAATTCCCTCCTAAAAAAATCCAGAAATTCGCCAGAACTTTCCCATAAAAAAAACAAGACATTTCCTCTATAAGAAGTCCAGTATTTCCTCCATCTCAAAGCCTGGTATCTTCCCCCCAAAATCCAGAAATTTTCCCCTAAAATCCCAGACATTCCGCCCCAAAATCCCAATATTGTCCCAAAAAAAATCCAGCTCCAAGCCCCCCTCAGCCTCTCAACCCCCAATCCCCAAAACCCCGCAGTGCCCCAAAGCCCGGCCGGAATGCCCGGAATGCCGGGATTGCCCCAGATCTCCCTGGCTGAGGAGCACGGGGAGCATCAGCTCCTGGGGCTGCTCAGGGAGCTGGGGCAGGAGCAGGATGTGCTTCGGGGCTTTACCACAGCTGGGGGAAACGGGAGACAAACCCCAAAATCTGCCCCAAAGCTGCCCCAGCCAAGCCCAAAATCTGCCCAAAGTCACTCTGGATAGACACCAAAAAATCTGCCACAAATCCAGAGAAAACCCCCCCCCCCAAAAAAAAACCCAAAACAAACAAACAAACAAACAAAACCCAAAGAAACAACAACAACAACAACAACAAAAAGCACAAAAATCTCCCCAAAATTTAAAAAAACACCACAAAGCTCTCACCAAAATCCAATAAAAATAAAAAAAAAAACACCAAAAATTTGCCCAAAATCCCCAAAAAAATCTCCGTATAAAATCCCCCCAAAAACTCACCAAAATCCAATAAAAATTTCCTCAAATTCCTCACAGAAAATCCCACCAAAAAATACCATCAAATTCCCACAAAAAATTCCACCCATAGAATCCTTAAAATCCCACAAAATCCACCCAAAATCCCAGGGAAATCCCCACAAAAATTCCATCCAAAAGTCCACAAATTCAGCCCAAAGCCCACAGAAATCCCTCAAAATCCCCATAAAAATCGCGCCCAAAATCCCCCTAAATGCCACAGAAAAATCCCTCAATGCCACCCACTAAATCCCCATGAAAATCCCACAGAATCCATGAGAAAAACCTGCACAAAAATCCCCCCAAAATCCCCAAATCACACAAAATCCACAAAAAAATCCCTCCAAATTACTCAAAATATTCCACAAGAATTTCTCCAGAAAGCCCCGCAATCCCACAAAATCCACCCCAAATCCACTCAAAAACTCCGCACCAAAATCCCACCAAAACCCTCTCAAATTCTCCAAAAATTGCCCCCAATTCCCTTCACATCCCACCCAAAGTCCGAGGAAATCCACCCAAAAAATCCCCACGAAAACTTCCCTCAAAATCCCAGCCAAACCTCACAGAAGCACCCCAAGAATCCCGCACAGATCGCTCCGAGTGCCCGAATCGCCCGGAACAATCCCCGAGCCATCCCCGCCCGGCCCCGCGCTCCGGCCCCGCTCTCTGTGGGGCCGGGGCCTCTCCCCCCTTGGCTCTGCGCTGGTCCCGTTCGCGCTCCGCTCCCGCTCCCGCCCCACCAGCGCTCCCTGCCCTGGGCCGCGCTGGCCGAGCCCGGCGGGGCGCGCTGGATCCGCTGGGACGGCGCATCCCGGCCCCGGCCCCGGCCCCGCGGGGCTCCCGGGGCAGCTCCGGCCGGGATCCGGCACTGCCGCGGGGCTTTGGGCTTTCCCGGCGCTGCCCGGCGGCTCCCGGGAATCTGCGGCTTCCCCGGGATCCGGGGAGCTTCCAGAGGGGACCTGGGCTGGTTCCGGGGGGATTTGGGATCACTCCGGGGGGAGCTGGGGACGGCTCGGGGGGTTTGGGGTTGTTACCGAGGATTTTGGGGGAATCTGGGAGAGGTTCCAGAGGGGATTTGGGGCTTTCTGAGGGGTTCAGGGGAATTCAGAGGGGATCTGGGGAGGATTTGGGGCTGAGGGGTTTTTGGCAGGAATTCTGAGGGAATCCAAGAAGGATTTTGGGGTTTTCCAAGGGATTTTCAGGTGTTCTGAGGGATTTGGGGAGGTTCCAGACAGGATTTGGGGCAGTTCCAAGAGCAATCAGGGGCGTTTGTGAGGGATTTTGGCAAGTCCTAGAAGGAATTTGGGGAATTTCAGCAGGATTTTGGGGGAATTTAGAGGAATTTGGGAGGTTCCAACAGGGATTTGGGGTCATTTCCAGGGGACTGGGGGTGGATTTCTGGCTGGATTTCCCGTTCTTCCCCGGATTTCAGGCTTTTCCCCAGAATTTCCTGTTTTTCCAAGAATCTGTAGACTGGTGCCTGGATTTGGGTCTCATTGTGGGGTAGAAGGGGAAGGTTTGGAAGATTCAGGATGAATTCTGAGGGTTCCTGGCTGGATTTGGGTATTTATTGAAGGATTTTGGGTGGGTTTCAGATTGACTCTGGCACTTTTTTCCCAGAATTTCAGGATTGCTCTCAAAAGCTTGGTATTTTCCCCATGCTCTCACCATGGGTTTGTCCCAGAAGGGAAAGCTTTGGGGGGTTCTAGCACGCATTTTATGGATATTTGAGGCTGGATTTGGGCATTTTCCCAATGATTTGGGGGCTTTTTCCAGAATTTCAGGATTTCTCTCAAAATTCCAGGATTTCTCCTCCAACTTCTCCCTCACTATGGGCTTGTCATAGAAGGGGAACCATTGGAGTGTTCCTGGTTGAATTTTTGGGATATTTGAGGCTGCATTTTGGAGTTTTTGTTCCCCATGAAATCAGGATTTTTTCCCAGAATTTCAGGATTTTTTTTCCCAAAATTTGGGGATTTTTCTGCAGCATTTCTGTCTCACCATGGGCTTGTCATAGAAGGGGAAGCTTTGGGGTGTTCAGGGTGAATTTGAAGGGATTCCAAGTTGGACTTTGGGGATATCTGAGGCCAGAGTTTGGCGGTTTTTCCCCAGCATTCCAGTTCTTTCCCCAGTGCCAGAACTCCCCCAGTCTCTGTCTCACCACGGGGTTGCCGCAGGAGGGGAAGCCCTGCAGGGAGCAGGGCGTTGGTGGCGCTGCTCATCTCCCTGAAGGTGAGGAAGGCCTGGCCCCGCAGGCCGAGACTGCGCCGCACCAAAATGTCCAAAATCTGCCCAAACCGCGAGGAAACGGCGCAGAGGGACTTCTCCAGCTCGGGGACACCCAGGGGACAGCCTGAGCCCCTGGGGACACCCAGGGACACTCTCGGACCCCCAGGACCCCCCAGCCCCCCGTCCTCCTTGATCTCCTGGCTCAGCTGCTGATGGAGATGCTGGGCTGGGGCCGGGGGTCCTGCACCGCCAGGGCCGGGACCCCTCTGTGGGGACAGGGGGGCTTCAGGGGGCGTCTGGGGCTGCGACCCCTTCACCCCCTGGCACCCCTTTAGGTGCCCCCAGAGCCCCAAATCCACCCAGACCCACCTAAACCCGCCAGGTACCCTCAGACCCGCCCCACTTTACCCCAAAATTGACCCCAGAACCACCTAAGACCCCCCAAATCCCATCAGGCTGCCACAAATCCCCCTCAGACCCCTCAATTCCCCCACAAACCCTATAAAATCCCCTCAGATTCCCCCAAATTCCCCCACACCACCCTCAGAACCCCCAGATTCCCTCAGAATTCCCAGTTCCTCTCACAACACCCCCAAAATCACCTCGGACCCTCCCAATTCTCCTCAGATCCCCCTAAACCCACCTGAGAATGCTCCAGACCCTCTCAAACTCCACCCAAAGCTCCCTAAACCCTCTCAGACCCACCAAAGCCCCCTCAGACCCCCGCATTGCCCCCAAACCCACCGCACACCCCCTATTTCCCGTCAATCCCCCCAAAATCCCCAATTTCTCCCCAGACTCGCCCCAAACCCCCCCAGCTCTCCCGGCCCCGCCTCAGCTCCTCCTCAGCCCCGCTCCCCTCACAGTTTCCCGCCTCCGCCGTGCTCAGGGCTCCCCAGCCAATAGCGGCGCGCCCCGTGCCGAAACAACCAATCAGCGCGCGGCTCCCCTCAGCAGCGCCCGCCTCCCCGCGCCGCGGCAGCCAATCAGAGGGAGCCGGGAGCGGGCTCGGGCGGGCCCTGCGGGCGGCGCTGCCAGAGCGGGGGAGGTGCTGGGAGAGGCCGGAGCTGCGGGAGCGGCTGGGGCGGCGCTGCTGGGGAGGGGGGTCCGCACAGGGGCTGGGGCTGGGGGCTAGGGGAGCTGGGGAGGGGCTGGGGGCATCGGGGCCTTTGGGGAGGGATCCGGGGGAGTTTTGGAAGGAGCTGGGGGTGCTTGAAGGATTCCTGGGCTGGGTTTTGGGAGGGGTCTGGGGGTCCTGTGTGGGGTTTTGGGAGGAGGATCCTGAAGGATCCTGGAGGTGTCAGGAAGGGTCTGGGGAGGGGTCTTGGGGCCTTGTGGGGGGACCTTGGGGGTGGGGATGGGTCCTGAGAGGGGTCTAGAGGGGGGTCTTGGGAGGGCCTGGGGGTATTGGAGGTTTTGGGGACGGGTCCTGGGGGGATCTGGGGAAGGGCCGGGTTGGGTTTGTGGAGGGGTCTGGAGGGTCCTGTAAGGGTCCTGGGTGGGCTCTTGGGAAGGGTCTGGGGGTGGTCTCAGGGGCATCCTGGGCTGGGCCCGATTGGGGTCTGGGGGCTCTCAGGGTGGATTTTTGGCCCCTTTGGCTGATTTTAGGCCGGATCTGGTGGGGTTTAGGGTGGATTTCAGATCCCTTTGGATGGTTTTAGGCCCATGTGAGTGAATCTTAATCCTGTGTGGGTGATTTTAGGTCCCTCTTTTTGGTGATTTTGGGCCCTTCTGAGTAGTTTTTTTGCTTCTTTGGGCAATTTTAGGTTGAACCAAGCCTTTTTAGGGTGATTTTTGGTCTTCTTGTGTTGGTTTCAGGCACATTTGGGTGATTTTAGGTACCTTTGGGTGATTTTAGGCCAAACCAGATAGTTTCAGGGTGGATTTTAGGCGTATTTGAGAGATTAAAGGGTGATTTTATGACATTTCTTTTGGGTTTTAAAACATTTGGTGTATTTGAGACCCCTTTGGTTACTTTTAACCCCATTTGGCTGATTTTTGGCCAAACCATGTGGATTTAGAGTGGATTTTGATGCTCTTGGTTGATTTTAGGACCATGGCAAGGACAGAGACTCAGACCCTGCAGACCCTGAGTGCAGTTCTGGCCTGGTTGAGGTGGATTCTCACCAGGTGATTGTTTGCAGGTGTGTTTGCTGTGCCATGCTGTGCTGCTCCTGGCAGGTCCTGGCAATGAGCGGCGTGCTCTGTACACTTACACCTACTGCACAATCCCCGCTCATCACAACAGGGTTAATGAGGGTCTGATTTCCCCACCTCTCGGCCAGATGCCGCTCGCTTTAACTTTGGTGATCCCCCACGGAAGATCCCTCATCTGCCTCACCACCACCGCCACCAAGGATGGAGATTGAGGCCCCCTCCCATGGGCTGAGACTGAGACCCTTAAAATTCTTACACAGGGCGCTGGCCTGACCGAAGTGGGATGTCTGCCAAGTGTTCCCTCAGGTGTGATCACTGGACCAAGACTGGTTTTTCATGGCAACCAGACCTGAAACAATGGGTCCTGCTCGCTGCCGAGACTGGTTTGTCCAGTTCGGAACTGCACTGTCTGTGCTTGTTCTCAGCTTATTCTCCACTGTCCTGTACCTGCTCCCTCAACTTTAAAAGACCCCTGAGTTAACCAAAGATTTTGGGATTTTCCCTGACGTGACAAGACGGATCTGTTGGCTGGATCACAAGGATTTCGTCTCTCTGTTGGTAGCTATTTCCCCTGGCCCTCTTTCTCTGTCTCTCTATCATTTATCTCCTAACCCTGCTATTGCATCTGCTGAGGGCATCAATAAAAGGTGCATTGGCTTTGACTGATACTGAAAGTCCCGCTGCAGTGTGTCCTTTGCACTCCGAGATGGGTAAAATGAAACATCAGGACCCCTGCTTGTATCAGTGTTTCGTGGCAGCCCAGCACCCTAAATGGGGAGAGCCAAGAGGGAGGAGCTTTTGGGATTGCTGGGACTCCCAGCAGCCTGGGGAGGGCAGGCAGCGAGGAGAAGGGGGACCCCCAATCCAAGTGTGACCCCAGCAGCTGGGACAGGGGGGAACCCTGAACACCAAAGGGGAGCAAGCAGGGATGGGAAACTCCTGGGAGGCTTTTTCAGGGCTGAATCTTGGTGTTTGGGAGGTTTTTATGGAGCCCAGGTGGCCAGGGACTTCTAGAGATGGATTTGGGCAGAGGGACCTTCAAAATCAATGTGCTCATCCCTTGTTTTCCCCAAAGCAGGATTTCCCATTCCCAGCCGCAGGGAAGCTGCAAGGAAGAGGAAGAGCCTCTCCTTGTCCTTTCTCCCGCAGAGCAGGAGCTGAGGATGGAGAGCATGGAGGACAAATCCCTATGGCAGAACCTGGTGGAAGAGGCCGTTTTGAGCAGCTCCACAGCGCAGGAACCCGACAGGGAGAAAACGTCCCAGAGATCCCGCATGAGGACGGGCTGCAAATGTAGATTTTGGGGATTTAAGGGGGAAAGACGCACCCTGGGCCAGGGAGGTGCCCAGAGATCGAACCAGAACTCCAAGCTGGGGTTCCCTGAGCAGCTCCATGATGGGGAGAAGCCCCACAAGTGCTTGGAGTGTGGGAAGAACTTCAGGATGAGGTCCGAGCAGATCAAGCACCAGAGGATCCGCACTGGGGAGAGGCCCTACGAGTGTGGGGAGTATGGGAAGGGCTTCAGCCACAGCTCCAACCTGATCAGGCACCAGAGGATGCACACTGGGGAACGGCCCTACAAGTGTTCCAAGTGTGGGAAGGGGTTTACGAGGAGATCCCATCTCCTCGTGCACTATCCAAGTCACACAGAAGAGAGACCCTTCTGCTGCCCTGACTATGGGAAGGGATTCAGGAACAACTCACACCTTGTCAGGCACCAGAGGACTCACACGGGAGAGGCCCTATGAGTGTGGGGGGTGTGGGAAGAGCTTCATCCAGAGGTCCAACCTGATCGTTCACCAGAGGATCCACACTGGGGAGAGGCCCTATGAGTGTCCCCAGTGTGGGAAAAGATTCTCACAGAGCTCTCACCTGATACACCAACAGAGGCACCGGTAAGGGTAGCCCTGCAAGTGCCCCAAGTGTAAGAAGAGCTAAACTCCACCCCCCACTGGAGGACCCATATCGGGCACAGCCCTGGTGACCCACATTCCCTGTGATCCATGTTGGGAACACACCTGGCTGCTTCTCCTTTTGTGTCGACCTGCATTTTTTTCTGTTCTCAATCTCTCTGTGCTCCAAAAGGCAAGAGGGATCGATCTTTCATCTGAAAATCACTCACGTCCCACTGAAAACAACTGAATTTTAACCCACAGAGGCACAATCCCACTTCGAATTGTTTGTTCCCACCTCAAAAAAAGAACTTAATCCCTCACCAAATTCACTCAATTCCACAGCTGCCAGGGTGAGATGGGTTTGGGAGGAGATTGGGAGAAGTGGGATCCCAGTTTGGAACAGTGAGATGGGGATTGTGTGGGGCTGGGTGGCTGGGATGTATTTGATAGCAAATAAAACTTTCAGACTTATTTGGGGTGCTTTTCCAAGAATGACGGACTGGAGAGGCAGCTTGGGCTTGAAGGAATGGGCTTGGCATGCAGACAGGGCTTCTTGGACCTTGGCGATGGTGTCTTGGGCTTCTGTCCCTTTAACTGCTTTATCTAAGTTTTTTCTGATGCACAGACCAGGATATCATCCATATAATGGTAAATGATTACATCTGGAAATAGGTTCCGAACAGAGGACAGGATCTGAGCAACATACCACTGGCATATAGTAGGTGAGACTTTTAGTCCCTGGGGAAGATACAACCAATGGTATCTTTTGAGTGGAGCCTCTCTGTTAAGAGAGGAAACGGAGAAAGCACTACTGTAGGATAGACCACACTCGATGGTAGGCTTACTTGGTCCCACAACTTGTGCCCACATTGCTGTAGGGCTGAGAGGAAGCCGTTCCCTGTGATTCTTTGGGAGTAGAAAGGTTTGTGCGATCAGAATTCCTTGTGAAAGGAAAAATGGTGAGTCCGTGCAGCACAGCTGGAACGAGATTTCTTGTCCTGGGTGCACTGTTTGTACTTCTGGAACAACAAAGATTTCCTCTGGGCCATGGAGAGTGTCCCCTATAACTAAAATGTCAAAAGAACCACCTTTTGGCCCATGCTTGCCTGTGGGAACATGATAAACATTCTTATTATTAAAGTCAATGGACAAAGCAGTTACCAACTGGTGCCATGTTCCCATCTGTATCGCTCCATGGGTTGGATCCTCTCCATGTGTCCTGGGATCTCCTGGGATGCTGCGTGGCTGGATCTGGGTGGCTTTTGATTTGTTGTCTTTGCGCAGGGCCTGGCCATACTCTGCTGGGAGTTTCTCGAACGCTGCTGGTAGCGCTGCTGGTTCTGGGGTCTCTCATAGGTGTTACGGGGATTTTGGGTAAGTGATCTGTCTTGACAGTCCTTTATAAAATGTCCAAATTCCCCACAGTGATAGCAGCAGGCCTGGTCTTTGGAAGTTACTGCTGCCACTGCAGCAGAAACTCCTTCTGCAATGCCCTTAGCAACAGCTTGGGCCACTGTGTTTTCAGTGGACAAATGACATGTACAACTTTCCACCATTTGCTCTCTGGTGGGTTCTGTATCCAAGGGTAGGGCCTCAGAATTGTTCTACATTGTTCATTTGCATTTGATAAGGCAAGTTTGCACAACAGTTCTTTTCTTGCCTCTGTGCTCTCTATCTGTTTTTCCAGAGCATCTTTTATTCTGTCTACAAACTTGATAAAGCTTTCATGTACTCCTTGTTTAATATTAGAGAAGTGTTGGGCAGGAATAGAATCACCTGGGGTAAGGAGCAAGGAGGTTTTGGTGCAATAGCCAAGTCTTGTAGTGCTCCTGAGGTAAGGTGTTAGCTTGGTCAGAGGGTTTCTGTAAATCCCCTTCTCCAGCCAGCTGTTTGACTATAAAATCTGGCCTATTTGCATCTTGAGCATAAGTGGCCGATAAAGTTTTAAATTGTCTTTTCCAATGCCTTTCCCATAGCATATATTCTGCCGGGGAAAGAAGGCAGTGGGCAATGTTTCTAGCATTGTGAGGTACCAAAACATGTGCTGAAAAGAGAGCTTACAGGAAATCTCTAAAAATATGTGAACTTCTCCCATGTTCTTTGGCTATATTTCATAGTTGTACCAGTTCTTTATTTGTGTTAGGTTCCCACATGTTCCAGTGGTCCCCCCTCTCTTCCCCTTTATATAAATTGCTGGGAAGGCAGAAATTCTCTGAGCTAGTTCCCAATCCCCTGCCCGAGTCACTTCCATTTTGATTAGAGCCCATGGATCAATGTCCTCTGTGTCAGAATCGGACTCACTGTGCTCAGAAGAGGAGTGAGAGTGAGCAGGAGGTGCACTACGCTTTTTTGGGCGTGTTGGAGCGGGAGCTTGCAGGGGTGTGGGGGCTGGACAGAGTGCGAGGGGGCAGCTGGCTGGGCTTGGCTAGAGGGAGGCAGCAGTGGAGCGGCGATGGCAGCGCCGCTGTGGCACAGCCTGCGAAGGGCTGAGGTGCGTGGGGAAGCGGGGTGCCCCCGTGGGGGTCTCGGAGGTGCCGTTCGGGGGGCGCTGAGGGTGGGTGGGTGGGTGCAGCGCTTGGGGATGAGGGCACGGGAGGAGCGGGGCAGAGGAGGCGGTGGGGCTGGGGGAGCTGCTGCCATCCCGGCGGGGCTGCAGCGGGCAGGCAGGCAGGGATGGGAGCGGGCTGGGGAGAGCCGCAGCAGGGCCGGGAGGCACGGCTGCAGGGCTGGGGCAGTCACGGTGGCTGCGCGGAGGTTTTGGAGTGAGGCAGGGCGTTCCCGATGGAAACCGACGCAGTTACAGCCGAGCACTGAGCGGGGCACGGGGCGCGCAGCGCGCCGCGTGTTGCGGGACCGGGGAGCGGAATCCGCGCCTGCCGCGGCCGAGGGGGAGCCGGGGGATGGGTGGGCTCCACGGGCCCCGCGGGTGGGTGGGGTGGGACAATTTCCGTGTTCCCTGTCCCGGGGACTGAGAGAGGAATGTTATCTGGCAAATTAGCATTTGAAGGGACAGTGTCTGTTGAGAAAGAGAAGGGTGGAATTTCCTCAGCAGGGGGAAGCTGCAGAGAAGTTGTCTTTTCCACTGTTTAGTAATTGAGTGAAATAGAGGTAGAAACTCAGTTAAAGAAGAGTTTTCATTAGTTTGGAAAGTGTATATTCTTGGCCCTACTGTGTCCCAAAAAGAATCTAAGCCGGTAGT
Source organism: Lonchura striata (assembly GCF_046129695.1). Classification (NCBI taxonomy): domain Eukaryota; kingdom Metazoa; phylum Chordata; class Aves; order Passeriformes; family Estrildidae; genus Lonchura; species Lonchura striata. Next base: position 519,096 of record NC_134613.1, on the reverse strand, counting down.
GTGTGTTAATATCTGGAAACTGGAAATAATATATTCTATAAATTTTTTTAAGTTGGTTTTTGAAACATTTCCTCTAGAGAAAGAAAAGCTGTTAGCAGATAGGATTTCTAGGATTTGTAAATATAAGTCTCTCTCATCCTGGGATCGTTTCAATCTGCTAAATTTTCATCCCATTGCAGTATCATTCCCTTAGCCCCTCCAGCAGGAAAAAAAAAAAAAGAAAAAAAAAAAGAAAAAAAGGAAAAAAAAGCAAAAATGGACCCAAGATAAAAGCACGCCAAAAGGCTGTTTAAAACTCACACTTCTTCAGCCAAATGTGGCTCAAAAGGACTGCTGGGTGGGTGGTCTGCCGTCCAACTCCTGAGGACTTCGTCCCAGATGGCGATGTGCAGGTTCATCGGACTTCTATAACGGAGGAGTTACCTTCAAGTGGTCATAGCTGGCCGAAGCAGTGACAATTCAAGAGGAATGCTGCTCTCAGGGGTGCCAGGATGCCAGTACTGAGTTAGGGTGGCCACGTAATGCAGCCTGGGCTCCCAGGGGTCCGTCCAACCCCAGCTGCCGCTGCCATGGGTGTCTGGGTAGCACTGGGCTGATAGGCACAGTCTGTCCAGGTCCCTCAGGCAGGCTCCCAGCCACAGGCAACTCAGCGAGCACCTCTGGAGTGTTTTCAGCTCTGTGAGTTCAGCTCTTAGTGATTTCACTGTGTGCTTGCAAGTGCCTCTGGCAGACACACAGGGATAGAGAGAAAGAAAGGCTGTATGCGGTTCCACAGCAGTGTCCTTTAATTTCAGCTCCTCTGAAGGGATGCAGTGACAGTTCTTCTGCCAAACTGGACAGAAATTGGGATTTATATAAGGTACTGGGGTGTTGGAGATTGTCCAATAGCCAGGGTTGAGAGAATACGACTGATAGCTTTACAGAGAGATAACAAGGGTACAAATGCAGAAGAGGGGCTTCTTTGGTCCAATCACCATGACTTAGGCATTTCTTATCTTAGGTGAGTGACCGCCAGGGAGGCCTTACAGGGCCTCTGACTGCTACAGTGGCTCTACAGAACTTCATGGAACCAAGGGGCCATGGTGACACTGTGCTGCCTCATGGAATCAAGGAGACCATTGTCAACTTGGGGGCCCCAAGGAACCAAGGGTCCATGGTGACCTTGTGCAGCCGCAGTGTCACAGAGGAGCTGTTGTGACACAGCGAGGGCACACGGAGCCGAGGGGCCATTGTGACACATCAGGGCTCTGTGGAACCACGAAGCCATTGTGACATTGAAAGGCCTCATGGAAGCACGGGGCCATTGTGACACTGCAGAAGCACGGGGAACATTGTGACCCTCCAGGACCTCATGGAACTGAGGAGACCATTGTGACACTGTGGGGTCCCATGAAACCAAGGGAACATGGAACAGGTCTGGCTGGCTGGGCCTCCTGGAGAACACTTGACAGGTCCGGCTGACTTTGGCATATCGAGGGCTGCTTCTCATCTGCCCCTGAAGCCCTAGGGCTCTGGGCTTTCCTTCCTATGGGAGAGAACTCTCCTTCTCCTGCAGGGCCCTATGGCCAAAATTTGGATTCCTCCTCCAACCCTGTACATCCAAGGATTGTTTCCAGATGAAATCTGCCAGGAGAGACAGGTCTGGCTGCCCTTGGCCTCTTGTGAGCTGCCTCACATCTGCATTTGAAACACTGGGTCTTGGTGCTTTCCTTCTTATTAACAAAATTGCCCTTCTTCTCAAGGTGTCTGTGGTCAAAATTAAGATTCCTCCTCCCAAATTCTGTGTATCCAAGAATTCCTCCATGACAAAAGCTGCCAGGAAGAACAGGTCTGTTTGGCTGAGCCTCACAGGAGCCACCTCTTTCTTCTTTTGCCTTTGAATCACTTGGGCTCTGTGCTTTCCTTCCTGTGGAAAAGAACCGTCCTTCTTGTCTATGCAGAAATGGCCAAAATTGCGGTTCCACCTCCCAGAGTCCCTATATCCAAGGGTTGCTTTCAGACAAAAGCTACCAGGACAAAGGAGTCTGGCTGGCCTAGACCTCTGTTGGGAGCCTTTCATCTGCTCTTGAAACACCGCTGTTCTGTGCTTTCCTACCTTTGGAAAAAACCCCATCATTCTACTCTGGATGTCCATTTCTGAAATTGGGATTCCACTTCTAAAGTCCCCTATATCCAAGGGTTGCTCCCAGACAAAATCTGCCAGTACCATCAAGTCTGGCTGGCTGTCATGGTTTGACACTGGCACAATGCCAGTGCCCCCATGAAAATGTGATCCCTCCCTTGAATGCTGTGAAGTGGAATCTAGAATAGAGCAAAGCAGGCCCAAGCTTAATAACAGGAAAAAAAACTTTATTAAACTACTACTACTAAAGAAAAGAGAAAACTAAAGAAGGGAAAAAAAAAAAAACCACACAAAGATCAAATGAAAACCTTGCAAAACATTCCTCCTCCCACCACCCAACTCCAACAAACCACAGTGAGACACAATCTGGACCCCAATCAGGTTTCCACCCTCCAAACAACCGATACTCAGTCCATCGAGGGAACAGAGTCTCTCCTGTGCCACAGACCCCCTCCAAGAAACACAGCTCCACATTCTGTGTTTCCATGTCACACATGGCACCGCCCGGAGAAAAAGTTTGCCATGGTGACCCTTCTCCTTTCCATGCACAGTGCTCTCACCACTAAATGCATGGATGGACAGACTGCTTTTAGGATTTTTCCTTTCAAGGATGCTCTGCCAAGAGGGGAGAAAACAACAGTTCAGTTTTTTTATTGTTTGGGACCACAGTCCCCCCCATTTTCCCCTGGGGCTGAGGGCTCAAAAACAGAGATCTTCTTCTCTTCTCTTCTCTTTCCTTTCCAGGGCAGGGGGGTGCCACCACAAACCCCCTAACCTTTTCTCGGTTCACTCCAATTTTGTCTTTTTCCCAGCTGAAGCAGGTCTCTTGACTCACTGGCATCCTCCCAAAACACAGTCCCTCTTGAAGGAGAAGATTGGTTCAGGTTGTGGCTAACACAGAAAAGTCCAGCCAAAAGCCACTCCTTGTCCTCCTCCCCTCTAGAATTCCTCCTTCCAACATCCCAGGGTCCAAGGTGTCCCTCTTCCTCTCTTTCAAACCAAGGAGGGGAAAGGAAAATTCACAAAGCTTTCATTTCTCAAGAAAGGGTTAAAAGTCCGAACTCCCAGGGATGGCTTGATGCCCGGACATCCAGCAACTCCCACACAACTGGGCACCTTGCCGCTCCCCCCGCTCCTCCTTCCTCGCCGTGGAATTGCTGACAGGACAGGACCGCCGCTGTCTCTTTCTCTCTCCCCCTCGGGAGAGAAACCTGGGGGGGGGGAATGGAGACATCCCAGATTTCTTCCACCCTTCCATCTGCAGGGGCCAGCCCGGTTCCAGTCCTTCCACCACCTTTGGGGCTTACCTTTCAGGCCATGGGGCTTCCCCTCCCCCACCCAGCTTGTGGCTGGGCAGGGGAGGTTTGCACTGCACGCTGACCAGAACCAAAAAGAGCGAGTTCCCCTGGGAATTCTGCTTTCAACCCCTCTGTGTTCTCAGAGGCGTGTCTACTTTCAATTGGTCAATATCTAAATTGACCTCTTCCTTCCGGAAAAAATTCTCTTTCCTTGTCAAACCACGACACTGGCCTTGGCCTCTGGTGGCTGCCCCTGCCACACTGGGGCTCGGTCCTTTCCTTCCCGTGGAGATCACTGTGACACTGTGGGCACCTCATGGATCCAAGGGGATCATTGTGGCACCACTGGAGCCCATGGAACCAAGGGGCCATGGTGACACCGCGGGGCTTCATGGAGCCAGAGACCATTATGACTCTGTGGGGCCTGATGGAACCATGGGACCATTGGGACCCTTCAGGGCCTCGTGTCACCAAGGGGGCATTTTGACACCTCAGGGCCTCCTGGAAGCAAGGGACCATTGGGACAATGTAGGGCCCCATGGAACCAAGCCCTGTCTAGCTTGGCCTCCCAGGGGCCACCTGACAGGTCTGTCTGATGTTGGAATGCCAAGGGCTGCCTCTCATCAGCTCTGGGAGTACTGGGGCTTTCCTTGCTATGGAAAAGAACTGTCCCTCATTTCAGATGCCCATTGCCAAAACTTACACTCTCCCTAAAAAATTTCCTATATGCAAGGATATCTTGCAGAAAAAAACCTGACAGCTGTGGCTGCCCTTGTCCTCTGGTGGCCACCTCTCATCCACCCAGGGAAACACAAGGGCTCTGTTCCTTCCTTCCTGTAGAAAAGAAAGTGGCCTTCATGTCTAGGCACAATGGCCCAAATTAGAATTCGGCCTCCCAAATTCCGTATATCCAAGGATTGCTCCCAGACAAAAGCAGACAGGACAGACTGTGGGAAGATTATGCTCCTGGACGGTGGGGGTGTAGGGAGGCAGAGATCTCTGAAGCTTGCTCTTTGGGGGAGAGGTTTATTGGAGAATTCAGGAATGCCCAAGCCTCGTGCTCTCAGGTGTAGCACGTGGGTGGGCTTAGGAGGACGGGGGAGGGGAGAGAGAAACGGAGGGTTTAGGAGAGGGGAAGCCCCAGAGGGGGAGGAAGTCCAAGAGAGGAGGAGGGAGGAAAGCCAAGAGAGGGAGGAAATCCAAGAGGCCGCATGGCCGCTCGGAGCCCCCTTTTCAGGGGCTCCTAGGTGGGCTGGGACAAGGCATGGGCCAATGGGGTTACAGACTCCGATGCTTCAGGGGCAGGTACAGGGGTGTGGGATGAGCCACAATCTTTTGCGGGGTGGGATGGAACAGTCCATTTCACTCCATGATTCATCCAAGGGTAGAAGTGACATTCGGCTAGCTAAGATAACAATCATATCTATCTATCCTCTGCAACAACAGACAGGTCAGGCTGGCTCTGTCCTCTGGTGATTTTGTTAGACTATAAGCTGAATGTTTTCATTTGAAAACACCTTGGAGAGGGCCCAGAGATCTTCCAAGGAGGCCTTTGGAGGCCTCGGGCACATGACCACTACATATGGAAAAAGGAGCTCTGTGCTCTGTGCTGCTGTGGTGGTTTTGCATCACAGAAGTGAAGTCCTGAGAGAAGCTGCTAGCAGTTTCCTCTGTGTCTGACAAAAACCAATCAGTAATTAGCTTTGAGAGCGACAATCTGCTAAAGCACTAAGGAAGCTGCAGACGCCTCTGTGCAGACACAAGTTAGAGATGAGAAAGCCTGGCTGGGTCTCTCTCCCTTCTGGCCCCACAGAGGTGCCGAGGCCGGCCCAGCCCCTTCTCGGCCGTGGGGCCGGGCGGCTCCTGCCGTGGGGCCGGGCCCCTTCCCAGGGAGCCGCCAGGCGCCATCGGCTGCCGGGCAGGGCAGGGGAGGCCGCGGGGCCGAGGCCGGGCCGTGGCTGCGGGTGCTGACATCTGGCCCTGCCGAGCCCTGCCCCGCCGCCAGCCCGAGCCCGGCCAGGATCCGCCGGGCCCCAGGAGCAGCCCTGGGCCGGGCCGGCTCGGCCAAGGCTCTGCCGCCCTTGGGCTTCGCCCGCAGCCAGCGGGCAGGGCAGGAGAAGCCATCGGCCCCGGCCGTGCTGCTGCTGGGCTCTGGCCTGGCTGCTGAGATCCTGGCCCTGCCTCAGCGCGGCCCAGCCTGACACAGCCCCAGCGCAGCCGCTGCAGAAACCTCCATGGGAAAACAGCTCCGGCCGCAAGCACCAAGCCCGGCCGGGCTCACGGAACCATCTGCAGCCCCGGGAGATATTGACTCTGCCAGTGCTGCCATCCTCCCTCCCGTGAGAGAAAAGGACACAGGGCAGGCACACAGAGGAGCAGCATGAACACACTGAGGGCAGGGAAGGGGAAGTTGAGTCCCAGATGGGAGGGATGAGGAGATGCCTTGATCTTGGAGCTGGAATCCTCTGGAAAAGCTGTGGAGAAGGATGTCATTGATACATTAGACTCTCTTTTTGCCTATAATGCATTGAAAAGTATGGGGAGATGACTTGTTTCAGCAAAGGCCTCCATGCTAAATTAAGCAAATGTTGACATAGCTGTGATCCCATGAGAAGTTTGAACAGAGAAAAGGAGAAGACCCTGTGCCCTCATGGAGACCTCTGTTCTCAGAAATAAAGATGATTTCAGAAAGAGCTGAAGAGACCTGTTGCTTTTAAACAGCTCATCTCAAAACTAATACCCCATAACTTGGCCTGGCCCATAAGCACATCTGTGGGAAAAGGTGGGAAAAGATGGGAGGAAGTTCACAATTGCAGATTTCTCCAGGCAGCTGCAATTCATGGAAATGAAAAGCCATGAGAAAACTGTGTTCTTGTAGAGAAGTCTTCATAACATTAACAAGAAGAAATTCTCTCTAAGTGAAGTGAAGAAAGACTATTTTAGAGGTGGTAAACTGACTGAAAATTTTAGGTTTTGTCTCTTTACATTGTCAGGTTGTATGGAGAGAGGAAGTGTTCTGAAAGTTTTTTTCTATTTCTTATTACTCTTTCTTTAGTTATTGTCAATACAATTTTATTTATACCCTTTTAAAATTTTGAGCCTACTTTACCTTTCTCCTAATCCTATCTCACAGCAGGAAATGAGTAAGTATATTCTAGTGGGTGCACTGGTAATTAGCCAACACTGAATCCACCACACTAATTGAAGCATTGGCTGAGAAATCTCAAAATGGTGAACCAAAACCCCTACAAAAACTTCCTGATAAACTGCACGAGAGCAGAGAGAAATTGAGGCAGAGCCATGGTTTGTCAGGACTTGCTTGATCCTAATGAGCCCCGTGGTGCATTTGGAGCTGAGCCCTGGAACCTCAGGGCCTGAGAGGAGATTGCACAAACCTTTCCCAGAGTCAAAGTCAGAGGAAAACCCCAAAGTGGTTGGAGTCTAAAGCCTTAATGGGACCCACAAAGGTGCATCTATACCACAGGCTCTTCATGGAGTCCTTGGAGGAGAGAACTGGAGGCCAGGATGGCACAAAAACCTCTCAGAGACTGAAAATGGCACAAAGAACTCTCAATGTGGAAAGGAAAACTCAAAGTACCTTGCAAAAGTTAAGAATCTCAAAGTATTCATGAGCCCCACTGAGTGTAAGTACAAAGCTCTCAAGGGACTCATTAAAGCAGATAATTGGGGCCATGATTGCAAAAACCTCTCACAGAGTCTGTAGCAAAAGGGCAACACCAAGTACCTTAAAAGAACTGAAGTACCTTGAAGCATTAATGGGCCCCACTGAGTGTTGTTACTGACAAAGCCTCTCCAGGGACTAATTACAGCAGAATATTGGAAGCCATGATTTCAGAAATCTTGCAGAAACTGCAAGGCCAAAGCAAAAGCCAAAGTCCTTTGAAAAACCTGCAGTCCCTGGGAGCATGAAGGAGCCCCCAGGGCCATTCCTGACCAAGGCTCCCCAGGGACTCCTTCCAGCAGATCCTTGAGGCCACTGGGATGTGGGCCAGGGGGGGATGCTGACGGCAGGACCAGGGGGTGACAGTGCCCAGCCTGGCTGGGGCTGTGCCAGGAGGCCCCAGGGCCTCAGGACAAGGTGTCTCCTGACAGCCCTTGGTGGCACAGACTCTGCTGTGCCCCAGGGCACCAAGACTTGGCTTCTCTTTGTCCCCACCTGGCATCAGTGCCTCCAGTTCTCTGCTCTGTCTGGGGCCTGGGGACACTTTCTCAGTTGTGTCCCTCATTGGGACCCATTAAAAATCATAGAAACTTTGGAGTTGGATTCTGACTTGGAGTTCTGGAAAGATTTCTGCAGCTCCCTCTCAGGGCCTGATGTTCAGGGCCTGAGCACAAAGCCCCAGAGGGTCATTAAAGTCCTTGTGCTGTGTCTGTGCTGCTGACCTGGGCCAGGCTCCTGCCACAGAGGGTGATCCTGGTAAGCAAGCAGAGCTTCAAAAGCACATTTCTCTTGCTGAGCAGCTCTTCTCCCAGCCTAGCAGGGCTGGGGCACTGCCTGCAGCCAGCCCGGGCAAAGCACAGAGGCACAGAGAGCTTCAATCAGTCAGGGCTGGGAAGGGGCTGAGAAGAGCCTGGGGCAGAATCACTGCCAGCCCTTGGCACAGGAACCTCTGGCTGTAGGACAATGCAGCTGCAGCTCCTGGAGCCATTTCCTAAAGCTGGAACATCCCAATGCCCACAGACCCTGTGAGTGCATTCTCTGCTCATATCCTGTGCAGAGCAGCCAGGGGTGCCCAGGGCTGTCCTGCAGAGCAGGGTCCTGCAGCCCAGGGCGCTGTGCTGGGCCAGGGACTCTGCTGCCTGCCAGGGACAGCTCTCAGCCAGCCCTGGAGCTGCTCCCAGCGCTGGCCAGGAGCTGTGGGGGGAAGGAACCACCCTGAGCAGGGCAGGTGCTGCTGCTGAGAGGGGCTGGCTGGGGCAGGGCTGCTCCCAGCTCCAGACCAGCCTGGGTACAGCTCCGGAGGACACTTCCCAAAGAAGGTAAGCCTGGGATTGCTGTAAAGATCAGAGTTTTCCTGAGAGTGTTTTCAATTTCCAGCTTGGAGAAGGATGGGAAAGTTGGGGTGATGACAGAAAGTATTTTGCTTTGTATACATTTTTCATATATCCGTAGGTCTGTAAATTGGTGTGATAAAGTTATAAATCTATAATCCTTACATAACTCTATTAAACTCTTAATTAGCTCTATTAAACTACCAATTTGTACTTATGTAACTGTTATCCTTAGCTGTCTCTAGTATGTTTTCTACCTATCTCTTGGATTTTACTAGAATAAGTTGACTGTCTAAATATATTCCTCAAATACTGTATAGTCTTATTATGAGGAAGAAGGCCTACAAGAAGAGCATTTTAGGTTTTGACCAGAATGTGAGCAGTCACAACAAAAAGTGAAGGCAAAGAAGCCTTTAGACCTACTCCAATGGATTGAGCCAGGGTTATGTAACTGGGGCAACTGAATCTCCTATTGAATGTTCCTGTTAGATATCCTACTTAATTAACCTCAATGAATTGTTGAAATCAGGGGCTGGATGTGCCCCTGGGCTACCTGGAATCTTCCAATAAAGGTCTGGTTTTTACTGGTCTAACACTGTTGCAAGGATTCTTTTTATCTCTTTTGATTATAGACACCAGAGGGATAAGAGAAGCAGAACAGGAATCGTAATCCCAGAACCACAGAACATTCTCAGTTGAAAGGATCATCAAAGGAATGTTTGAACATGTACAGAGACTCCAGAACTGTGACTTTGGGTGGTCAGTGTCTCTGCCGGGAGCCTCCCAAAGGGCCTTCAGCCACTCCTCAGCCCTGGGCAGCAGCAGCATCACCTCTGCAGGGCCCAGCAGGGCTCTCCTGAGCTGCCCTTGCCCAGCTGCACACAGAGCCTGCCCCAGCCAGGGCCCTGCACACAGGCAGGTTTCTGTAGGGCCGGGCTGAGGCCACACAGGGTGGGATGGGCTCTGTGAGCACTGGCAGGGACAAGGCACCTCTCAGGAGGGGATGTCCAGGCCCAGGGAGATGCTCAGGGAAGCAGAGGGGGCTGAACAGAGCAGTGCTGGGGGAACAAGCCCATGCGGCCCCTCACCTGCCCTCAGCCACAGGGAATCCTTTGCCTCTCACATCTCTCAGTGTAAAAATCTGAGTGCAGCAGGAATGCTGGGGATTTCTGACCTCAGAGAGCCATGAATGATGTGTGGGTAGGAAAACAATTCCTTAAACCAGCTCCTGCCATTCGTTAGACCTGGGAGTGCAGATGCTAGCAAGCTTTTCTGCAGTAAGAGAAACTTCCATGAAAAATCCTGAATATCCAGCCTTGTCCCTCTGCCACATGGCCACAAACCAAGGGCAGGGGGGCAGGGATGGCTCCTCGAGGGCCCCCATGCACAGGCCTGGCTGCTCCTGGCACACTCAGCCAGCACAACCGGAGATCAGGGAGGGACCTGGGTGAAGGTTTTCCCAGAGCAGGAACGAGGGTGGGTGAGTCCCAGCAGGACAAGCTGCAGGGAATGGCCCAGGTTTGGCTCCAAGCAGCCTCTCCTGACTTGTCCCTGTCCTTTCTCCATGAACAGGTGCCCATGTGCAGCCAGAGCAAATGTCCAACAGCAGCTCCATCAGCCTCTTCCTCCTGCTGGCACTGGCAGACACGCGGCAGCTGCAGCTCCTGCACTTCTGCCTCTTCCTGGGCATCTCCCTGGCTGCCCTCCTGGGCAACGGCCTCATCATCAGCGCCGTAGCCTGCAGCCACCACCTGCACATGCCCATGTTCTTCTTCCTGCTCAACCTGGCCCTCAGCGACCTGGGCTCCATCTGCACCACTGTCCCCAAAGCCATGCACAATTCCCTCTGGGACACCACCACAATCTCCTACATAGGATGTGCTGCTCAGCTCTTTTTCCTTCTGATCTTCATCTCAGCAGAGTATTTCCTCCTGACCATCATGTGCTATGACCGCTACGTGTCCATCTGCAAACCCTTGCACTACGGGACCCTCCTGGGCAGCAGAGCTTGTGCCCACATGGCAGCAGCTGCCTGGGCCAGTGCCTTTCTCAATGCTCTGCTGCACACAGCCAATACATTTTCCCTGCCCCTGTGCCAGGGCAATGACCTGGACCAGTTCTTCTGTGAGGTTCCCCAGATCCTCAAGCTCTCCTGCTCCAAATCCTACCTCAGAGAACATTGGGTTCCTGTGGTTATTGTCAGTTTATCGTTGTGTTGTTTTCTGTTCATTGTTTTCTCCTATGTGCAGATCTTCAGGGCTGTGCTGAGGATCCCCTCAGAGCAGGGACGGCACAAAGCTTTTTCCACCTGCCTCCCTCAGCTGGCCGTGGTCTCTCTGTTCCTCAGCACTGCCACATTTGCCTACCTGAAGCCCCCCTCCATCTTCTCCCCATCCCTGGATCTGGCCCTGTCAGTTCTGTACTCGGTGGTGCCTCCAGCCCTGAACCCCCTCATCTACAGCCTGAGGAACCAGGAGCTCAAGGCTGCACTGTGGAGACTGATGACTGGATGCTTCCAGGGACATTAAACTCCTGGCCAATTTTTGCAAATCACTTGTAATAAAAGTCATCTTTGATACTTCTTGTTCTTTTCCATTTGGAGGTTCTTTTTCTTTGTTTTACATTTTAATGTTTTCCACAAAGAAATGTCATTGTTTGGGCCATTTCTCATTTTGTTCACCTCCACCTTCCCTGTGGCCACAGACTGTGTCAATTAGGGGCTGTGCTCTTGGCGGTTTTAAAGGAGCTAAATTATGTCCAATCAGAGTTTTCTGCAGAGATGCCCCTTTTGTTGCCTCCTCTGGAGCTGCAGCAGCAATGTCTCTGTGCAGAGCAGGGGGCAGTTCTGTGCTGGCACAGCCGCTCTGGTCCTGCTGGCCACATCATTCCTGATCCAGGCCAGGAGCCATTGGCCTTCTTGGCCACCTGGGCACACAGCTGGCTCATGTCCAGCCTGCTGTCCATCAGTCCCTGCAGGTCCCTTTCTGCCTGGCTGCTGTCCAGCCACTCTGTCCCCAGCCTGTAGCACTGCAAGTGTTGTTGTGGCCAAAGTGCAGGACCTGGCACTTGGACTTGTTAAACCTCACCTTGTTGGGTTTGGGCCCTGGATCCAGCCTGTCCAGGGCCCTGTGCAGAGCCGTCCTGCCCTCCAGCAGATCCACACTCACATCCAGCTTGGTGTCATCTGCAAAACTGTCCTTGGTTCCATGGGGCCCCAAAATGTGACAATGGACTCCTTGGTTCCATGGGGCGCCACAGTGTCACAATGTTCTCTTTGGTGCCGCAGTTTCACAGTGGCCCCTTGGTTCCATGGGGCCCCAGGGTGTCACAAAGGCCCCATGGTCACATGAGGTCCCACACTGTCACAGTGCTCTCTGTGCTTCCACAAGTCCCCTCAGTGTCACAATGGACTCCTTGTTTCCACGAGGCCACACAGTGTCACAACAGCGCTCCAGATTCCTTGAGGCCCCAGAGTGTCACAGTGGCCCCTTGGTTACACAAGGTCCTGCATTGTCACAATGTCCCCTTGGTTCCATGAGGCCCTGCAGTGTCAGAAGGGCCCCTTGGTTCCACTGGGCCCTGGACTCTCCCAATGCTCTCCTTGGTTTGGCAGTGTCACAGGGGTGAAACCCCTTGGTCACACGAGGCCCTGCAGTGTCACAATGGCCTCTGTGGTTCCACCAGGACCCAGTGTCACAGGGACTCCCTGGTTCCATTTGGCCCCAGAGCACTCAATGGAGCCCTGGTTCTATGGGGCTGCACAGTGTCACCATGGTCCTCTTAGTTCCACGAGGCCCTGCAGTGTCACAATGGCCCCAGAGTGTCCCAATCATCATACAATGACAGAATCAAATAGGCTGGAAAAGACCTTTGAGATCATCAAGTCCAACCAATGCCCTAATACCGCCTTGTCACCCAGACCATGCCACTGAGTGCCACTGGAGAGGGACAGTGACTCTGCCACGTCCCCCCTGGCCTGCCCATTCTAATGCCCACTCACCCTTTCTGTGAAGAACTTCTTCCTCTTGTCCAGCCTAAACCTCCCCTGCTGCAGCTGAAGGCTGTCTTCTTGTCCTGCCCTCCAGCAGATCCACACTAACACCCAGCTTGGTGTCATCTCCAAATTTGGGGATGTTGGGCTCGATCCCCTCACCCAGATCACCAGTGAAGATGTTAAACAGGACTGGGCCCAACACAGATCCCTGGGGGACAGCAGCAGGGACTGGACACCAGCTGGGTGCAGCACCATCCCCACCCCTCTCTGGGCCCAGCCTCCAGCCAGCTCTTCCATCTCCCAGCCAGGAGGGAACCTGCCCAAGCCGTGGGCTGCTGCTTTTCCAGGGAATGCTGTCAGAAACAGTGTCCAAGGCTTTGCTGAAATCCAGATGGACACATCCACAGCCTTTCCCACATCCACAGGTGGGTCACCTGGTTATAAAAGGAGATCAGGTTGTTCAGGCAGGACCTGCCCCTCTTAAATCCACACTGGCTGGCTCTGACCCCTCGGCCATCCTGTGGGTGCCCTGTGGTGGCACTCAAGGTGATCTGTTCCCGGGCACCGAAGTCAGGCTGACAGGCCTGGAGTTCCCCAGATCCTCCTTCCAGCCCTTCTTGGGGATGGGCTCACACTGGCCCCTCCAGTGCTCTGGGACCTCCCTGGTGAGCCAGGACTGATGCTAAATGATGGGGAGCAGCTTGGGGAGCTCATCCACCAGCTCCCTCATTCTACTAGGATGGATTCCATCCCATCCCATGCACCTGTGAGCATCTGAGTGGCTCAGCAGGTCAGCAGCTGCTTCCTCCTGGATTACAGGGGCCTTTCCTTCTCTCTGTGCCCATCTGCTAGCTCAGGAGAAAACTTGTCCTGAGGACAACCTGTCCTAATATTGAAAGTTGAGACAAACATGATGTTAAGTAGGTCAGCCTTTTCCTTATCTTATTTTACTCTATTCTTTACTGCATCCAATGAAGAATAGAAATTCTCCTTCCCCATCCTTTTGCTATAAATTTTTTATAAAAACATTTTTTAGTATTTTATAGAAGCTGCTAGGTTAAGTTCTAATTGAGCTTTCACCTCTCAACCTGTCTTTTTGAATGACCTAATATCATCCTTAAACACTTTCTGAGTTACTGGTCCTTTTTTCCCTTGAGTTCCCACAAAAGCTCCGTGGGCAGTCAGGACAGTCATTTCTGTCACCAGTTCATCTTTTGCCACACTGGGACAGCTGCTGCTTCCCCCTTAAGATTACTTTACTGAAATGTGTCCATCCTCCCTGAATCCCTTTGTTTTTAAGGGCTGTTTCCCTTTAAAAAAATCAGTACGTGATTCAGAGCTCCTGAAATCAGCATCCTAAGTTCGGCCAAAGTCTGCTGTTCCTAATTCCAGTGTGGAAGTTTTGTTGCTGCCCCTCCTTCTGAAAACTTGATTATTTCATGGTCCCTGTGCCCCAGGCAGCCTCTGATCCCCACATCTGCCACCAGCCCTTCTCTGTTTGTGAACAGCGGGAGACAGAGCTTTCCTTGGGAGTGGAGTGTTACCAAAAATTCGGTAAAACAGAAACCTCCTTAACACCAGTGCAGCATTAAGAAGCAGCATTCTTTATTCAGCTGGATGTATGGGGGATAGCTCCTCCCAAAGCCAAGCATGCTGAGTACAGGAAAGTTTCTGTTCATTTTCTGTATTTTGCACACATATTCATTGATTGTCCTGGACTAAACACACATCTGATAATCATTTCCCCAAATCCATTAACATATTTCCGCTCCCCTTTACCCATGTGTTCTTCTGTCCTGGGAGTCTCTCTGGACCGGTCCCTGGTGGTCGTGGACCCCAATGTTCCCGTGGGCCTGGCTGAGTTGGCAGGACACTGAGGCTGGTAAACTTCCAGTTCCCCTTCTCCCACAATGGGCATTGTGTGGTTTCCATCGGCCTGGGGTTTTGGAGAACAAGCTCCAGGTGTCAGCTCACCTGGCGGAGACAATTTATCATCTGGTAACATGAGGTCACAGAGTGGGCTATGACATCACATGAGTGATCTATGACAGAATGGTCCATGACATCAGAGAGTGGTTTCTGTGAGGTCATCAAGGAGTTATGACATCATAGGCCATCTTTGTGACATCACAGATCAATATTTGACATCACAGGATGGGAATCTGAAATCACAGAGCGGACTGTGACATCACAGAGTTGGCTGTGACATCAGAGACCAGCTGTGTGACATAAGAGAATGGGCTGTAACATCACAAGGCAGAGGTCTGACATCCCAGAGGGGCTGTGTGACATCCCAGCAGGGCTCTGTGAGGTCACTGGGTTGGTCACTCTGCCCCAGCTCCCCCTCACAGTTTCTCCCAACAAGTCCAATGCTGTTCATGCCCAGTGGGGTCCCTGTCCCCTGGTATTCCCCTGGTCCCCCTGGAGCCACAGCCTTCACCCAAGGATGTTCCACAGTGTCTAGGTTCGACAAGACAGGAATCTGCGAAGGAGGGCTAAAGCCCCCTGTGCAATGGAGAAGGTAAACCCCCTCCCTCTGAATTACTAGGAGTTTTAAATCAAAAGACTCTCAGGCAAAGATATGGGAATGGGAGTAACAATTCTTTACTAGGAGAAAACTAGACAACAATTTAAAAAGGCAAATGCAATCGGTACAAACAAAACCAGTGAAAAAGTCCAGAACCTGAAGATTCGGGGTGCCAGTAGCAGTCCTGCTGGGACAATTGATCCCCTTGCAGTGGTTGATGAATTGCAGCTGCAGCGGTGATCTTTTGAAGGGTATAGTTTTCCTCTGGAGATCTGGTGGCAGTGGGGCCGGTCTTCCTCTGCGCCGGGGCCGCCGTCGCCTCAGCGCGCTCCGGCTGCTTCTCTGTGAGTGCCGCCGAAGAGAGCTGCTTCTCTGGCAATCCCCCAAAGTAAAGAGCTGCTCTGTCCCCAAAAAGGTACCCCCTTATATCCAATAAAAGAGTGCTTGGCTTCCCCCTCTGGGTGGAACATCTCACAATAGGATGGTGTTATGTTACCAGCCCTGCATTGAATCAGTCAATGGCCCACTAATGAACCATTACCTCTTAGGAGCAAAACCGGTTCTTGGAAAAGATAACAAAACCTGTCCAACAGGTTTGCCTTCAACAGATGGCAAATAGAATACAAGCTTATCTTACAACCCAGGACACACAGGATCCACCCCAGAGCCTGACATGGGGACAAGGGGCCAGGGCTGTGTGACCCAGACATCAAGGATGTGGATTATCCAGGTCCCTGTGGCCTGGGTTGGGTTCCCCTGGGCAGGAAACAGGGAAGGGCCTCCAAGGTGGGGCTGGAGCCCCAGGACTGTGAGCAGAGGCTGAAGGAGCTGGGCTTGTCCAGCCTGGAGCAGGGAAGGCTGAGGGGCTCCTTATCCCAGCCTGGAAGTGCCAGTGACGGGGGGATGGAGAACACAGAGCCAGGCTCTTCACCTGGGGGCCTGGTGAGAGACAGAAGCCAATGGGTGGAAGGGGAAAGAGGGGAGATCAGCCAGGCCAGGAGGAGATGAAATGAGTCAGGCTGGTTTCAGCATTTCCTCAACACCAAAAGCAGCCAGACCTCCCTTCTCCATCCACCACTGACAGCTTTGCACATCAGGAATTGTTTGAGCTGTTTTCCCCCCACTCCAGGATGAGCATCCTGATGCAAGAACTTAACTGTGTTTATATCTATCAGAGAACCACGTTTGTCTAAAATCAGTTTTAATATGGAAATCACTTGTGGATGGTGGACTCATCAGACACTGCTGGGATGTTGCACATAGCTCAGGGAAGAGCATGATTGTTATTAAATTGTGTCCTGTTCAACCATGGTCTGTTGGCCATAAAGAGAAACTTTCTGTGCCTCTGAGTCTCACCAGTTCCTGACCCCAAAGGACACAAACCTGATGAGTTGTGGTTCCCACTCCAGTGGTGGCACTTGCACCTCCCTCCACCCCCAGAGAAGAGCTCCCTTGTCCCAGAAAATCCCTGGCAATGCAGGGATAAAGGAAACAGGACAGGCTATGGGGATCAGGGGCAGGGCACAGCCAGGGATTTGGGGAGGTTGTGAGCCCAGGGCAGGACCCGGCCCTTGGCCTTGGTGAACCTCATCCCATTGTCCTGGGCCCATGGCTCCAGCCTGTCCAGATCCCTCTGCAGAGCTTCCTGCCCTCCAGCACAGCCACACTCCCACCCAGCCTGGGCTCACCTGGAACTGACTGAGGGTGCCCTCGATGGCCTCATCCAGATCAGCAATAAAGAGATTTCACTGACCTGGCCCCAGCCCTGAGCCCTGGGGACACCCCTGGATGTGACTTCATGCCTCAGCTGCTCTGAGTGCCAGGAGTTGGATGGGGGAATTGGTGGGGATGGGGTAGGGACAAAGTGTTAATGATTGTCAGCCATGAAGGGTGTTGATCTTCATATCTGTTCAGACTGCATGAGAAGGTGCTGGGGGGTCAATATCAATTGACATTGCTGATACCATTCTATGAACAGGAAAAGAGATGTCTTGGTTAGACAAGACAGGAGTCTGTGAAAGAGGGCAAAGCCTCCTGTACAATGGAGAACGGCAAACCCCCCTCCCCCTGAATTACCAGGATCTTTAAATTAAAAGGCTCTCAGGCAAAGATATGGGAGTGGGAGTAACAATTCTTTACTAGGAGAAAACTGGACAACAATTTAAAAAAAGGCAAATGCGATCGGTACAAACAAAACCAGTGAAAGAAAAAAGTCTAGAACCTGAGGATTGCCAGTATCAGGTTTGCTGGGACAATTGCTTTCCCTTGCAATAGTTGATGAGTTGCAGCTGAAGTGGTGATCTTTAGAAGGGTATAATTTTCCTCTGAAGATCTGGTGGCAGTGGGGGCCGGTCTTCCTCTGCGCCGGGGTTGCCTCTGAGCTCCGCTGCCGTCGCTTCAGCGCGCCGGCTGCTTCGCTGCGAGTGCCGCCGAAGAGAGAGCGAGAGAGAGAGAGCTGCTTTTCTGGGGATCCCGCGCAGAGAGAGAGAGAGCTGCTTCTCTCGGAGTCCCGCGAAGAAGAGGGAGAGCTGCTTCTCTCGGAATCCCGCGAAGAGAGAGAGAGCTGCTTCTCTCGGAATCCCGCGAAGAGAGAGAGAGAGCTGCTTCTCTCGGAGTCCCGTGAAGAAGAGAGCGAGCTGCTTCCCCCCTCTGGGTGGGACCCCTCACGGTGTTACATTTTTTCAGCCCTTCATTGAATCAGTCAAAGGTGTATACACAAACCATTGTCTCTGAGAGAGATAACAAAAAACCTGTCCAACCGGTTCGCCTTCGACAGATGGCAAATGGAATACAAGCTTATCTTACAACCCAGGACATTATCCACCCCTTATTCTATTTCCATCTGCACACCATGAAATCTTACACCCAGTTCTCTCTTAAGACTAAGTTTCCCTGTGGTACACAGCGGGTCTCCCCATCTTCCTGCATTACCCACCAAGTGTAACCAGGTCCTTGAGCAAAGACAATCCCACGAATGGGTTGGTCTTTGCCTGAGGTGGGATTAATCCAAACAGTTTTCCCTAAAATACCTTTCATATGTACTACAGGGACCTTATCTCCATCTACTGCGTGTAAGGGTTCTGACTGAGCAGGGCCAGCTCGATTGACAGACCCCCGGGTGTTGACCATCCAGGTTGCTTTTGCCAGGTTAATTTCCCAGTTTCTAAATGTTCCCCCACCGAGTGCCTTCAGGGTAGTCTTAAGGAGTCCGTTGCACCGTTCAACTTTGCCGGCAGCTGGAGCATGATAGGGAATATGATATATCCATTCGATACCATGTTCTCTGGCCCAGGTGTTGATAAGGCTGTTCTTGAAATGGGTGCCGTTGTCAGACTCAATTCTCTCAGGGGTGCCGTGTCTCCACAGGACTTGTTTTTCCAAGCCTAAGATGGTGTTCCGGGCAGTGGCATGAGGTACAGGGAAAGTCTCCAGCCATCCAGTGGTGGCTTCTACCATGGTCAGCACGTAATTATCTCCAAAATCCCAGGGCGATTCAGGTTTCCAATACGGGCGCGTTGAGTGATGAGGGCAATCCATTTGCTCCATGTGGCGTCAGTGGCATGGTGGGTAGTAGGAACCTTTCCTTTAAACATCCACCCCAGCACCGGTAGTCGGGGTGCCAGGAGGAGTTGTGTTTCTGTGCCAATTACTTCCGAGGCTGCTTGAACTCCTTCAAAGGCAGCCAAGATTTCCTTCTCTGTGGGAGTGTAGTTGGCTTCAGACCCTCTGTAACTTCGGCTCCAGAATCCCAGTGGTCGGCCTCGAGTCTCCCCAGGCACTTTCTGCCAAAGGCTCCAAGACAACCCATGGTTCCCGGCTGCAGAGTAGAGCACATTCTTGACCTCTGGTCCCGTTCTGACTGGGCCAAGGGCTACAGCATGAGCGATCTCCTGCTTGATCTGGGTGAAGGCTTGTTGCTGCTCAGGGCCCCAGTGGAAATCATTCTTCTTTCGGGTAACCAGATAAAGAGGGCTCACAATCTGGCTATACTCAGGAATGTGCATTCTCCAGAAACCTATGGCACCCAGGAAAGCTTGTGTTTCCTTTTTGCTGGTTGGTGGGGACATAGCTGTGATCTTGTTGATGACCTCAGTGGGAATCTGGCGCCGTCCATCTTGCCATTTCACTCCCAGGAACTGGATCTCTCGGGCAGGTCCCTTGACTTTGCTCTTCTTGATGGCAAAGCCAGCTTCTAGTAGTATCTGGATGATCCTCTCACCTTTCTCAAACACTTCTGCCGCTGTGCTCCACCACACAATGATGTCATCAATGTATTGCAGGTGTTCTGGAGCCTCACCCTTTTCTAGTGCAGCCTGGATCAGTCCATGGCAGATGGTGGGGCTGTGTTTCCACCCCTGGGGCAGTCGGTTCCAGGTGTACTGCACGCCCCTCCAGGTGAAAGCAAACTGAGGCCTGCATTCTGCTGCCAGAGGAATGGAGAAAAACGCATTAGCAATATCAATGGTGGCATACCACTTTGCTGCCTTGGACTCCAGCTCGTACTGGAGTTCCAGCATGTCCGGCACAGCAGCGCTCAGCGGTGGAGTCACTTCATTTAAGCCACGATAGTCCACAGTCAATCTCCATTCTTTGTCAGATTTGCGCACAGGCCAGATGGGGCTGTTGAAGGGTGAGTGGGTTTTGCTGACCACCCCTTGGCTCTCCAGCTCCCGAATCATTTTGTGGATGGGGATCACGGCATCTCGATCCGTCCGATACTGCCGGCGGTGCACTGTCGAGGTCGCAATTGGCACGCGTTGTTCTTCCACCCTTAGGAGTCCTACTGCAGAGGGGTTTTCTGACAGTCCAGGCAAGGTGTTCAATTGCTTAATGTCTTCTGCCTCTACAGCGGCTATTCCAAAAGCCCACCTGAGTCCCTTTGGGTCTTTGTAATATCCGTTCCGGAGGAAGTCTATGCCTAGGATACACGGAGCATCTGGGCCAGTCACTATAGGGTGTTTCTTCCACTCCTTCCCAGTCAGGCTCACCTCAGCTTCCACCAGAGTCAATTGTTGTGATCCCCCTGTCACACCAGCAATGGAAACAGGCTCTGCCCCCACATGTCCCGATGGTATCAGAGTACACTGTGCACCAGTATCAACTAAAGCATCATATTTTTGTGGCTCTGATGTGCCAGGCCATCGGATCCACACTGTCCAGAAGATCCGGTTTTCCCGTGCCTCTCCCTGGCTAGAGACAGGGCCCCTCTAACACTGGTTATCATTCCTTCCCTGGGCATACATACTAGAGGTCCCTTCAAGGGGGTCTGACAGATCGTACTCACAAGCTTGGTCACGGGAGGTTGAGGCTACCTTCACTTTGGTGGAACTCCCCCGGTTAGAGTTTCCCTCCTTGAGTTGACGGACTCGTGCTGCCAGGACAGAAGTGGGTTTCCCATCCCACCTCCCCATGTCTTCCCCATGGTCACGCAGGAAGAACCACAGATTAGCCCTTGGGGTGTACCCTCTCTCTCTAGCTGGGGATTGTTGGGTGCTGATTCTGGGGCCTGTGACTCTCACGGGTGCTGTATTAACCTTCCTTATCTCCTCCCTCATCTCCTCTTTAAACTCCTTAATCACAGCTGAGATATGAGCCTGCATTGGGCCATTAATCATACTCTCATAATTCCTAAGTTTGTTGGCAACAGAACCTATTGTCTCCCGGTGGGTGTCAGCATTGATCGTTGCAATGAAGGTGGCGTATTGAGATGGCCCAAGATTTGCCAGACTCCACAGCATTTGTCCCGTACACCTGACCTTGTCAGGATCATTATTGTGTCGTCCATCCCTCCCAAAGAGTACCTCCAATACTGCCACTTCTCTCAGCTGTTGGATCCCTTCCTCGAGGGTCTTCCAGCGCATTCTATGATGGTGCTCTTGCATTCTCTCTCTGTGGATAAACCTCTCCCTGACACTCATTAAGAGCCGCTCCCAGAGAGAAAGGGACCCTGGTTCCCTTACAAAAACCTGATTTATACCCGAGTCCTGGGTCAAGGGTCCCAAGTTCCTTGCCTCACCACCGTCCAGCTGCACGCCTGTACCCATAAGATCCCAAACCCGGAGTAGCCAGGTAGCATAAGCCTCACGCCCTCGTCGCACAATGTCTTTATGCAGATTGCGAAGACTTTCGTACGTCAGGGACTCGGTGATGATAGCAATCTCTGGCTCCCCTGTGGGTTGTGAGGTTCCTCCATTCCTGTCCCTATCTGCAGGGTGCTCTGCTTTCACCTTAGACTTCCTTGTTTCTACCGGGGCCACTGCTGCTGACCGTGACTGCCCTTGTGGTTCAGCTGGAACCTGGACAGTTGTAACATTAGTGGGTTCCACAGCTGTACTATTAGACTGTCCCTCCTCAAGGCAAAGGGCCGGTTTCTCACCAGCTGGGGAAATGCACTCCTTCAGCATCTCTCGTATCTCCTTAACCAGAACCCTCACCCAATCTGGGCGGTTCATTTCTGAGGTGGGCTGTGGGGCAGGGTCAGGCTCTGGAGCAGCAGCATCTCGAGTCTGTGGTGTAGGTGTGAGGGTAGTTATCCAGGTTAATCTTCCCTTATCTCTGAATGCTAAATATAACAGGACTATCAGCAACACCACCCATTGTATGGTATCATTAGCACTTATAAAGGATCTTAACCCTTTGAGAACTGGTGGAGCAGACCCGAAAAGATGGTTAAAAGGTTGAGAGAAAGTTTGCCCAGGTGCTATTTCCTCGCAGTAGGTACCGTTATTAAAGTAACCCCAAAAACATACAGTTAACGTGTGATAGCTATGAATCCATGTACCTGCCTTCCAGAGGAAATTAAAGATCCATGAATTCCTCACCCAATTAACCCAGAAGCCAAACTTGATAACAGACACCGTAGCCTTAGTTATAGGACCCATTTTTAGATAAGGGTCTGCAAATGGGAAAAGTATAGCTACGATCACATGCCACCCAAACCAAGGTAAACTAGACCACATGGTGATGCTGAAGATGTTTTTACACACAACAAAACCAAATTACTTAAGAACTGTTAATCCTTTTTCCCTCTCAATGCCCTCGGGCCTCACGTTGATGCGCCAAATTCTGTCTTGGTTAGACAAGACAGGAGTCTGTGAAAGAGGGCAAAGCCTCCTGTACAATGGAGAACGGCAAACCCCCCTCCCCCTGAATTACCAGGATCTTTAAATTAAAAGGCTCTCAGGCAAAGATATGGGAGTGGGAGTAACAATTCTTTACTAGGAGAAAACTGGACAACAATTTAAAAAAAGGCAAATGCGATCGGTACAAACAAAACCAGTGAAAGAAAAAAGTCTAGAACCTGAGGATTGCCAGTATCAGGTTTGCTGGGACAATTGCTTTCCCTTGCAATAGTTGATGAGTTGCAGCTGAAGTGGTGATCTTTAGAAGGGTATAATTTTCCTCTGAAGATCTGGTGGCAGTGGGGGCCGGTCTTCCTCTGCGCCGGGGTTGCCTCTGAGCTCCGCTGCCGTCGCTTCAGCGCGCCGGCTGCTTCGCTGCGAGTGCCGCCGAAGAGAGAGCGAGAGAGAGAGAGCTGCTTTTCTGGGGATCCCGCGCAGAGAGAGAGAGAGCTGCTTCTCTCGGAGTCCCGCGAAGAAGAGGGAGAGCTGCTTCTCTCGGAATCCCGCGAAGAGAGAGAGAGCTGCTTCTCTCGGAATCCCGCGAAGAGAGAGAGAGAGCTGCTTCTCTCGGAGTCCCGTGAAGAAGAGAGCGAGCTGCTTCCCCCCTCTGGGTGGGACCCCTCACGGTGTTACATTTTTTCAGCCCTTCATTGAATCAGTCAAAGGTGTATACACAAACCATTGTCTCTGAGAGAGATAACAAAAAACCTGTCCAACCGGTTCGCCTTCGACAGATGGCAAATGGAATACAAGCTTATCTTACAACCCAGGACAAGAGAACAGGACAAAACAATTATGTCTGCATTGTTTTCAATACAATATATTCACTTTGAATACACTTCTGAAATCTGTCTAATTAACCACAGAAGTATTGAAAACTTAAATTATTCCCATGGGCTTTTGTTGTTTGGGTGTTTAGAAAAAATATTAATGAGCATTTCTCAATGAATTCCTGAATGAAGGGCTAAAGAAGGAAAAGGCCTTCATCAGCAACCTCCAAGTGGCTGAGGATGCATCCCCATCAGAGCAGCAATGAGCAGAAATGGGCACAGCTTTGTGGCTGCCCCAGCTCTGGAATGGGTCCTGGGCCTGGAGCAGGAGCAACTCTGGAGGGCCCCAAGGCCGGGGCTCTTGTGCTGGCCTGGGCAGATGGGATGGCAGCAGGGGCTGCAGAGCTCTCAGCACCTCAGGCAGAGGGGAGCAGGGCAGCCAGGGAGCTCCTTTGGCCTTGGCCAAGCCCCTTCCCCCATGGTGGGGCATGAGATAAGTGGAAGATCATTTGTTCACTGTAATATGCTCGATTACCTTGGTTTGCATAAGAATGTACTGGTGTGTCTTTGAAATGCTTATTTGCTTACAAGGTGATAAGGAGGTTGAGATTAGAGTCCTGGGTGTGTGTATCTGGTCTGCTTGCTGCATCTCAAAAGAAGAGACTTAGAAGCTATCACAACGACCAGACTCAGACTACATCTGGAGAGTCACACCTGCAAGGAGAAGGGGGGGGATAAAAGGAAGGTTGGGACAGAACATTTTTGCGCGCCGTTGGTAGAGCAGGAGACTCCCCGGCCGCCCAGCGCTGTGCTTTGCCTGCCTTACTCGCTTGCTGTTTTAAATAAAATTGCTTTATTGAATTAAGACACTTCAAATTGCCGTGTCACAATTTATAACAATTTGGTGCCGTGACTTGGATGGAGAAGTAGATCAGTCGCTACGGGACGATCGGGAGGCGCCCCGCCCTTATGGCGGCCCGGCTGCCCCAGGCTTTCTGATCACTCTCCACCGACGAACCTAAATTGAGTAACAGGCAAAGGAGAACCGGTTACCCCTGTAATCTTTGTGCACGAAGAACCAGCGAAGACGCAGGACGCGTGAGTATAGGCCGGTTTCCCGCTCGGTTTGGGGTGGTTTTCCCGGAGTGCTGTGTGTGAGAGGTCTCATGGAGACCAAGTGAGTGCGGACTCTGTATAAGTGCGTTTTCCATTCCCCGCGAGGGGCTGGGCCACGAACCAGGGGAGCACGTGTGTGAGAAATTGAGTGCACTCTGGAAGATGGGACAGAGAAAAAGCAAGCCCTCTGGTCCCATGGGAGAGGGGACCCATGCTAAGCTTCCCCAGATTCCCAGGGATAGCCCCTTGGGTATGATGATAATTAATTGGGATGCTTTCCCATCTAGAAAAGGGAAAGACAAAGTTAAAATGATACATTATTGTATGGAAGTGTGGGGGGGGAAACAAATTAGGGGAGACCATTTGTATTGGCCGGTATTCGGGTCCTTTGAGGATTGGATTTGTCAGGCTCTAAATATATATGTTAATTCAAAGGAAGCCTTTGATTCAGAAGAGAGCGAATATGCTTCCCTGTGGACAGTTGGGGAGACAAGGACAAAACTATTTGCCTTATCAGCCAGGGAAAAGAACAAGAAAAACAAGGAGGAAGATAATATGCCCCCCTACGTTCCTCCTCCATATATTCCTCCACTCCCACCCCCTGCTAGTCAAAATATATATCCCCAGCTGCCTGCGGACCCGGTTGGCCCCGGGGTCCCCACGGCTCCTTCAGACTCTGATGATGAGGCAGAGAGTGAAGGAACAAGGGAAAACAATCGTAGGGTAACTAGAAGTCAGACTAGGAAAAAGGAACAGGAATTGGGGATGTTTCCCCTAAGAGAACAAAGCATTGGTATGATCCCGAATCCCCAAGCGGGACAGGAAGGTCAGCCACCCCAAATAGCAGGGGTTGCCTATGTAACTGTGCCTTTAGACTCTGGGCAAGTCAGGGACTTTAAGAAGGAAATGGGACATTTGTTGGACGATCCTCTAGGAGTGGCAGAACGGTTGGACCAATTTTTGGGGCCCAATGTGTACACATGGGAGGAGTTACAGTCAATACTAAGGATTTTGTTCACGGCAGAGGAAAGGAGGATGATAAGGGAAACGGGTATGAGGATATGGGATGATGAACACCACCAAGGACCCTTAGCAGATATGAAGTGGCCCCTACAAAATCCCCAGTGGAATAACCAGGATCCCTTGCATCGCACTCACATGGGTGATTTGCGAAACATCATCATTCAGGGAATAAAACAATCAGTTCCGCGGGGGCAGAATGTGAAGAAGGCTTTTGGATTACAACAAAAAAAAGATGAGGATCCCACGGAATGGTTAGAGCGCTTAAGGAAAGCCTTCCGCTTGTATTCTGGGATAGACCCTGATACCCAGGAGGGAGAGGCGGTGTTGAAAATGCAGTTTGTGGCAAATGCATGGGTAGATATTAGGAGGAAACTAGAAAAGTTGGACGGATGGCAGACTAGAGGATTAGAGGAGCTCTTGAGGGAAGCGCAGAAGGTTTTTGTGAGAAGGGAGGATGAGAATTTCAAGAGACAGGCGAGGATTATGGCTGCAGTTGTGCGGGAAGGGCCTAACCCTAATTTCCGTGCAAGGAATGTAGAACAAAGGGAGAATCGGGAGCAGAGTTATATTTCTAGGGAAGGAAAAGAAAGAGGTCGTGAAATTGTCTGCTTCTACTGTGGAAAGAAGGGACATATGAAGAGGGGATGCAGACAACGGATAGCGGATGAGAAGGCCTTTAAGGAAGATTAGGGGTGTCAAGGGCTCTATTTGTTGGGGAAGAAACATCTTAAGGAGCCCTTGGTAAAGCTTAAAGTGGGACCCCAACAACAAGAGATGGAATTTTTAGTGGATACCGGGGCTGAAAGATCCACGGTGCAAGCCTTGCCGCTTGGATGTAAAAAGTCATCTGACACTGTACATGTAATTGGGGCAAAAGGAGAGCCCTTTGAGGTATCTGTTATCAAGGATGTGATGGTAGAAACTGATTCCAAATTTGGTATAGGTTCTTTACTACTGGTACCTGAAGCAGATTACAATTTATTAGGGAGAGATCTGATAATAGAATTGGGTATTAATTTAGAAGTTGTAAATAAAGAATTACAGATAAAGCTCTGCCCTTTAAGGGTGGAGGATGAAAAGAAAATTAATCCTGAGGTGTGGTATACCCCAGAAACGGTGGGGAAATTGCAGATTAAGCCTTTCTCAGTGGAAATAAGTGATCCTGGCAAACCCGTAAGAATAAAACAATACCCTATCCCTAGGGAGGGAAAATTAGGACTAAAACCTGAAGTAGATAGGTTATTGGAAAAAGGGCTTTTAGAGCCCTGTATGTCTCCCTTCAATACTCCCATCCTGCCTGTAAAAAAGTCAGATGGGTCCTACAGATTGGTGCACGATTTAAGAGAAATAAATAAGAGGACTTTGGCCCGGTTTCCAGTAGTTGCAAATCCATATACTTTGTTGAGCTGTCTGGGACCTGAAAATCGATGGTATAGTGTTATTGATCTAAAGGATGCCTTTTGGGCATGCCCCCTGGATGAGAAAAGTAGGGATTATTTTGCATTTGAATGGGAGGATCCGGCAACACACCGGCGGCAGCAATTAAGGTGGACGGTTTTGCCGCAGGGATTCACGGATTCACCTAACTTATTTGGCCAAGCTTTGGAACAAATTCTTCAGGAATATAAAGTAGATGAAGGGACAACCCTGATTCAGTATGTGGATGATTTGCTTATTGCTGGGACAGGAGAAGAAACAGTGAGGCAAGAAAGTATTAAATTACTAAACTTCCTAAGCCTAAAAGGACTAAAAGTATCCAAATCTAAATTACAGTTTGTAGAGGAGGAGGTGAAGTATTTGGGGCATTATTTAAGTGGAGGGGTAAAGAAGATTGATCCTGAAAGAGTAAAAGGAATCCTCTCGATTCCAGCCCCCAGAAATAAAAGGCAAGTTCGTCAGCTACTGGGGTTAATTGGATATTGCAGACAATGGATTGAAAATTACAGTCAGAAGGTCAGATTCCTCTATGATAAATTAAGCCAAGATAGCCTAATGAAATGGAGTCCCACGGATGATCAGCGACTCCAGGAGCTCCAGAATGATTTGGTAAACGCACCAGTCCTCAGCCTACCTGATTTAAAAAGACCCTTCTATTTGTTTGTTAATACGGAGGGAGGAACAGCATACGGGGTTTTAACCCAAGAATGGGCGGATAAAAAGAAGCCTGTAGCATATTTATCTAAATTACTGGATCCGGTGAGCAGAGGATGGCCTACATGCTTGCAGGCTATAGTAGCCACTGCCCTTTTGGTAGAAGAGGCTCATAAAATAACTTTTAATGGAAAATTGAAAGTGTTATCCCCACATAATATCAGAGGAATCTTACAACAGAAAGCTGATAAATGGATTACAGATTCTAGGCTTCTGAAGTATGAAGGTATTTTAATTGATTCCCCCAATTTGTCACTTGAAGTGGTTACCTCGCAAAATCCTGCCCAATTTTTGTATGGGAAACCCTGTGATGAAAAGTTAGCACATGACTGTTTTCAAACTATTGAAAGTCAAACAAAAATTAGACCCGATCTGGAAGAGGAAGAATTGGACGAAGGGGAGCGATTGTTTGTAGATGGTTCTTCTCGGGTTGTAGAAGGGAAAAGAAAGTCAGGATATGCTATAATTGGGGAAAAAGATTTAAAGGTAATTGAATCCGGACCACTAAGTAACTCCTGGTCTGCACAAGTTTGTGAATTATATGCAGTACTCAGGGCTTTAAGGTTATTAAAAGGAAAAATTGGAACAATATACACAGACTCTAAATATGCATATGGGGTAGTGCACACATTTGGAAAAATTTGGGAAGAGAGGGGACTTATAAACTCACAGGGAAAAGATCTAATTCATCAAGAGCTAATTGTCCAAGTTTTAAATGCCTTAAGGGGCCCGGCTCAAATTGCTGTGGTCCACTTAAGGGGACACCAGAGAGGATTAGACTTTAGAAACAGGGGAAATAATTTAGCTGACCAAGAAGCCAAGAAAGCAGCCCTACGAACTCGGGGGGACATGGGGCAGAGCGACACTGTATCTGTGGACTCCCCCAAAGAAAAATGGCAAATATATAGTTTTACCACTCAAGAAAAGGAAAAATTACAAAAGATGGGAATTGAGGAGGGGTCTGAAGGGCAATGGAAGCTCCCAGATGGGAGAACTGTTTTACCTAAAAGCAAGACCTCAGAAATTTTGCAAAGATTGCATGACCAGACTCATTGGGGAACTCAGGCATTAGTAGATCAATTTGCCACTAAATATATGAGTATTGGAATCTATGATTTGGCTAAAAGAGTAGTGGGAGATTGTCTGATCTGTCAAAAAGTAAACAGAAAACATCTTAGGGAAAGGCCCATGGGAGGAAGGGAATTAGCTCACAGGCCTTTTGCCAAAATACAAATAGACTTCACTGAATTGCCTAAAGTGGGTAGATATAAATATTTGTTAGTAATAGTAGATCATCTCACCCATTTTGTAGAAGCTTACCCCACTACTCGGACTACTGCTCAGACAGTGGTCAGAATATTATTAGAAGAAATAATCCCTAGATATGGGATAGTAGAAACAATAGATTCTGATAGGGGACCCCACTTTGTGTCCAAAATAACTGAGGATATCTCACATGCTCTGGGAATTAAGTGGGAATACCATACCCCATGGCATCCCCAAAGTTCGGGAAGAGTGGAAAGAATGAATGGGGAACTAAAAAAGCAATTAACCAAATTAATAATAGAAACAAAATTGACATGGGTCAAGTGTCTCCCTTTAGCCCTATTGTACATAAGAACAAGACCCAGAGCAGATGTTGGGATTTCCTCTTTTGAAATGCTAAACGGGATGCCATATGATTTGGAGGAACCCCGAGACCACCCCCGGTTGAAGGACTATAAAATAACCTCATATATTATTGCCTTAATGAAACGCCGCAATGAACTTTGGGAAAAAGGAATCATTACGCAAAGACCCCCTTTAGATTTAAAAATACATAAAATACATCCAGGAGACTATGTGTTAATAAAATCCTGGAAAGAATCTACACTAACCCCACAATGGGAAGGTCCTTATCTTGTGTTACTCACTACAGAAACTGCAATTCGGACTGCAGAAAGAGGATGGACACATGCCAGTCGAGTAAAAGGACCAGTTAACAACACTGTGTGGCAAGTAACCAGTCCTCCCGGGAACCTGAAATTGAAGTTACAGAGAAACTAATGGACTCTTATCAGATTGAATACACATCAGACTTATATTACTTAGATAGTGGACTAATTAGTAATTCAAGTGTTAGAGTAAAGTGTAAAAATCAAAATTGTAATTGCTATCCTTTTTTATGCTATATCTGTAAGGTGTGTGGGGAACGGTGGTGGTCACATTGCAACAGAGGGTATCCTCCATGAGGAACTTGCAATTCCTGTTGGAACGTACAAAGAGAGATTACAGCTTGGGTACTGACCTGTAAAGTGACTAGAGGGGAAATCCGATTGGAATCTAAAGAGTGATGGGAAATTTTCTCAAAGGGCATTCACCCAGACTATTACTGCTACCATACAAACGAGCCGAGCCCATTTGTGGCAGAGATCATAGAAGGCCTTTGTAGGAAAGACCTAAAAGGGGTCAGTTGTACCGCACCAGAGGTAAAAGATCAGAATTGGCGTTCTTATTGCATGCGGCAAGGCACTAGAGGGCATAAATCCCCTCCTGAAGAATACTCTTGCTGCCGAGAAGATGGTACACCCTGTGGCTCGAAGCACCCGAGTCGACGGGCGAGGCAGAGGAGTAAACAGCTGTGGAGGAAGGAGCCCTCAGGATGGAATACGCAAGCAATATTTGCGGAACTACCCCGGGACTGGGAGTAACAAAGGCAAAAATAGTTTTTGGGCTCAAGGGTATTTTGGTGATAACCAGCTAATAGAGGGAAAGAAGTCACAAGGGTATAATTGTTGCAGTGTGAGAAACCAGACCCCACATGCCATTTGCTTACTGCTTGTGATTTTCCTTTGTATATCTTGTAATACTGCGTAAGTAACAACTCATGAACCTTTCAAGTGGACTTTAGGAAGATGGGAGGATTCACCAGTTATAAGGAGCTGGAACTGGGGTGGCATCCCTAGTAAATCAACAAAAGGAATTTAAAGCATTAAGAATTTCAGTAGATGAAGATCTGAGTAAAACTGAGCAGGCCATCGATGGATTGGTAAAATCATTAAGGTCCCTATCTGAGGTGGTGTTACAGAACAGAAGGGGTTTAGACTTGCTATTATTACAACAAGGGGGATTGTGTGTAGCCCTGAAGGAGGAATGCTGTGCATACGCTGATCATACTGGAGTTGTTACAGACACCATGGCAGAATTAAGGAGAAGATTAGAGCAGAGAAAGAGGGAAAGAGAGGCACAGCAAAGTTGGTATGAATCATGGTTCACTCAATCTCCTTGGTTAACTACCTTGTTATCCACCCTTGCAGGACCTCTGATACTGATAATATTGGGACTGACCTTTGAGCCATGCATCTTCAATAAGGCAATAAAAATAGTGAAGGGACGCTTAGAGGCAGCACATTTAATGCTCATTAGGGCAAAATATGAACCCATACACGATGTAGATGAGACCCTAATACTAAGTCACCAAGAGTTACAAAGATTCAGTGAACAAAATAAAGATGAACAAGAAAAAGGGGGGAATTGAGATAAGTGGAAGATCATTTGTTCACTGTGATATGCTCGATTACCTTGGTTTGCATAAGAATGTACTGGTGTGTCTTTGAAATGCTTATTTGCTTACAAGGTGATAAGGAGGTTGAGATTAGAGTCCTGGGTGTGTGTATCTGGTCTGCTTGCTGCATCTCAAAAGAAGAGACTTAGAAGCTATCACAACGACCAGACTCAGACTACATCTGGAGAGTCACGCCTGCAAGGAGAAGGGGGGGGGATAAAAGGAAGGTTGGGACAGAACATTTTTGCGCGCCGTTGGTGGAGCAGGAGACTCCCCGGCCGCCCAGCGCTGTGCTTTGCCTGCCTTACTCGCTTGCTGTTTTAAATAAAATTGCTTTATTGAATTAAGACACTTCAAATTGCCGTGTCACAATTTATAACAGGGCAGAGTCCTGGCTGAGCTGCAGCTGCTGCTGTGCCCTTGGCAGGGGCTGAGGCCGTGGGGCAGTGCCCAGAGCAGCCTGGCCTGAGCAGAGCTGTGGGGCCAGAGCCGGCTGGGCTGTGCTGGGGAGAGGCCCTTGGTGCTGCCCAGAGCTCAGGGCAGCTGGCAGAGCTGGCAGGGAGCTGGGCTGGGCTGGGAGAGCCTGGCACAGAAACCATCAGTGTCCATCTCAGCCTGGCTGAGCGGGCAGGGGCAGGACTCAGCCCAGGCCTTGTGGGGCAGGGCCAGCGCCTGGGCAGGCATTGAAAACAGGCAAGAGCCCGAGCGAGAAGGCTGCTCTGTGCCCTTGGGGCATGGACACAGCAGGGAGGGGCCCAGGACATTTGTCAGCACCAGCCTCTGTCTGTGCCAGCCCTGGGCAGCCCTGGCTGCTGAGCCCAGCTCTGCCCTGGGCTGAGTTTGGCTGTGGCCCAGCTCCATCCTCCTGCGGGGCTCAGGGCCTGTTCCCGGCCATGGCCAGCCCTGGCCGCCTCTCTGCTGGCCCAGAGGCTGGCAGAGCCCGGGCAGGGCTGTCTGTGCAGCCCCACAGGTGCCACGGGCTCGGCAGGAGCTGGCAGAGGCTGCCCAGCAGGGAGGCCGTGGGGCACAGAGCCCCAAGGCTGCCCAGGGCCCCACGGCACAGGGACCGTTCCCAGCCGCAATGCTCCTGTCCTGGGCTGGGCTGCACAGGGGCTGTGGCACCATGGCTGGGCCAGCACAGGGCCACCAAGGGGCCACGCAGCCGCTGCCGGGGTGGCAGCAAGGCCGGGCACAGACAAGGAATTGCTGAGCATGGCCTGCGCTGGCCAGGGCTGCCTGTGCCAAAGGCAGAGCTCAGCTGCCCTTGGGGGCTGCAGGAACACTCAGGAGCCCAAAGAGCCTCCATGGCTGTGCTGGAGACCAAGGCTGGAGCAGGGAAATGCAGGGCTGCTGCACCATAGGGAGGGCATGGAATTCCAGTACACACCTCAGCTCTCTGATGATCCTGGCACCGCGCTGGGTCCTGTTCCAGACTGGAGCAGAGCAGATGTTGATGGCACAGGAGTTCTGAGGGGCTGGCAGGGACCTGCAGCTTGCAAGGTGCTCTGCTCTCCCTCAGCTCCTCTCTGAGAGATCCAATCCCAGGTCGGCACCTCAGGGCACAAGTGGCAATGCCTGTTCATGGACAAACAACTGATGTCTGCCTGGAAAGGGGCACAGGTTTTAATACTTGTACATTTCATGTTATACAAGGACATTTTTTTTATCTGGGTCACATCACTGATTTTAAGGAAGAGCAAAGTTTTCCCTTCAGGAACAGAAATTTCCTGGAAGCGTGCTGATGGGTGAAGGAACAGAAATACCGAACTTCCTGTCTACTTGAGTCACCAATATTTTGTTTATTACATCATCTCCCTCTTCCTTCAGGTGTTTCCCATTCTCCTTTTAAAATGGCCATGTCTAAGGACATCTCTTCACTAGATCAGCTGAATCTATGTCCTTCCTGTTACTCCCAGATTTCTTCCTCTAGGTGCTCTCTGGTCGTTGGAGGGCCTCTCAACTGATTGGTTACATGCTGTGAGCTTGAAAGTTTCTTTCCAAATTTCAAATAAATATCACATTAGTCAACAACTTACTTAGGTTTATATCTATCACAGAATTACATTTTCTTATATCTCTGTCTAAAACTGTTCCTGTACAGAAATCCCTTGGGGATGGGGACATGTCAGATGCTGGGACATCACAGAGAGCTGACGGAAGAGCTGCGATAGTTATTAAACTGTTCCAATGTTCAACTTATGTTTGTTGGCAAGAAACCTTTCTGTGCCTCTGAGTGTCACCATCCCTGAGCCCAAAGGACACAAACCTGATGAGTTGTGGTTCCCACTGCAGGGGCACTTGGACCTTGGCTCTGCACAGGAGAGCTCTTCATCTACTTTCCCTCTTTTCCTCCCTCTGGCCATGGAGGGAGCTCCTGACTTCAGCTTGTGACTCGTGTGTACAAAGAGAAAATCTGGGCAGAATTGGGGCAGGGAGGGTTTGGGGGGACCTTGGGATCTGTGCTAGGCACAGAAGGTGTCTTTCATTGCTCTGAGACTGCCTGCTGTGCACAGTGGATTTAATAGCCAGCAGAGGAATGACTTTTGCATTTGATGGAGCTGTGCCTTCCCTTGGCTTTGTTGGCTGGCAAGAAATTAACATCCCTGTGTGTCTGGGGCAGCTCCTTCTCCAAGGAAAGCAGGTGGGAGTTGGAGCCAAGGAGCTGAAACCTGCAGGTGCAGACTGGGCTGGAGGGAGCTCAGATTTGCACAAGGCTGCTCTGAGTGCCAGGGCTTGGATGGAGGAAATGGTGGGGTGGGGGTAGGGACAGAGTCTGATGGATTGTCAGCCACAAAGGGTCTTGATTTATCTTCACCAACTTTAAGCCTGTTCTATTTTAAGTTAATCAAAATGTTCAAGAGGAGAGAAGTACAATATGAAGACACAGAAAGAGAGAAAGACAAAATAGATACAGAGAAGCTCTCATACAGCTACCAACTCCTGGATTCCACCAGTGTTCAGCTGGAAATTCCAAGAGGAGGTAGGGTCAAGATGTGTGCTTGCCCTGTGGTCAGCCTTAAATACCCCTTGGTCTTCCTGAGCCCTTCCCCCAAGTGGGACCTGGGGTCATTTGGTCACTCAGGAGCTGGGCTGGGGCTCCAGAGGTGGCTGTGGAGCATTGCCTGTGCTGTGCCAGGGACTGGCAGACACTGCTGGGCTGGGATAGAGGCTCTGGGAGGATTGGGGTTCCAGGGCAGGGCAGGGCTGGGGTTCCAGGGCAGGGCAAGGCTGGACCTGCCCCTTCTTCCCCACACATGAAATGTTTCCAGCCAAAAATCTCCTTCAGTATGTCGCAACAGGCAGAGTTGGAGGTGAAATCCCAATATGGCCATTGGCACCTGCAGGAGAAGGGCTGTTCTTTTCCATAGGAAGGAAAGCACAGAGCCCCACTGTGGGAAGATTATGTTCCTGCACGGTGTGGGTGGAGGGAGGCAGAGATCTCTGACGCTTGCTCTTGGGGAAAGAGGTTCATTGGGGGTGTAGGAAGGTCTGAGCCTCGTGCTATCGTAGTACGAGGCCAGGCTTAAGAGGACGGGGGAGGGGAGAGACAAACGGTAGGAGAGGGGAAGCCTAGGAGGGGAGGAGGGGAGGAAGTCCCAAGAGGGGAGGACAGGGTCAAGAGGGGAGGAAGTCCAAGAGAGGGAGGAAGTCCAAGAGACCGCATGGCCCCTTGCAGCTCCCTTTTCAGGGGTTCCTAGATGGGCAGGGACAAGGCATGGGCCAATGGGGTTACAGATGCTGATGCATTAAAGGCAGGTACAGAGGTGCGGGTTGAGGCACAATCTTTTGGGGGGTGGCATGGAACAGTACATTTCACTCCAGGATTCATCCAAGGGCAGAAGTGACATCCGGCTAGCTGAGAGAACAATCATATCTATCTATCATCTGCAACACCCCACGGATTGCAAGCCAGGTGAGAGCCCCACCAGGCCAAGGCCAGCCAGAAATTTCAGGAATGGCACAGCCGGCCTGGTGCTCACAGAAGTGCAGACTTCAAGCTGGCCATGCACAGCTCCGTGTTTCTCCCAAAACTATCACTGCTGCAGAACCTGGGGTTCCCCAGTGCTGGGCTTTTTATCCCTACTGCATGGAGGATCACATAGCAGGGCAAAGGATGGATCCCATGTGGCATCCAACCTGCCCTGGTCCAGGCTGGGCACAGCCTGATGAAGGATGAGCACATCTCGCAGGGATATGCAAACCTCCCCTGAAAACCCAGTTCAGGCAGAGCCTGAGCTCTTTTGTGGCTCTAGGCAGGAAGATGCTCAGGATCTCCCAGAGAGGCTCAGCAGGCAGTAGGATTGTGCCTGGATCTCGCTCTCGAGATGCCAGTGGCTCAAGTGAGAGCTGTGGGAATGATTTATAATGCACCGAGAGGGGCCACAGTCCTGCAAGGCTCTTACCTCAGGAGCAAAGAGCAGCCTGCAGGGTGGGGAAGGCTGGAGCTGTACCACTGTGTGCTCATCCCTCACCTTCATGGGGAGCTGCCCCCAGACTTGCTATGTATCACTTTGATGGTTCTCCTGTTGGGTGTATTTTGGAGCAGGTCTTATCTGTGGCTTTTTATGGTGATCCCGTGGAAAGCAGCCATTTACCTGCTGTGATGAACTCAAAAGTAATACTAACTCTTCATTCCCTTTCATTTTATTTGGGTTGTTTTAGTCTCTTTGATTGGTTTGCAAGGGTTTGTTTCTGGGTTTTGTCTGTTTTGGTTTGAGTCTTTTGTTTGCTTTTTCATAAGACTCAGGTGAAGTTGGCATAGCCAAAGTCAAGAGAATGTACACCAGGCTTGACTTTCCAGAAATTACTTTTGGCTGGGTTTAACTGCATTCTCCAGGCTCAGGATCACCAGTACATTTGCAGGATTTGCTCTGCAACATCAGCTTGCCCAGACTCTGCTCGGTGATTCACAAATGGAGAAGACAATGGATATTGTGCCAAGCTTCCTTTCAAACAGCCAAAACTGCAAGAGCATGAGAGAAAAAAAGAAAA
Source organism: Lonchura striata (assembly GCF_046129695.1). Taxonomy (NCBI): domain Eukaryota; kingdom Metazoa; phylum Chordata; class Aves; order Passeriformes; family Estrildidae; genus Lonchura; species Lonchura striata. The sequence continues at coordinate 483,425 of NC_134613.1, read as the reverse complement.
AAACAGAGACTATATTCACCAATTAGAGCAGAAGCAGTGTCCCACCATCTTGCCCTCCACTCTTATTAATTTTGTACTTTGAGAGGCAAACCTGGGCCTAAAGCTTCCATCTCTCAGTTCCTGATGCCATTTGACTCCAGCCTGGACTCCCACTGATCACACTGCCTGCTGTCCACGTGGGCCGGGGATGCTCAGCCAGGAAAGAGGAGTCCCTGGGGAGGCCTGCAGGACTGCAAGGGTGCCATAAGAAAGATTGGGACAGGGTGTTCCACAGGGCCTGTGGCAACAGGACAAGGGGGACGGCTTTCAGCTGCAGGAGGCTGATTGAAGTTGGATGTGAGGAAGCTGATCTCTTCCACTGAGGGTGCCGAGGCACTGGCCCAGGCGGTGGATGCCCCATCCTTGGGGACAGGCCTCTGAGCACCATGGTCTGGGGGAACATTGCTAAGCATGGAACCAAAGGCTCTCTAGCTCAATGGTCATGTCACAATCCATGTCCCATCTGGAACTGCCAGCAGCCAGCAAGCAGCACAACACAACCGCTGGCCCTGGGCTCAGCACATGCTGCACGCTGCTCCTGCTGCTCCTGTCAACCTTCTTGTTCCTGCCCCCGAGACCTCATCTCATCAGTCTCCAAAGCTGCCTAAGGCCTGGATTGTGTCATCCATCCCTGCAGGATGCTCACATTTGTCCTGAGGAAGGTACGGTGCCATTCCATGGAGGTGGATCCCCCCAGCTGCCCGGGTGTGGGCTGGAGTTCTGGAGGGATGGGGTGGGACATGGACCCCACTCTGAGGTTTTGCTACCTCTGCAGGCTTTGTCAGGAAGAGAGGACAAGATGGAGGTGGACAGACAGACTGATAGAGAGGAGAAGATGGAAGTGGAGGGAGAAAAGAGAGGAGAGGAAGAGATGGAGGTGGACACAGAAATGGATACGGAGGAGGAGATAGAGGTGGATGGAGATGGACTGGAGAGGAAGAGATGGAGGTTGATGAGGATGAGGAGATGGACGTGGAAATGGAAGAGTACACCGAGGAGATGGACATTGATGAAAAAGATGAAGAGGAGGCCATGGTCCTGGGATGAAGAGTGATGCCAGCAGCAGGACAAGCATGTGGTCCCCACAGGCACAGTGGGTTCCCTGCGGCCAGGCTGGGGCAGGGCTGGGCTGGGTGATCCCTGCTCAGGCACGTGGTACCCAGTGCCTTGGGTTCTGGTGGCCATGCCCAGCCTGTCCTGTGCTTGCTTGGGGCCACACAAGCCCCATGGCAGTGCCTGGGGCCCAGCCCCCAGACCCAGCCAACCTCAGCTCTGGCAGCAGAGTCCCGCTGTGCCAGCCTGGGGACACACGGAAGAGCCCTCTGTGCCTGACTGGAGTGACCATGGCACCTGCTTTTCTTCCCGGACTGATGGAGATCCCTGACAGAAATGGCACCCTTTTGTACATAGAGTTTGTGGTTGTTTTTGGCATATAGGTTTTAAGCTTCATTTTGTCTTCTGTAAATACATTTCAAATATTGTTGTTAGATATGTTCTTAGGTATATACATTCTATAAATTGTTGTTATTACAAAATATTCTTACAAAAGTAAATGGGTTCTGTGTTTTCATTGCTTTCCTTATGTAAATAAACAACCTTGGGTTTTCACACCCCAGTTCTCTTTCCATTTGCTTCCGGCACAGGCAGTATTGGCAAAGTTGTGTTTTCCACTTGCTCCCGGTTCCCAGGGCTGGAGGTTCAATGGGGAGCTGGCAGAGCCACCCCAGCAGTGGTTGACCCACTCAGAGGGTCCTGCTGACAGAGGTCACTGTCTCCTTGCAGTCTCTCTGGACACACTGGGGAGCTGCAGGGGCGAATCCTAGCGTGCCCTGTCCCATGGGATCCCATGTTGGGACTCAATGTCCCAGCCAGGGTGAGCACTGGTTGTGGCCCTGGGCTCAGCATGGCAGGCCTGGTGCTCACAGCAGTGCAGACTTCAAGCTGGCCATGCACAGCTCCGTGTTTCTCCCAAAACTATCACTGCTGCAGAACCTGGGGTTCCCCAGTGCTGGGCTTTTTATCCCTACTGCATGGAGGATCACATGGCAGGGCAAAGGATGGATCCCATGTGGCATCCAACCTGCCCTGGACCAGGCTGGGCACAGCCTGATGAAGGATGAGCACATCTCGCAGGGATATGCAAACCTCCCCTGAAAACCCAGTTCAGGCAGAGCCTGAGCTCTTTTGTGGCTCTAGGCAGGAAGATGCTCAGGATCTCCCAGAGAGGCTCAGCGGGCAGTAGGATTGTGCCTGGATCTCGCTCTCGAGATGCCAGTGGCTCAAGTGACAGCTGTGGGAATGATTTATAATGCACCAAGAGGGGCCACAGTCCTGCAAGGCTCTTACCTCAGGATCAAAGAGCAGCCTGCAGGGTGGGGAAGGCTGGAGCTGTACCACTGTGTGCTCATCCCTCACCTTCATGGGGAGCTGCCCCCAGACTTGCTATGTATCACTTTGATGGTTCTCCTGTTGGGTGTATTTTGGAGCAGGTCTTATCTGTGGCTTTTTACGGTGATCCCGTGGAAAGCAGCCATTTACCTGCTGTGATGAACTCAAAAGTAATACTAACTCTTCATTCCCTTTCGTTTTATTTGGGTTGTTTTAGTCTCTTTGTTTGATTGGTTTGCATGGGTTCGTTTGTTTCTGGGTTTTGTCTGTTCTGGTTTGAGTGTTTTATTTGCTTTTTCATAAGACTCAGGTGAAGTTGGCATAGCCAAAGTCAAGAGAATGTACACCAGGCTTGACTTTCCAGAAATTACTTTTGGCTGGGTTTAACTGCATTCTCCAGGCTTAGGATCACCAGTACATTTGCAGGTTTTGCTCTGCAACATCAGCTTGCCCAGACTCTGCTCGGTGTTTCACAAATGGAGAAGACAATGGATATTGTGCCAAGCTTCCTTTCAAACAGCCAAAACTGCAAGAGCATGAGAGAAAAAAAGAAAAAAACAGAGACTATATTCACCAATTAGAGCAGAAGCAGTGTCCCACCATCTTGCCCTCCACTCTTATTAATTTTGTACTTTGAGAGGCAAACCTGGGCCTAAAGCTTCCGTCTCTCAGTTCCTGATGCCATTTGTCTCCAGCCTGGACTCCCACTGATCACACTGCCTGCTGTCCACGTGGGGCTGGGGATGCTCAGCCAGGAAAGAGGAGTCCCTGGGGAGGCCTCACTGCAGCTCTGCAGGACTGCAAGGGTTCCACAAGAAAGACAAGGACAGGGTGTTCCACAGGGCCTGTGGCAACAGGACAAGGGGGACGGCTTTCAGCTGCAGGAGGCTGATTGAAGTTGGATGTGAGGAAGCTGATCTCTTCCACTGAGGGTGCCGAGGCACTGGCCCAGGCGGTGGATGCCCCATCCTTGGGGACAGGCCTCTGAGCACCATGGTCTGGGGGAACATTGCTAAGCATGGAACCAAAGGCTCTCTAGCTCAATGGTCATGTCACAATCCATGTCCCATCTGGAACTGCCAGCAGCCAGCAAGCAGCACAACAGAGACATTGACCCTGGGCTCAGCACTCCCTGCACGCTGCTCCTGCTGCTCCTGTCACCCTTCTTGTTCCTGCCCCCAAGACCTCATCTCATCAGTCTCCAAAGCTGCCTAAGGCCTGGATTGTGTCATCCATCCCTGCAGGATGCTCACGTTTGTCCTGAGGAAGGTACGGTGCCATTCCATGGAGGTGGATCCCCCCAGCTGCCCGGGTGTGGGCTGGAGTTCTGGGGGGATGGGGTGGGACAGGGACCCCACTCTGAGGTTTTGCTACCTCTGCAGGCTGTGTCAGGCAGAGGGGACAAGATGGAGGTGGACAGACAGACTGATAGAGAGGAGAAGATGGAAGTGGAGGGAGAAAAGAGAGGAGAGGAAGAGATGGAGGTGGACACAGAAATGGATACGGAGGAGGAGATAGAGGTGGATGGAGATGGACTGGAGAGGAAGAGATGGAGGTTGATGAGGATGAGGAGATGGACGTGGAAATGGAAGAGTACACTGAGGAGATGGACATTGATGAAAAAGATGAAGAGGAGGCCATGGTCCTGGGATGAAGAGTGATGCCAGCAGCAGGACAAGCATGTGGTCCCCACAGGCACAGTGGGTTCCCTGCGGCCAGGCTGGGGCAGGGCTGGGCTGGGTGATCCCTGCTCAGGCACGTGGTACCCAGTGCCTTGGGTTCTGGTGGCCATGCCCAGCCTGTCCTGTGCTTGCTTGGGGCCACACAAGCCCCATGGCAGTGCCTGGGGCCCAGCCCCCAGACCCAGCCAGCCTCAGCTCTGGCAGCAGAGTCCCGCTGTGCCAGCCTGGGGACACACGGAAGAGCCCTCTGTGCCTGACTGGAGTGACCATGGCACCTGCTTTTCTTCCCGGAATGATGGAGATCCCGGACAGAAATGGCACCCTTTTGTACATAGATTTTAGAGTTTGTGGTTGTTTTTGGCATATAGGTTTTAAGCTTCATTTTGTCTTCTGTAAATACATTTCAAATATTGTTGTTAGATATGTTCTTAGGTATATACATTCTATAAATTGTTGTTATTACAAAATATTCTTACAAAAGTAAATGGGTTCTGTGTTTTCATTGCTTTCCTTATGTAAATAAACAATCTTGGGTTTTCACAACCCAGTTCTCTTTCCATTTGCTTCCGGCACAGGCGGTATTGGCAAAGTTCTGTTTTCCACTTGCTCCCGGTTCCCAGGGCTGGAGGTTCAATGGGGAGCTGGAAGAGCCACCCCAGCAGTGGTTGACCCACTCAGAGGGTTCCGCTGACAGAGGTCACTGTCTCCTTGCAGTCTCTCTGGACACACTGGGGAGCTGCAGGGGCGAATCCCAGCGTGCCCTGTCCCATGGGATCCCATGTTGGGACTCAATGTCCCAGCCAGGGTGAGCACTGGTTGTGGCCCTGGGCTCAGCATGGCAGGCCTGGTGCTCACAGCAGTGCAGACTTCAAGCTGGCCATGCACAGCTCCGTGTTTCTCCCAAAAATATCACTGCTGCAGAACCTGGGGTTCCCCAGTGCTGGGCTTTTTATCCCTACTGCATGGAGGATCACATGGCAGGGCAAAGGATGGATCCCATGTGGCATCCAACCTGCCCTGGACCAGGCTGGGCACAGCCTGATAAGAATGAGCACATCTCACAGGGATATGGAAACCTCCCCTGAAAACCCAGTTCAGGCAGAGCCTGAGCTCTTTTGTGGCTCTAGGCAGGAAGATGCTCAGGATCTCCCAGAGAGGCTCAGCAGGCAGTAGGATTGTGCCTGGATCTCGCTCTCGAGATGCCAGTGGCTCAAGTGACAGCTGTGGGAATGATTTATAATGCACCAAGAGGGGCCACAGTCCTGCAAGGCTCTTACCTCAGGAGCAAAGAGCAGCCTGCAGGGTGGGGAAGGCTGGAGCTGTACCACTGTGTGCTCATCCCTCACCTTCATGGGGAGCTGCCCCCAGACTTGCTATGTATCACTTTGATGGTTCTCCTGTTGGGTGTATTTTGGAGCAGGTCTTATCTGTGGCTTTTTACGGTGATCCCGTGGAAAGCAGCCATTTACCTGCTGTGATGAACTCAAAAGTAATACTAACTCTTCATTCCCTTTCGTTTTATTTGGGTTGTTTTAGTCTCTTTGTTTGATTGGTTTGCATGGGTTCGTTTGTTTCTGGGTTTTGTCTGTTCTGGTTTGAGTGTTTTATTTGCTTTTTCATAAGACTCAGGTGAAGTTGGCATAGCCAAAGTCAAGAGAATGTACACCAGGCTTGACTTTCCAGAAATTACTTTTGGCTGGGTTTAACTGCATTCTCCAGGCTCAGGATGACCAGTACATTTGCAGGTTTTGCTCTGCAACATCAGCTTGCCCAGACTCTGCTCGGTGTTTCACAAATGGAGAAGACAATGGATATTGTGCCAAGCTTCCTTTCAAACAGCCAAAACTGCAAGAGCATGAGAGAAAAAAAGAAAAAAACAGAGACTATATTCACCAATTAGAGCAGAAGCAGTGTCCCACCATCTTGCCCTCCACTCTTATTAATTTTGTACTTTGAGAGGCAAACCTGGGCCTAAAGCTTCCGTCTCTCAGTTCCTGATGCCATTTGTCTCCAGCCTGGACTCCCACTGATCACACTGCCTGCTGTCCACGTGGGGCTGGGGATGCTCAGCCAGGAAAGAGGAGTCCCTGGGGAGGCCCCACTGCAGCTCTGCAGGACTGCAAGGGTTGCACAAGAAAGACAGGGACAGGGTGTTCCACAGGGCCTGTGGCAACAGGACAAGGGGGACGGCTTTCAGCTGCAGGAGGCTGATTGAAGTTGGATGTGAGGAAGCTGATCTCTTCCACTGAGGGTGCCGAGGCACTGGCCCAGGCGGTGGATGCCCCATCCTTGGGGACAGGCCTCTGAGCACCATGGTCTGGGGGAACATTGCTAAGCATGGAACCAAAGGCTCTCTAGCTCAATGGTCATGTCACAATCCATGTCCCATCTGGAACTGCCAGCAGCCAGCAAGCAGCACAACAGAGACATTGACCCTGGGCTCAGCACTCCCTGCACGCTGCTCCTGCTGCTCCTGTCACCCTTCTTGTTCCTGCCCCCAAGACCTCATCTCATCAGTCTCAAAAGCTGCCTAAGGCCTGGATTGTGTCATCCATCCCTGCAGGATGCTCACGTTTGTCCTGAGGAAGGTACGGTGCCATTCCATGGAGGTGGATCCCCCCAGCTGCCCGGGTGTGGGCTGGAGTTCTGGGGGGATGGGGTGGGACAGGGACCCCACTCTGAGGTTTTGCTACCTCTGCAGGCTGTGTCAGGCAGAGGGGACAAGATGGAGGTAGACAGACAGACTGATAGAGAGGAGAAGATGGAAGTGGAGGGAGAAAAGAGAGGAGAGGAAGAGATGGAGGTGGACACAGAAATGGATACGGAGGAGGAGATAGAGGTGGATGGAGATGGACTGGAGAGGAAGAGATGGAGGTTGATGAGGATGAGGAGATGGACGTGGAAATGGAAGAGTACACTGAGGAGATGGACATTGATGAAAAAGATGAAGAGGAGGCCATGGTCCTGGGATGAAGAGTGATGCCAGCAGCAGGACAAGCATGTGGTCCCCACAGGCACAGTGGGTTCCCTGCGGCCAGGCTGGGGCAGGGCTGGGCTGGGTGATCCCTGCTCAGGCACGTGGTACCCAGTGCCTTGGGTTCTGGTGGCCATGCCCAGCCTGTCCTGTGCTTGCTTGGGGCCACACAAGCCCCATGGCAGTGCCTGGGGCCCAGCCCCCAGACCCAGCCAGCCTCAGCTCTGGCAGCAGAGTCCCGCTGTGCCAGCCTGGGGACACACGGAAGAGCCCTCTGTGCCTGACTGGAGTGACCATGGCACCTGCTTTTCTTCCCGGAATGATGGAGATCCCGGACAGAAATGGCACCCTTTTGTACATAGATTTTAGAGTTTGTGGTTGTTTTTGGCATATAGGTTTTAAGCTTCATTTTGTCTTCTGTAAATACATTTCAAATATTGTTGTTAGATATGTTCTTAGGTATATACATTCTATAAATTGTTGTTATTACAAAATATTCTTACAAAAGTAAATGGGTTCTGTGTTTTCATTGCTTTCCTTATGTAAATAAACAATCTTGGGTTTTCACAACCCAGTTCTCTTTCCATTTGCTTCCGGCACAGGCGGTATTGGCAAAGTTGTGTTTTCCACTTGCTCCCGGTTCCCAGGGCTGGAGGTTCAATGGGGAGCTGGAAGAGCCACCCCAGCAGTGGTTGACCCACTCAGAGGGTTCCGCTGACAGAGGTCACTGTCTCCTTGCAGTCTCTCTGGACACACTGGGGAGCTGCAGGGGCGAATCCCAGCGTGCCCTGTCCCATGGGATCCCATGTTGGGACTCAATGTCCCAGCCAGGGTGAGCACTGGTTGTGGCCCTGGGCTCAGCATGGCAGGCCTGGTGCTCACAGCAGTGCAGACTTCAAGCTGGCCATGCACAGCTCCGTGTTTCTCCCAAAAATATCACTGCTGCAGAACCTGGGGTTCCCCAGTGCTGGGCTTTTTATCCCTACTGCATGGAGGATCACATGGCAGGGCAAAGGATGGATCCCATGTGGCATCCAACCTGCCCTGGACCAGGCTGGGCACAGCCTGATAAGAATGAGCACATCTCACAGGGATATGGAAACCTCCCCTGAAAACCCAGTTCAGGCAGAGCCTGAGCTCTTTTGTGGCTCTAGGCAGGAAGATGCTCAGGATCTCCCAGAGAGGCTCAGCAGGCAGTAGGATTGTGCCTGGATCTCGCTCTCGAGATGCCAGTGGCTCAAGTGAGAGCTGTGGGAATGATTTATAATGCACCAAGAGGGGCCACAGTCCTGCAAGGCTCTTACCTCAGGAGCAAAGAGCAGCCTGCAGGGTGGGGAAGGCTGGAGCTGTACCACTGTGTGCTCATCCCTCACCTTCATGGGGAGCTGCCCCCAGACTTGCTATGTATCACTTTGATGGTTCTCCTGTTGGGTGTATTTTGGAGCAGGTCTTATCTGTGGCTTTTTACGGTGATCCCGTGGAAAGCAGCCATTTACCTGCTGTGATGAACTCAAAAGTAATACTAACTCTTCATTCCCTTTCGTTTTATTTGGGTTGTTTTAGTCTCTTTGTTTGATTGGTTTGCATGGGTTCGTTTGTTTCTGGGTTTTGTCTGTTCTGGTTTGAGTGTTTTATTTGCTTTTTCATAAGACTCAGGTGAAGTTGGCATAGCCAAAGTCAAGAGAATGTACACCAGGCTTGACTTTCCAGAAATTACTTTTGGCTGGGTTTAACTGCATTCTCCAGGCTCAGGATCACCAGTACATTTGCAGGTTTTGCTCTGCAACATCAGCTTGCCCAGACTCTGCTCGGTGTTTCACAAATGGAGAAGACAATGGATATTGTGCCAAGCTTCCTTTCAAACAGCCAAAACTGCAAGAGCATGAGAGAAAAAAAGAAAAAAACAGAGACTATATTCACCAATTAGAGCAGAAGCAGTGTCCCACCATCTTGCCCTCCACTCTTATTAATTTTGTACTTTGAGAGGCAAACCTGGGCCTAAAGCTTCCGTCTCTCAGTTCCTGATGCCATTTGTCTCCAGCCTGGACTCCCACTGATCACACTGCCTGCTGTCCACGTGGGGCTGGGGATGCTCAGCCAGGAAAGAGGAGTCCCTGGGGAGGCCCCACTGCAGCTCTGCAGGACTGCAAGGGTTGCACAAGAAAGACAGGGACAGGGTGTTCCACAGGGCCTGTGGCAACAGGACAAGGGGGACGGCTTTCAGCTGCAGGAGGCTGATTGAAGTTGGATGTGAGGAAGCTGATCTCTTCCACTGAGGGTGCCGAGGCACTGGCCCAGGCGGTGGATGCCCCATCCTTGGGGACAGGCCTCTGAGCACCATGGTCTGGGGGAACATTGCTAAGCATGGAACCAAAGGCTCTCTAGCTCAATGGTCATGTCACAATCCATGTCCCATCTGGAACTGCCAGCAGCCAGCAAGCAGCACAACAGAGACATTGACCCTGGGCTCAGCACTCCCTGCACGCTGCTCCTGCTGCTCCTGTCACCCTTCTTGTTCCTGCCCCCAAGACCTCATCTCATCAGTCTCAAAAGCTGCCTAAGGCCTGGATTGTGTCATCCATCCCTGCAGGATGCTCACGTTTGTCCTGAGGAAGGTACGGTGCCATTCCATGGAGGTGGATCCCCCCAGCTGCCCGGGTGTGGGCTGGAGTTCTGGGGGGATGGGGTGGGACAGGGACCCCACTCTGAGGTTTTGCTACCTCTGCAGGCTGTGTCAGGCAGAGGGGACAAGATGGAGGTGGACAGACAGACTGATAGAGAGGAGAAGATGGAAGTGGAGGGAGAAAAGAGAGGAGAGGAAGAGATGGAGGTGGACACAGAAATGGATACGGAGGAGAAGATGGAGGTGGATGAGGATGAGGAGATGGACGTGGAAATGGAAGAGTACACCAAGGAGATGGACATTGATGAAGAAGATGAAAAGGAGGCCATAGTCCTGGGATGAAGAGCGATGCCAGCAGCTTGACAGACATGTGGTCCCCGCCGCAGCCCGCTGCCTTAGTTCTGCCAACCTCCAACCTCCGCGGGTTGCTGCGCTCACTTTTCTTCGGCAAGGCATCACTCCCGCTCCAGCTCCTGGCCCCGGCCACGTCCACACCTGCCGTTCGGGTTCCTCGTGAACACCGAGGTCTTCACTGCTCCAGTGGACTCTTGCAAACAAACAGTGATGCGAAAAGTATTTTTCCTCCCGTTGGGAACGGCTCAATTTGGAGTTTGGAGACTTTTGCTCTGTTCTACCTGATTCTCGTTCACAAAAAGTGAATTTGGGATCCCAGTCCCGTTGCCATAAAGCAATCTGGACCTCAATTTCCAGCACCTCAATGCTATTATTGTCTATGGGAGGTACAGGCATTTCAGAAGCAGAGATGGGAACGGGAAAATTTGTGAGAACTAGAGAGTTAGGCTCACTAGAGAGAAGTGAGGGTTCATATTCCTTATTCTTCTCCCGAGCTGTCCGTATCCCTTCCACCGCCCTCTTTTCTGCCTGACACATTAACAATTCGTTATGAACCACTCTCCAAAGTTTACTCATTTTCTTGCCTGGTTTGTCATCATCTAACACTAATTCCCACAACTTATCCCTATATCTTCTCCATTCTGAAAGTTCATGAACACTATGGGGATTAATAAAAAAGCCGTAAGTGAAGAGAGCCTGACAGAGGAATGGTTGAACGACAAGGGACATGATACTGTAAAATTAATCCAAATAGGGAGGGCTACGTGACTGCTGCAAAGTTCGCATGACCCTGAAGAGTAGATGGTGTGCAGAAAGCAGGATATTGAAACTGCTTGGTATGTAGAAATAGATAGAGAAGAACAAAGAAGTACTAAGCTGTTCTAACTGCAAGGCCAGCAGGACAGGCAAGTATCATTCACAAAGATACTTTTAAGATAATAGTACAAGTCACATAGCAACCAATCATGAGCTCGGCTTTTGCAATATGTATGAGCTAATTAACAAACATATATAAACTGTGTAATCTGTCACAATAAACTGAGACTTGATGATCATGATATCATGAGTCTTGTCTCCCACGGCACCCTCCAACTGGCGCCCGAAAGCAGGGACCTGATCCGAGCCTAAGGCGAGAGGGGTGCTGCGTTGGGGTTCGGGTCCTGCGGCTGGAAGGACGGCGAAAATAAAGAGAAGAGGCGAAATGCTCTGCTCCGCACCCTGAGTGACCGTAGAAGCGGGCTCAGCCGATACGTGCTGCTGAAGCCTGAAGGAGCCAGCAATGGTACCGACGTAATCATGGAAAGGCAAGCAGCATATGATTTGTTTAGTACTTCTCTTAGAAAAAGGCAGATTAGGGGGATTGACTTAGATAAGGATCTCCCTTCACTATTGCATCATGCTGAGTCTTATGGCTTTTTCATTAACCCCCATAGTGTTCATGAACTTTCAGAATGGAGAAGATATGGGGATAAGTTGTGGGAATTAGTGTTAGATGAGGGTGTAAGAGAAGGGTGACCTTTTTGTTCAATGCAGCTGCAGATGGCAGATTTGTTTCAAGGATATAATGTAAGGAAGTTTGTTTTTACAGCGGTAATAGGCAATAGGCTGTGAATTGCTGATAACACGCATTCCTAAGCTTTTACAGCAGTAGTAGGCAATAGGCTTTGCATTGCTTAACTGATAACACCCATTTCTAAGATAACACATATTCTTGAGACTGTGAGAATCCCCAGATCAAAGGACACCTGTGAGGAAGACAACCAGCCTTCATCCCACGACCACCAGGAGGCAGAAAACGACCACCTAGCAACAGAATGCGACTGCGCAGAAGAAACGAGTGAACTAAGGAAGAAGATAAAAAGAGCGAACTAGGGGACCAGAAGGGCGGCAGTTTGGTGGAGCGGTAGCTCCCCTCTGTCACCGCAGCGCTGCTTTGCTTTGCTCTCATATACTCTATTAAATGAATTAAATAAATTCTGTTAATCGGATCAGATGACCTCTTGTGTTCAATCATAACAAGGGTAAACCAGGCAAGAAAATGAGTAAACTTTGGAGAGTGGTTCATAACGAATTGTTAATGTGTCAGGCAGAAAGGAGGGAGGTGGAAGTGATACAGACGACTCGGGAGAAAAACAAGGAATGTAAACCCTCGCTTCTCTCCAGTGAGCCAAACCCTCCAGTTCTCACAAATTTTCCCGTTCCCATCTCTGCTTCTGAAATGCCTGTACCTCCCATAGACACTAGTAGCATTGAGGTGCTGGAAATTGAGGTCCAAATTGCTTTATGGCAACGGGACTGGGATCCCAAATTCACTTTTTGTGAATGGGAATCAGGTAGAACGGAGCAGGCGCGGGGCCAGACAGAGCGGGGCCGGCCAGCACCGAGCCGGGGGCGAGCCCGGGGCGGAGCGGACATCAGCCGAGAGACGGAAGGCTCCTTGTTGCCGAGCAGCAGCGCAAGGGGGGAGAGGGGCGTTCCTGGGGCTCAGCCGTGCTGGAGTCGGAGCAGGCGGGGCGCGGCCGTGGCGGGGGTGTCTCTTCTCCCATCCACAAGGTGACGCAACAAGGACGGGAGCGAGGCGGCGCCGCCCCTCATCTCCCCTCAGCGCCCAGCAATGGCGGCGGAGATGGCGGCACAGTCCTGGTTGCCATGGCAGCGACAACGCCGAGAGCAGCAGCGCCACCGATGGCGGGATCGCAACACTACAGCAAAAATTTCAACAGCATCTTCCCAATTTCTTACAAGAGTCAGAGACGTAATGAAAAAGTACAGCAGTACCGAGTGTTTTCCAAGATACCAAGAAGGATGAACATTATATGAATCAATGTTATTTCAAATATGATATGGATAAAAATCACTATATAAAGATAGAAATGTTAGTAATTATTTAATTACCAAAAATGTCTCTGAAAACAAAGAGTTGAGAAAATGTCATCTGATGGAATTTTAATATTGAGTTTGTAATCTCTGTCTTTGGGTTTTTATAGATAATAATATAATGATTTTTAAGTTTTATAGATAATACAATAAATTGTGATTGTTAAGTTTTTGTAGGTAATGATAAGTAGTGATTGTTACTAATGTTATATGAGTGCTTTAAAAGGATTGTCTTAAACTATTTTAAACATTTCTTGTTAATAGGTTGATCATAAAATGTGAGTTGTCTGATTTTTGTGATAAGAATTATTATTAAGGTATTAAGGTATTAAGGTGTTGTTATAGTATTTACAGTCAGTTTTCATATGTTTTATTGTCTCTTTAGGTGATTGATTACAAGATGTTTTTTCAGGATCCTGTGTTTTTGATTTTTTAACTACTCATGTGTTTTCTTTATCCAATCTTTTATGCAGCTGCAATTCATCTTCCTTTAAAAATTCATTGTCCAAATTTTAATTCAAAATTTCAGACTTCAAATTTTCAGATTTCTGAAGAAAGGGTTTGTTGTATTTAGAGATTTTTTGTCTTGAAAGAGATTTTAGACAGGTTCAATTATTTGATAGTTTGATAAATTTTTAATAATAAGGTTTTTTACTTATAACTGTTATTTCTAGGACTTTTGTTTTATAATGTGTTAAAACATGTCCTCCAATTAGAGTTTGAGCTCTGGCCAAGCTCTGGCTCTACGTGGATGGTGTGATTGACCCAAGTGTTTTCTGCATCAAAAAGTATTCAAGTCCTTTTGGCTTAACAATTTGACCATATAGGGCAGTTGAGCCGCAAAAAGAGTTTTGGAGAGACATGATCCGGACATGTTTTATCCAAATCTCTGTTGTTTTAAGGTTTATCAGCTGCTTCAGACTCTGAGATGACAATTTGATAGTGTAGCACTTGGTAAATATGATTTTATATGTAATATTAATTGTGTATTATCTGATTGATTTTTATTTGTTGTTAGTTTCTTTACTATATGCATTGTTTTGTTCTTGATGTTTTTTCATGTTTATAACAAAGATGTTGATATTTCCATTTCTTCATGAAAATTTTAGGAAACAGAATTGAGAGAGGACCCTCCAGTCCCTGTGGGGGGTGTTGAGTTTGTTTGTGTTTTACCAGGTGCAGAATCTGGATAGATTTCAGTGAAGAATGTTAAACTTACCAATTTCAAGAGAACACTAATCTCTCCACAAGTAAATCAGAGGATGCACAGCAAAAGTGGATTGTGCAAAGATTTGTGTTTCACCCACAGAAGATTGTAGACTTTGGGTTTTTTCATAAGTGTGTTTTTAATTACGTTATAGACTTTTTTACTAAGTTTTAATGAGTTTTAGTAATGCCTGTGATTTTTCTGTTCATTTTGCCATTGCTTTTCAATGGCAAAAGAAAAAGAGGGACAATCAATTAGATAATCAAAAGCATAACATTAAGTTTATCATAAATATAGTTTGTATTTAGAATTAAGTTTGTTCCTTTCATGTTAAACAGAACAATCAAAAATATGAGAAATATGAAGTGGAGTGCACTTCTGTAATACTAACTTCATTTTTCACCCCATGAGTTGCTTAAGTGCAAGCTCTCACACAATTGAAAATCCTAGCCTACTGGACAAAAAGGTAAATTAGTATTCCATCTAAAATATTAAGTGAGCTTCCCACAAATATAGGTAGTATCTGTCATGCAGTTCTGCAAAATAGAGCAGCTGCCACTAATTTACTTCTTCTAGCCCAAGGTCATAGTTGCAAAAAATTTGAAAGAATGTGCAGTATAAACTTATCTAATCACTCTACATCTATCCATAAGCAAATACGAAAATTAACCGAGCTAACTCAACAATTAAAAGTAGAGGACGGATTGAGTTTAGAAGGATAGCTAAAGAGATTGGGGTTCGGACCATGGTTAAGAGACATTGGTAGGATTTTGTATTGGAGATCAAAACAATTGGTAGTGTTAATAATGTTTCTGTAGGAACATTAGGAAATTTCTAACATTTCCTCCTCAGTGTGTAATCTAGTTTATGTGAAATTCTTGAAAAAATTATGTACCTCTTTTGTTCAGATGATACTTGATGTTCAGATATAATTGGCTAAAGCAAAGCATCTGGATATCCTGAGGGTGTTTCCATTCTATTCTCACTAGATAGGCATTACTTCCTGTAGGGCAAAAATGCTCCAAAATAATTTGTCCTTATGCAAGTCAACAAGTATTTACTGAACCAGAAACAACCCATCCGCACAAGAGAAGACATAGCTAGAAGAGATTTGGAAGAGAAGGAGCATACAGCTGTAGAAATTGTGGGAACTCAAAATGTTTCTCAAACATTTTTAGAGGTTCCAGGCCGTGGTCAGACGCAGTCTGGACCCCAGCAGGCAGCTGGATTTAGCTGTGATTTCGAGTTTGAACCATGGAATGAATTACCAACTTTGAAGGTGGAACAAGCAGTCACAAAGTGCTAGATAGTATAGTAAATGTAGTCACAAAGTAGAGGGAAATATATTTTGGTAGTGTACAGGGGGGTTTTAGTGCATGTACAGGGGGGTTTTTACTTTGTACATGGGGGTCAGAAGTTCTAAGATGGAGGAAAGTGGGCTGAACCCATCCTTCTTCTTTCTTCTTCCTTACCTCCATGTTCTTGGTGATGCTGGCACTCACAGATTGGTTTAGAATAGAAAAACACTTGGTAACGTAGGTAATAGGTATTGGGGAATAATTGTAAACATGTTATATGTAATATATCTTATAAAAGATAGCAGCAGCCCTGGGCGGGGAGAGAGGAGAAGAAGACACCGGACAGTCAGGGTGTCAGGAGTGTGTGCCTCTCTGCCTGGGCCGCTGACCAAAGGGCCGCAGCCCGAGAACTTAATCTGTTAGATAACTAGCAATAAAACATCTTGAGACCGAACAAGAAGAGACTGTGGAGTTTTCCTTTGGGAACACGGGTTGGAGGAGAAGCTCTACCACCACACGAGAACCCCAGCCAAACCCGGGGTTCTCACAACTGGCGTCCCTGTGGGTGGGCACCAGCAAGAAGACCAAAAAGAAACATCAAACAACCTCCAACCTGCATCAGCGGAGAAAAAAAAAAAAAAAAAAGAGAGAAGAGCAGAGCACACACTTGCCGCAAATTCCAAGACGAGAGGGAGCGGACAGCTCGAGATAAGAACCTGACCTTCACTGAAACAACTCGTCTCGGGGACTTTCCAGGGAGGAGACGACCCAGAAGCGCGCCTGGGATCTCTCACCTGTGACCTGCTGGACGGTGATCAGTGCCATCTCCGGACTGACCTCGAGCCGACACAGCTTTTGGTGAGAACGGTCAAAATTAAGAACATGGGGGGGGAATTCTCCCAAGAGGAAAAAGAAATAGTATCTACTTTCCAGGGCATCATCTCTGCCCATCCGGTAGAGATTGCTCAAAAGGAGTTGAAAGATTTATTATTATGGGTGCGGTGTAACTTCCCACACTCAGATCCAGATTTATTGTATGAGCCAAATTTTTGGCAGGAAATTAACAAGCAATTATATTATCAGGCTATAAAAAATAATAAGCTTGCCGCAAAACTTTTATCTTCAGCAAGAACAGTTTTAGAGTCACTCTCACAACGCGGCAGCTCAAGCCAGGCAGCTACGGCTCCTGGTGACAAACAGGAGGGGGGACAGTCCGGCCAGCAGCTTGGGACAGATCCTCTCACCACAGACACAGGACAGGCAGGATTGCTTTCTGTGGAAAATCAGGGAGATGATACCCCATCGCGTCCCGTGTCCCCGGATTCTCACTGTTCCTCAGTTTCCCAAGAGTCCCTAAGCTCCTCCGACGCAGAAATTCCCCAGACGGAGGCGGGCGAGCCAGGCACAGCCGCGACCCTCAGTGGGAGGAAGGCATTGCCCAAGTCCAAACCCACGGTGGGGGGGGCAGCGGCGGCGGCAGCAGCTCCGGTGGGGGAAGGTGCGAACGTGAGTGCAGAGCAGGGGGAGGAGGGAGAGGAAAGCGCCTCCACATCTGCGCAGGCTGGGAGTTCAAAACAGCCCGCGCAGAAGGCGAGGCCGGGGAGAGCGGCGGGGGCGGGACGGATCGGGGCGAAAGCGGGGGGTGCGAGTGCGACGGTGGTACGCTCGGAGCGCCCGGTGACGCGTTCAATGTCGAGAATCCCTGAGGCCGCAGAAGCGGCCGCCCAAAGGGCGTGGGAACTTAGCTCCCTGACCGCGGCAGCCAGGGCTGCTGAGGAAGCGGCAGAGGGACAGCGGGAGGCGTTCCTCGCTGCAGCTCAGGCGGCGGGCATGCGCGCGAAGGTCGAGCAAAACCCGACAGCCACGGGTGGAGGGGATTTCTCACATTTCGAACGCGCGGGACGGGCACACAGGGGGCGGAGCCGGCGCGCGCAGGCTGTGGGTGCTGGCATGGAGCCAGGAGACGGGCAAAGTGAGACGGAAACATCAGGGTTGGAATGGGAACAGGAAGGTGATTGCGTCAGCCTTGGGGGGGACGGCAGTGGCTCTTATTCGGAGGCGGTGCGGGGCGGAGCGAGGCCAAAGCATAGCCAGGGTCGGAGCAGGAGCGTTCACTCCCCTGAGATGACGCAGGCAGGGATGGGGCGTGGCCAGGAGGTAAACATTCCTCAGGGCACGGTTCCATCATCGTTCCCATGGCAACAGACGGCCCAAGCCCACGGCCAATCCCTGTCTGCTTCTGACATGACCGAATTAGAACAGTTGTTACAACAAGAGTCAGTTTCATCAACTGCAGGGATTGCAAACGTGAATCAGTTGTTAGGAGAAATGCTCAAAGGTTTATCGGGAATTAGTGCGGGATTTGCAAATGTAAATCAGTTGACAGAAGAGGTGTTAAAATGTTTGTCAGAAGTGCAGATTGAAGAGCAGAGTGCGGTTCCGACCTCAGCTGGTCAGGCGGCAGCGCCATCTAGCGGCGGAACCACAACATTGCAACAGGCTTCGCAGAACTTGTCCGGTCGAGGCACTGCGCCACCCAGTGGTGGGACTGTGACATTGCAGGACTTTTTTCCAGTTTCTTATAAGAAAAAATCCAGGGTGAAAAAAGTCACATCTGCACGGCAGCAGGAACCTCCACTGACACCAGAACAGTGCGGGACTCAGGACACTTCTGCTGAGGCGCAGCAACGGGAGGAAACGATACACATCACCGCTTCGGAGGGTGTCCCAGCTTGGACAATTCCAAAATCAAGGTCTGCCAAACTTTCGGGGCAGGGAGAGTCAATTTTAATATCAAAGGGGGTTGTTGAATTTCTTTTACGATATTTAAGCACAGCCTTGGAGTCACAGCCAGAACTGTTGGTTCATCTTCCAAAAATTTTCCAAATAATGCAAGGCAGTCGTGTGTTCTCCTCCACAGCAGATGCTTCACTTTTCTCCAGAGGCTTCCAGCCTTCATCTTCGCAGATGCTGCAGACGCCATTGGTATCGGTGAGTGCTGCTGCACCAGAACTGCAGCCACAACAGATGACTCCACTCTACAGGCAAGTACCCACTGAATTTACAGCTTTGCAGAGCGCAAAAGTGGACTGGCAGGACATTCGAGCAGAGTTGGAGAAAGAGAAAGGTTTATTGCAGGGCTCGGGAAATATAATGATGCCAGTGAACTATGACGCTCAGGGCCAAAACCCGAGATGGGAACGCCTGGACCGTGGAGCAATCAAAGATTTAGCTAAGGCCATTCGGGACAATGGGTTGTCATCACCATATTTCAAGCAAATGTTAAAAAGTATTTTTGGAATGTATGATTTAACACCGTATGATCTTAAATATCTTGCGACATCAGTTCTTACAGACACCCAAGCTCTCGTGTGGCAGAAGGCATGGAGGAGATCCCTGGAGGAGCTGAGAGCCAGATACCAGGGCGGGCCGAATGCGAACTTCACCATGGCGCAGCTTGCTGGTGATCCTCCTGAGGACGATCCAACTCAACAGGCGGTGAGGCTCCCGTGTCACGTGCTCAGCGACATCAAAGAGGCAGCACGGAGGGCGATTCTTCAAATTGCTCCAGCGGGGGTCCAGGACACAATCTACACCGAGATCAAACAAGGTCCTGCAGAGCCGTTTTCTTCATTCGTGGATCGTCTTTCTCAGGCGGTGGAGCGGCAGGTGAGCGAGGAGGGAGCAAAACCACACCTGATCAAAAGCCTCGCGTTCTCCAATGCCAATCCGGAGTGCAGACGGATCATCAGCATGATGCCGCACCAGGCCACTTTGGCAGACATGATCGAGGCGTGCAGCAAGGTGGGGACACCACAACATGTTGCTTCCATCATGGAGGAACACTTGGGGGATCAAATTGAAAAATGTGTTAGGGAAGCTCTTGCAAATTATACAAAGAGCAACCCTAATGCAGAGAGACGGTGCTTTGGGTGTGGGGCACAAGGACATATTAAAAGGAACTGCCCACAACTTTCAAAGCCCAACAAGCCACCAGACCTTTGCCCTCGGTGCAGGAGAGGGAAACATCTCGCAAGTGAGTGTCACTCACAGACAGATGTGGATGGGAAACTTCTTCCTATTCCGGGAAACGGGAAAAAGAGCAGAAATGGCTTCAATCTAGGAGGCATGGGCTTTGTTTCAGGACCTGAAAATGAGGGGTCAGAAAATAAATTGAGGCATTATATTCCCATTTCCTATCAGGTGCAATAAATAAATAAATTAATAAATAATGACATTCAGTTTGCCCTGTATTTGTTAAGAATGGTGATTAATGAACTAAATCTATAGATTAAAGACTATGGCAGTTTGAAATACACTCCATTAATTTAGAGAATGGGTGGAAAATATTCTTAGTCCCAGCACCTGCTGTTGAATTCCCCTGCTTTTCTGTGATTTTACTATAACACTTTCCAATTTTACAAAAGTGAAGCAGACAAACAGAAGATATTGTCAAAAGCCCAAGGCAAATAAACTGGAAAAATAGTAAGAAAATTTTATATGAATTTCTGTAATAGCAAAGGAAATATTAAGGCAATGTTATTAAATTAAGAGACAACTATGAAAAGAAAAGTAAAAAGTGGAACAGCCTCCCTTTTAAACAAATATCCAAAATGCCCACTGAATCCTAAGTGGTGAAGTCTTTCGTGTTGCTTCCACAGAAAATATGGAATATGAATCAATCTTAATTTATGGAGTAGATTAATTACATATTTTTAATGTGAATCAGATCTCTTGGTTTCTGCACTTCTAAAAGTCACCTTTACTGGCTCCATATGAGAGCTCAGTGCCAAGACCACCCAGCGACTTTACTTTGAAGGATGCAGGAAACTGTAGAGTCTTAAATTCTCGTGCAAATGCTGATTCTCAATTTCCTAACTTAAAGAATAGGAAGATGGAAACTCATAGCACATTGCAATAAAAACACCCTTTGCACCTAGAAGAGAAAAAGTCACTTGTGAGGTTCCCTTCTGTATTTCCCTGTTTCTCTAGGATGTCTCAAAAAGTGAACAAAATATAAAGACAATTATCACAAATCCAGCTCAGGGCATTATGTAGGTACCTGAGAAGCTGTATCATTAAATCCCTTCTGCTGTTTAGGAAGGGAAAGACCTAAAATGGGAAAGAAGGCCAGTACCATGTTAAGCTACTTAAGAGGTCAAAAAAAATCTGACTGCAGCCAGCAATGTCTGGATTTTTCCTTTGGCTCAGAGAACAAGCTGTACATCATCCAGTAAATGTGTACTCTACAAGGGGTCAGAGGAAAAAACATCTGCCCATACTGGGCAGCTGCTTCAGTCCACTCTTCTTGCCAAATTCCTAAAAGTGCCCAGAAGCATCTAGGCTGATGGATCAGGTCTCCTGCCTCTTCCTGGGCTGGTGGGTTCATGTCTACCCCAGACCCTTGTGCATTAAATGTGATATGTAATATGTAGAGAGAAGGGGCAAAGCACTCATGAACCATTTGTTTGTCCTTCTCCTGACAAGGCCACAACTCTTTTTTATCCCGTTTAGAAGGGTATTGTGGAAACTGTGGAGAGAGAGAGAGAGAGAGAGAGAGCGAGCTCCTCACCCCTTTCCTGGCTGCCTCAAGTACACACACTTGAAAATCCAATATGTTCCAGCCTTACCCTGAAGAGAATTTGTCTACTTGCAAGGAAGGAGATAAAAGTCTCAGCTCAATGGAGAACATGAAACTAGCTTTTTCAATAGAAAAGCCAGCAGATCAGGAAGTGGTGAAACATCCCTGGAGAGCATGGCAGCATAGGAAATGTACGTGGCAATGGGAGGGGTAGTTGCATTAACTCTTCCTGACCCATGTTTTTCCCATGAATGTATATTAAAATATGTACATAGATTTGTGTCTGTATATTTATTGGTCAACAAAGCCACAAAAAATTACAGTATTTGTCAGTAACAACACAGATGGACTTTCAAATAATCAGCTCTTCTAAGAATCATATTGTAAGTGTGGGAAAACCTTTTTCACTTTCATCTACCTGTCATTCTACTGCATCTGGGGCTCATTCCTGGCAGGGTAATACAAACAAATATAAAAAGGAATCCTGTGATGTATTAAGCATGCTGAACTTTACAATCATCTGTATTCATAACATTCTTGGTGTTTCACTATGGTGTAGTGAAGTATAGAAGTAATTATAGAAGTAATCTGCAAAAGGGATGGGGCTGATTTCTCTATTTTTATTTCTTTTGAATGTGCTATCTACTAACCTGACTTTACTAAAAGAATTTAGATTGGAGCGGGCCTAGGTATCTGGCTAATACACTGGCTTCCTGCCTTCATCTTAAGCTTTTTTCTTTCTGGTAGGCATAGAAAAACTCAGTAGTCTGGTTAAAAATGAAGACGTCGTGACACCTAGTGGTGAATTAAACACCAATAATTTCTCTTTCCCTTAGGATCTGCGAGTGTTTTAGGCATGTTGTCCTTGGTCAGACTGCAACAAGAGAGAGGTGGGTATTACCCTCATGGCTCCGGACACCCAAGCAACTCCTCATTTCTATGCAGTCCCTGGCAATGTGTGTGTGTGTGTGTGTGTGTGTGTGTGTGTGTGTGTGTGTCTCTGTGTGTGTGTGTTTGTGTGTCTTGTTGCATCAGATTCTGTGTGTCTCCACAGAAGGTGGCATTGTCAAAGCCCTTGTGCAGCCCCTTATTAAACGCGATATTAGGATATATTTAATAGTCATTTATACTGAGATCACTTCAAGTGTCTTGACTTTGGAGACAAAGGGAGCATGGCAGAATCCTGGCATAAGACCAGCTGGAAATTTCAGATCCATTTTCTTGTCAAGTACTTATTCATCAAGGCTGTTTTCAGATGGTGACTCAAAAATTGATTGTATGGCATGCTACAAATTCATGGTAGGCTGCTTAAAGTGACTCAGTTACTGGCAAATTCTTTGGCTTTTGAAGATTTCTCAGAGTCTGCCTTGGTCAGCAGCAGTCAAAAAGTACATACTGGCTGTTACCAGCTGGCTGATACCATAACAAGAAGTCACACTGAAAAGCAGTAAACCAGTCTAGATATGTGCAAAAAAATTATAGATTCTTTCCAAACAGTGGCAAGCCTTGGAGATTTTTTAATTTATTTTTTTAGGGAAGCGGAACAATGCGCAGTTGTGCTCGCAGTAACTAGGCTGCAATCACCAAGTGGCCAGTTTTCTTGGCTTGTTTAGCTAACTGGCTGGGGAGTGACCATTTTTTATCACAAGAATGAGCTTCAATGCAAAAAAATGTCAAGTGAAAACATCACTGTAGGTTGTTCGGGCATCTGAGTGCATGCTTCTTTGCATCTGCAAGGGCAGTGAGCAGTGCAGCCTCACAACTTCATGTCCATATTTGTGCATGCTATATCAAGCACACTTTCCACTGCCTTCAATGAGACAAACTCCTTCCTCCTCCTCTGTCATGCAGAAGAGATGCATGACAAAATTGCATGTTGTAACTGAGAAATGGAAACGAAATTATTTGAATATACAAGGTTTGCTTCATCTAAAGATTTATTTTACCACACGTATTAGAACCTGACTTCCTCACTTTGCTGTCTTGGGTATAATTAACACTTATACCACCAGAGTGTCTGGATATAAGGCAAGTGAATATAAAAACATCCGTTCTGTCCAAAATGTTCCAGTTTCTATCCCTTGAATCATCAGTATGTGACTTGTTCTGTGCCAATATTAATAACCATTGCTCATGGCTTTCAAAAAACTCAAACTATTTAAAAATTAATTCTGTTTACAGTGCCTTCTAGAGGAAGTATTTTGTAGAAGTGAATAACTCAAACTGACTAGTGGCTACCCACAAAATATGACTATCCAGCAACAAAATGAATCATTTAGAACTTAGTTGGCAAGGGATGGACATCTTGTTGAACAAAATGTAAAGTGGAGATCAGATACAGCAACAGGCACCCCTGGGTTCCTTTTCCACTATACCATACATTTCCTATGCTGCTCTGACAAAAGCAGGTTTAGCCTTTGTCATCCCAATTCCCACTGTTGGCTTTTTTTGCACAGAGCTGCAACCTGTGGGAGTGACATTCAGCTGTCACTCCTTGAAACTCCCATAGCCATGAGTTGGAGGCCATGGATTATATTTTGACATTGGTTTACCCCCTAAAAAAGGGAGATGGCCACCAACTGGTGCGTGACAAGGTTGTTTGAAGTTGCTGGTGTGGGCAATTTCTTCAGTTTTCATTGAAGAGAAACAATACATAATAGAAAGGCAACACTAATGCTGGCAGCTCTGTAACCTGAAATAGGAAATGCAGTCATGGACAGAACCAGTGCAGGCAGAGTTTTTGACGTGCTGAATTGAAAATGTGACTTTGGTCCATAGATCCAGCAACAATGATGTATTTGGTCATTCTTATGCCAGGTAGGACAATCTGCTGCAGTCTGTGTTATGTGGGTACATATCCTAGAACCTCTTCTGTGGGAACCCCAGGTTTGGTCTGGGGTCTCGTGTGCTGGTAAAGTCTCTCCTCCAACCCGTGCTTCCAAAGAAAAGCCCCGCAGCCTCTTGTTGTTTGGCCTCAAGGCAGTTTCTTGTGAGTTATCTAAAAGATTGTCTTCTCGGGTTGCGGCTGTTTGGTCAGCAGTCCAGGCAGAGAGACACACACACCCTGACATCCTCTCTGTCTGCTGTCTTCTTCTTCTCTCCCCCAGCCCAGGGCTGCTGCTATCTTTTATATGATACATTATGTATTACATGTTTATACTTTTCCCCCAATACCTACTACCTATATTACAAAGTGCTTTTCTACTCTAAACCAATCTGTGAGTGCCAACATCACCAAGAACATGGAGGCAAGGAAGAAGAAGAAGGAAGAAGAACAGGATCAGCCCACTTTCCTCCATCTTAGAACTTCTTGGAACTTAGAACCATGTGCAAAATAAAACCCCCCCTGTACAGGTGCTAAAACCCCCCTGTACAATACTAAAAAAATTTTCCCTCTGTTTTGTAACTACTTTTACTGTACTATCTAACCCTTTGTGACTGCTTGTTCCACCTTCAAAGTTGGTAACTCATTCCATGGCTCAAACTCAAAATCACAGCTGTTTCCAGCTGCCTGCCAAGGTCTAAAATACTCCTGACCAAGGCCTGGAACCTCTAAAAATGTCTGAGAGACATTTTGAGTTCCAGCACTCTTCTAGCTCTTGCTTTTGCATTTTCATGATTCTCCTTCTGACAGATAGGACACAGAACTGTAAGGTAGAAAGCAGCTGCCAGAGACACCCTGAGGAGTAAATTTGTAGGTGATATTCACTCGCATAGGAGTTGGAATGCTCAGCTGTCTGTATTGAGTGCAGCTGAGACGTGGACAATGAATCCCCAGTGTATCACACTCACTTGCATGGCTAAGTCTGTAATTGCAGAATTACAGAATGGTTAGGATGAAAAGAAATCTCTAGAGTTTATGTAATCTAACCCCCCTGGTCAAAGCAGGCTCAACTGCAACAGGTTGCTCAGGACAATACTCAACTGGGTTTGAATATCTTCAAGGACAGAGACTCACAACCTCACAGGGCAACCTATGAAAATCCTGAATCATCCTTCAGTTAAAAAAAAAAATAGCTTTCTGGTGTTCAAACAAAATCTCTTGCATTTCAGTTTGTGCTCATTGCCTCTTGTCCTTCCACTGGATACCACTGAGAAGAGTCTGGCTCTATTTTCTTTACACCCACTATATCAGGTCTCCATCCATGCTATTAAGAATTCCCTCTACTCCTACTCTTACCAAAGTCAAACAATCCCAGCCCTCAGCCTTTCCTACTATGTCAGATGCTCCAATCCATTTGTGATTTTTGTGCTGCTTCCCTGGACTGGCTGAGGTATACTCACATGCTCACATCCCTCCTGTAGTGAGGAGCCCAGCACTGGGCCCAGCACTCCAGGTGGCCTCACCAGGCTGAGTGAGGAACCACCTTCTTTAAGTTACTGACCATGCCCTTCCCTTACACAGCAGCAGCAGCCACCTTTGCTGCAAAAGCACATCTCTATATGTTCAACTTGTTGTCTACCAGGATATCCATCTGATGTCCAGTTCCATATTAATGGCTAGTTTCAACTTCCTTTAGCTTCATTGATTTAATGGCTTGAGTTTCTCTTTAATACAAAGGTAAACATGCCTGGTCTGTTGTACATCATGGACTGTTTCTACATCAGTTCTATTTAATTATTCAGTAACACTGGGAGCTCTAATAAGGCCTCCAGGCTGTAGACCAATTCAGCAGAATGGAGTCAACCGCCTAGAACCAGCAGCACATAACTGTGATTTCTGGTGAACCAGGGTAATACCAAACCTCTTGCTGTGCCATAAGCTCTGCTGGTATCCTAACACTATAGAATAGCTTGAATTGAGGGAGGAGCTGCTTTTGCTAGTAATCTCATTGTTGTCCTTGTGGATAAAAGAATTCTGTGATCTCTACATACATACTTGGGGCACCTCTCAGGCCTACACGTCTTTACCCTACAGCAGGAAAGAAAATTCATCCCTTCCATAATAATTGAGTGAAATTCTTCTACAAAGAGCCCAACTGCATTCTCCAAAAGGCAATAGAAATGGACAGAGTTAACACTCCAAAAGCAGGAAATACCCTTAACCAACACTCTATGTCATCACATAACCTAGATTTCAGTTGAGAATTTGGGTGTTGTTTTAGATAACAAAATACAACATGTGTTCACCATTAATCTTCTTGAACATTTGTTTGGCCAGAAACTATTTCTGATCAACTCGCTTATGTAAACAGGTCTGTGCTTCAGACTGAAGTGGTAAAATGTTATTCCAAGGGCTTGCATTGCAGGGAATCTCTCCTTAACTCTAATGAGATTCACTTAATGACAGCCTCAGTGTCTGTACTTCAAAGACTTTTATGTTCAGTTTACATTTCAGAATTTAATAAAAAATCTTCCCTCAAAGGAGAAAAGCACAACCTCTAAATATCTACCATTTGTCCCTACTCTATTTGCAGTTTCAATATCCAATGTTTTTGCATCTGGCTTGTGAAGAAACAAAAAGCTGTTTCTTCTTTCATGACCAAATGGCAGATGCATTCTTTGCAGTGGAACACCCTGGAGAGGCATCCATTTATCATGTCATTTTTTTACAATATACAATATAGGACCATATAAAAACTTAAAGAAAAAATGAGGAAAATAAGCTTGGTTTATTTAAGGAAAATAAATGGTACGTCTCAGTTGTGTCAGCTAGTTCCAGGCACAACTGATGTATTTAATTTACGTTTGAAAATGTAGGCACATAAACGATCAACATTTTGAATTGCAGAATACTGGTACAGGAAATTAAAACATGCAATTTCCTACAAGCTCTTGCTCTCCACAGTTGGTCTCTTCATGTCTTTTTGTTTCAGACCAAAACAGGAACATGCAAACAGCTTCAGTCTGGCCAGGCCAAAGGCAGTATGTGAATGGGGAGCAAGGCTCTCCTGGAGTTACGATCACTGCAGCTTGTTACTGATTGTGAACCTTGCCCAAACTTTTCTCTCTTCCAAGAGCCATATACTTACTCATGTCTGGGGAAGTTAGCTCTTCACAATCAAAAAGAGTTAATGCTTTGATTGCTTGAAGGTTAATCCAAGGCTTTAAACTGTCTGATAGGAATCCATGTCCAGATAGAAGGAGCCCCAAGTTTTCAATAAAGATAGCCATTAGAAATATTGATCATTGAGTCAAAGCATTGAAGAGGATTAGTCTCAACTGCACCAATGCCGGAAGACAGTATCTTAGTTGCATTATGAATTTTGGACACTGTCCTGAAATGCTTCTGGTAAAGATAAAGAACTCTTGAGATATGGTTTTGTTTTGCTCTTAAATCTGTAATTTAGTTTACCCAGGATGAAAGTTTTAGGGATTTCTTACAAAGTTTTGCATTCAGTAGCTGGGAAAATGGTACAGAAAAAAGTGTGCTCAGAGACATGCAGAGTAATAAGGAAAGTACAAAAGCTAGAAAAGACAGAATCAGGGGAATAAAAGACAACTAAATTGGCTCTTAATATTTCAAATCCCTGAAGGGAAGAGAATAGAGTTACTTTTGTAGCTGCAAAGATAATTTGGTAGCTTTAGAAAGCTATCATCTGGTAAAAATGACATAGCTTCTTCTCTCTGCTTTTGGCAGAAATTGTACCCTTCAGAAAATGTGCTTCCATTCCACTGCTTCGGACAGCTCCGGAGAGCCATAGTGTGCGTCTGCACTAGACTGCATGATAACGAAAAGCTTTGGCAGTGTGTCTCACAGGGAGATAGCTTAGGAGCGCAGCGCACTTATGCCGCCCTTGTCCAGAAACACGGATTTGCTGCACACTCCAAAAACACTGCTCTTTCCTGGGCAATATGTAAGCTGCTTTCTGACGGCCGTGATCTTTCGGCTATTCTTGCCCAGCTCGTTGTTTTAACGTGCACATGCCGTCCTGGCATTCAGTGCACAGTGAAAGCAATCGCAAAAGTCCAGCAGCTGCTGACTCCCAAACGAATTTCCCAAGAGGGGCTTCATCAGGACGAAGTCAAAACCCAGGAAAGTTGTCTCGGAACACCTTAAATAAAGCATGCCAGCAGTGCATTGAAAAGGCAGGGAGCTTTAGCCACTGTCATATAGCAGTCCCAAGGCTGTGCAAACAATTTCGTCTCCCTGCGGCTTCGTTCTTCGCCCTCGTACAAGCTACCGCTCTGTCCGGCTGCCGGAGCAGGAGAAGCGGCTGCTTCGCGCACAAAACAGCGGAGCGGCAGCCGTACGCTCCGAAGTGCTGCTTCAGCCGAAAGACGCCGGCGACCGGCGCTTGGCTTCGGACAGCTCCGGAGAGCCGTAGTGTGCGTCTGCACTAGACTGCATGATAGCGAAAAGCTCTGGCAGTGTGTCTCGCAGGGAGATAGCTTAGGAGCGCAGCGCACTTATGCCTCCCTTGTCCAGAAACACGATTTTACTGCACACTCCAAAAACACTGCAGTTTCGAGGGCAAGATGCCAGATGCTCTCTGATGCCCGTGCTCCCTTCCTCCTCTTGCTCAGCTCGTTGTTTTAAAGTGCACGTGCCGTCCTGGCATTCAGTGCACAGTGAAAGCAATCGCAAAAGTCCAGCAGCTGCTGACTCCCAAACACAAGGCGCTGGCTATGTTCTTGCTTCTCGACAACTCAACGCAGCCCTTCATTTCTGCAGTTGCCATCGAGGTCTCTGCATGTCGGAGCCTCAGAGGACGAGCAGTTGTTTCCCACGAGGGGCTGCATCAGGACGAATTCAAAACTCAGGAAAATTGTCCTGGAACACCTTCCATAAGTATGCTAGAATGGAATTGAAGAGGCAGGCGAGTGTCCACCACGGTCCTTTAGCAGTCCTTAGGGTGCGCGCAGAAGCCCGGTGCTCTGCGGCTTCGTTCTTCGCCTCCGTACAAGCTACCGCTCTGTCCGGCTGCCGGAGCAGGAGAAGCGGCTGATTCGCGCACACAGCAGCGGAGCGGCAGCCGTACGCTCCGAAGCTCTGCTTCAGCCGAAAGACGCCGGCGACCGGCGCTTGGCTTCGGACAGCTCCGGAGAGCCGTAGTGTGCGTCTGCACTAGACTGCATCCTAGCGAAAAGCTTTGGCAGTGTGTCTCGCAGGGAGATAGCTTAGGAGCGCAGCGCACTTATGCCTCCCTTGTCCAGAAACACGATTTTACTGCACACTCCAAAAACACTGCAGTTTCGAGGGCAAGATGCCAGATGCTCTCTGATGCCCGTGCTCCCTTCCTACTCTTGCTCAGCTCGTTGTTTTAAAGTGCACGTGCCATCCTGGCATTCAGTGCACAGTGAAAGCAATCGCAAAAGTCCAGCAGCTGCTGACTCCCAAACACAAGGCGCTGGCTATGTTCTTGCTTCTCGACAACTCAACGCAGCCCTTCATTTCTGCAGTTGCCATCGAGGTCTCTGCATGTCGGAGCCTCAGAGGACGAGCAGTTGTTTCCCACGAGGGGCTGCATCAGGACGAATTCAAAACTCAGGAAAATTGTCCTGGAACACCTTCCATAAGTATGCTAGAATGGAATTGAAGAGACAGGCGAGCGGCCACCACGGTCCTCTAGCAGTCCTTAGGGTGCGCGCAGAAGCCGGGTGCTCTGCGGCTACGTTCTTCGCCCTCGTACAAGCTACAGCTCTGTCCGGCTGCCGGAGCGCGAGAAGCGGCTGCTTCGCGCACACAACAGCCGTACGCTCCGAAGCGCTGCTTCAGCCGAAAGACGCCGGCCACCGGCGCTTGGCTTCGGACAGCTCCGGAGAGCCGTAGTGTGCGTCTGCACTAGACTGCATCGTAGCGAAAAGCTTTGGCAGTGTGTCTCGCAGGGAGATAGCTTAGGAGCGCAGCGCACTTATGCCTCCCTTGTCCAGAAACACGATTTTACTGCACACTCCCAAAACACTGCTCTTTCCAGGGCAATATATAATCTGGTGTCTGATGCCCGTGCTCCCTTCCTCCTCTTGCTCAGCTCGTTGTTTTAAAGTGCACGTGCCGTCCTGGCATTCAGTGCACAGTGAAAGCAATCGCAAAACTCCAGCAGCTGCTGACTCCCAAACACAAGGCGCTGGCTATGTTCTTGCTTCTCGACAACTCAACGCAGCCCTTCATTTCTGCAGTTGCCATCGAGGTCTCTGCATGTCGGAGCCTCAGAGGACGAGCAGGAGTTTCCCAGGAGGGGCTGCATCAGGACGAATTCAAAACTCAGGAAAATTGTCCTGGAACACCTTCCATAAGTATGCTAGAATGGAATTGAAAGGACAGGCGAGCGGCCACCACGGTCCTCTAGCAGTCCTTAGGGTGCGCGCAGAAGCCCGGTGCTCTGCGGCTTCGTTCTTCGCCCTCGTACAAGCTACCGCTCTGTCCGGCTGCCGGAGCAGCAGAAGCGGCTGCTTCGCGCACAAAACAGCGGAGCGGCAGCCGTACGCTCCGAAGCGCTGCTTCAGCCGAAAGACACCGGCGACCGGCGCTTGGCTTCGGACAGCTCCGGAGAGCCGTAGTGTGCGTCTGCACTAGACTGCATGATAGCGAAAAGCTATGGCAGTGTGTCTCGCAGGGAGATAGCTTAGGAGCGCAGCGCACTTATGCCTCCCTTGTCCAGAAACACGATTTTACTGCACACTCCAAAAACACTGCAGTTTCGAGGGCAAGATGCCAGATGCTCTCTGATGCCCGTGCTCCCTTCCTCCTCTTGCTCAGCTCGTTGTTTTATCGTGCACGTGCCGTCCTGGCATTCAGTGCACAGTGAAAGCAATCGCAAAACTCCAGCAGCTGCTGACTCCCAAACACAAGGCGCTGGCTATGTTCTTGCTTCTCGACAACTCAACGCAGCCCTTCATTTCTGCAGTTGCCATCGAGGTCTCTTCATGTCGGAGCCTCAGAGGACGAGCAGGAGTTTCCCAGGAGGGGCTGCATCAGGACGAATTCAAAACTCCAGAAAATTGTCCTGGAACACCTTCCATAAGGATGCTAGAAGGGAATTGAAGAGGCAGGCGTGCGGCCACCACCGTCCAGTAGCAGTCCTTAGGGTGTGCGCAAAAGCCCGGTGCTCTGCGGCTTCGTTCTTCGCCCCCGTACAAGCTACCGCTCTGTCCGGCTGCCGGAGCAGCAGAAGCGGCTGCTTCGCGCACAAAACAGCGGAGCGGCAGCCGTACGCTCCGAAGCGCTGCTTCAGCCGAAAGACGCCGGCCACCGGCGCTTGGCTTCGGACAGCTCCGGAGAGTTGTAGTGTGCGTCTGCACTAGACTGCATGATAGCGAAAAGCTTTGGCAGTGTGTCTCGCAGGGAGATAGCTTAGGAGCGCAGCGCACTTATGCCTCCCTTGTCCAGAAACACGATTTTACTGCACACTCCAAAAACACTGCAGTTTCGAGGGCAAGATGCCAGATGCTCTCTGATGCCCGTGCTCCCTTCCTCCTCTTGCTCAGCTCGTTGTTTTAAAGTGCACGTGCCGTCCTGGCATTCAGTGCACAGTGAAAGCAATCGCAAAAGTCCAGCAGCTGCTGACTCCCAAACACAAGGCGCTGGCTATGTTCTTGCTTCTCGACAACTCAACGCAGCCCTTCATTTCTGCAGTTGCCATCGAGGTCTCTTCATGTCGGAGCCTCAGAGGACGAGCAGGAGTTTCCCAGGAGGGGCTGCATCAGGACGAATTCAAAACTCAGGAAAATTGTCCTGGAACACCTTCCATAAGTATGCTAGAATGGAATTGAAGAGGCAGGCGAGTGTCCACCACGGTCCTCTAGCAGTCCTTAGGGTGCGCGCAGAAGCCCGGTGCTCTGCGGCTTCGTTCTTCGCCTCCGTACAAGCTACCGCTCTGTCCGGCTGCCGGAGCACGAGAAGCGGCTGCTTCGCGCACACAACAGCCGTACGCTCCGAAGCGCTGCTTCAGCCGAAAGACGCCGGCGACCGGCGCTTGGCTTCGGACAGCTCCGGAGAGCCGTAGTGTGCGTCTGCACTAGACTGCATCGTAGCGAAAAGCTTTGGCAGTGTGTCTCGCAGGGAGATAGCTTAGGAGCGCAGCGCACTTATGCCTCCCTTGTCCAGAAACACGATTTTAATGCACACTCCCAAAACACTGCTCTTTCCAGGGCAATATATAATCTGGTGTCTGATGCCCGTGCTCCCTTCCTCCTCTTGCTCAGCTCGTTGTTTTAAAGTGCACATGCCGTCCTGGCATTCAGTGCACAGTGAAAGCAATCGCAAAAGTCCAGCAGCTGCTGACTCCCAAACACAAGGCGCTTGTCTACGTTCTTGCCTCTCGACACTTCAACGGAGTACAGCATTTCTGCAGCTGCCATCGAGTTCTCTGCATCTGGAGCCTTCGGGGACGAGCACGCATTTCCCAAGAGGGGCTTCATCAGGACGAATTCAAAACTCAGGAAAATTGTCCTGGAACACCTTCCATAAGTATGCTAGAATGGAATTGAAGAGGCAGGCGTGCGGCCACCACCGTCCAGTAGCAGTCCTTATGGTGCGCGCAGAAGCCCGGTGCTCTGCGGCTTCGTTCTTCGCCCTCGTACAAGCTACCGCTCTGTCCGGCTGCCGGAGCAGGAGAAGCGGCTGCTTCCCGCACACAACAGCGGAGCGGCAGCCGTAGGCTCCGAAGCGCTGCTTCAGCCGAAAGACGCCGGCGACCGGCGCTTGGCTTCGGACAGCTCCGGAGAGCCGTAGTGTGCGTCTGCACTAGACTGCATGATAGCGAAAAGCTATGGCAGTGTGTCTCGCAGGGAGATAGCTTAGGAGCGCAGCGCACTTATGCCTCCCTTGTCCAGAAACACGATTTTACTGCACACTCCAAAAACACTGCAGTTTCGAGGGCAAGATGCCAGATGCTCTCTGATGCCCGTGCTCCCTTCCTCCTCTTGCTCAGCTCGTTGTTTTAAAGTGCACGTGCCGTCCTGGCATTCAGTGCACAGTGAAAGCAATCGCAAAAGTCCAGCAGCTGCTGACTCCCAAACACAAGGCGCTGGCTATGTTCTTGCTTCTCGACAACTCAACGCAGCCCTTCATTTCTGCAGTTGCCATCGAGGTCTCTGCATGTCGGAGCCTCAGAGGACGAGCAGTAGTTTCCCAGAAGGGGCTGCATCAGGACGAATTCAAAACTCAGGAAAATTTGTCCTGGAACACCTTCCATAAGTATGTTAGAATGGAATTGAAGAGACAGGCGAGCGGCCACCACGGTCCTCTAGCAGTCCTTAGGGTGCGCGCAGAAGCCCGGTGCTCTGCGGCTTCGTTCTTCGCCCTCGTACAAGCTACCGCTCTGTCCGGCTGCCGGAGCACGAGAAGCGGCTGCTTCCCGCACAAAACAGCGGAGCGGCAGCCGTACGCTCCGAAGCGCTGCTTCAGCCGAAAGACGCCGGCGACCAGCGCTTGGCTTCGGACAGCTCCGGAGAGCCGTAGTGTGCGTCTGCACTAGACTGCATGATAGCGAAAAGCTATGGCAGTGTGTCTCGCAGGGAGATAGCTTAGGAGCGCAGCGCACTTATGCCTCCCTTGTCCAGAAACACGATTTTACTGCACACTCCAAAAACACTGCAGTTTCGAGGGCAAGATGCCAGATGCTCTCTGATGCCCGTGCTCCCTTCCTCCTCTTGCTCAGCTCGTTGTTTTAAAGTGCACGTGCCGTCCTGGCATTCAGTGCACAGTGAAAGCAATCGCAAAAGTCCAGCAGCTGCTGACTCCCAAACACAAGGCGCTGGCTATGTTCTTGCTTCTCGACAACTCAACGCAGCCCTTCATTTCTGCAGTTGCCATCGAGGTCTCTGCATGTCGGAGCCTCAGAGGACGAGCAGTTGTTTCCCACGAGGGGCTGCATCAGGACGAATTCAAAACTCAGGAAAATTGTCCTGGAACACCTTCCATAAGTATGCTAGAATGGAATTGAAGAGGCAGGCGAGTGTCCACCACGGTCCTCTAGCAGTCCTTAGGGTGCGCGCAGAAGCCCGGTGCTCTGCGGCTTCGTTCTTCGCCTCCGTACAAGCTACCGCTCTGTCCGGCTCCCGGAGCACGAGAAGCGGCTGCTTCGCGCACACAAGAGCGGAGCGGCAGCCGTAGGCTCTGAAGCGCTGCTTCAGCCGAAAGACGCCGGCCACCGGCGCTTGGCTTCGGACAGCTCCGGAGAGCCGTAGTGTGCGTCTGCACTAGACTGCATCATAGCGAAAAGCTTTGACAGTGTGTCTCGCAGGGAGATAGCTTAGGAGCGCAGCGCACTTATGCCTCCCTTGTCCAGAAACACGATTTTACTGCACACTCCAAAAACAGTACCCTTTCCGGGGCAATATATAAGCTGCTTTCTGACGGCCGTGCTCTTTCGATTACTCTTGCTCAGCTCGTTGTTTTAAAGTGCACGTGCCGTCCTGGCATTCAGTGCACAGTGAAAGCAATCGCAAAACTCCAGCAGCTGCTGACTCCCAAACACAAGGCGCTGGCTATGTTCTTGCTTCTCGACAACTCAACGCAGCCCTTCATTTCTGCAGGTGCCATCGGGGTCTCTGCATGTCGGAGCCTCAGAGGACGAGCAGTTGTTTCCCACGAGGGGCTGCATCAGGACGAATTCAAAACTCAGGAAAATTGTCCTGGAACACCTTCCATAAGTATGCTAGAATGGAATTGAAGAGGCAGGCGAGTGTCCACCACGGTCCTCTAGCAGTCCTTAGGGTGCGCGCAGAAGCCCGGTGCTCTGCGGCTTCGTTCTTCGCCTCCGTACAAGCTACCGCTCTGTCCGGCTGCCGGAGCAGGAGAAGCGGCTGCTTCGCGCACAAAACAGCGGAGCGGCAGCCGTAGGCTCCGAAGCGCTGCTTCAGCTGAAAGACGCCGGCCACCGGCGCTTGGCTTCGGACAGCTCCGGAGAGCCGTAGTGTGCGTCTGCACTAGACTGCATCATAGCGAAAAGCTTTGACAGTGTGTCTCGCAGGGAGATAGCTTAGGAGCGCAGCGCACTTATGCCTCCCTTGTCCAGAAACACGATTTTACTGCACACTCCAAAAACAGTACCCTTTCCGGGGCAATATATAAGCTGCTTTCTGACGGCCGTACTCTTTCGATTACTCTTGCTCAGCTCGTTGTTTTATCGTGCACGTGCCGTCCTGGCATTCAGTGCACAGTGAAAGCAATCGCAAAAGTCCAGCAGCTGCTGACTCCCAAACACAAGGCGCTTGTCTACGTTCTTGCCTCTCGACACTTCAACGGAGTACAGCATTTCTGCAGCTGCCATCGAGTTCTCTGCATCTGGAGCCTTCGGGGACGAGCACGCATTTCCCAAGAGGGGCTTCATCAGGACGAATTCAAAACTCAGGAAAATTGTCCTGGAACACCTTCCATAAGTATGCTAGAATGGAATTGAAGAGGCAGGCGAGCGGCCACCACCGTCCTCTACCAGTCCTTATGGTGCGCGCAGAAGCCCGGTGCTCTGCGGCTTCGTTCTTCGCCCTCGTACAAGCTACCGCTCTGTCCGGCTGCCGGAGCAGGAGAAGCGGCTGATTCGCGCACACAGCAGCGGAGCGGCAGCCGTACGCTCCGAAGCTCTGCTTCAGCCGAAAGACGCCGGCGACCGGCGCTTGGCTTCGGACAGCTCCGGAGAGCCGTAGTGTGCGTCTGCACTAGACTGCATCCTAGCGAAAAGCTTTGGCAGTGTGTCTCGCAGGGAGATAGCTTAGGAGCGCAGCGCACTTATGCCTCCCTTGTCCAGAAACACGATTTTACTGCACACTCCAAAAACACTGCAGTTTCGAGGGCAAGATGCCAGATGCTCTCTGATGCCCGTGCTCCCTTCCTACTCTTGCTCAGCTCGTTGTTTTAAAGTGCACGTGCCGTCCTGGCATTCAGTGCACAGTGAAAGCAATCGCAAAAGTCCAGCAGCTGCTGACTCCCAAACACAAGGCGCTGGCTATGTTCTTGCTTCTCGACAACTCAACGCAGCCCTTCATTTCTGCAGTTGCCATCGAGGTCTCTGCATGTCGCAGCCTCAGAGGACGAGCAGTTGTTTCCCACGAGGGGCTGCATCAGGACGAATTCAAAACTCAGGAAAATTGTCCTGGAACACCTTCCATAAGTATGCTAGAATGGAATTGAAGAGACAGGCGAGCGGCCACCACGGTCCTCTAGCAGTCCTTAGGGTGCGCGCAGAAGCCGGGTGCTCTGCGGCTACGTTCTTCGCCCTCGTACAAGCTACCGCTCTGTCCGGCTGCCGGAGCGCGAGAAGCGGCTGCTTCGCGCACACAACAGCCGTACGCTCCGAAGCGCTGCTTCAGCCGAAAGACGCCGGCCACCGGCGCTTGGCTTCGGACAGCTCCGGAGAGCCGTAGTGTGCGTCTGCACTAGACTGCATCGTAGCGAAAAGCTTTGGCAGTGTGTCTCGCAGGGAGATAGCTTAGGAGCGCAGCGCACTTATGCCTCCCTTGTCCAGAAACACGATTTTACTGCACACTCCCAAAACACTGCTCTTTCCAGGGCAATATATAATCTGGTGTCTGATGCCCGTGCTCCCTTCCTCCTCTTGCTCAGCTCGTTGTTTTAAAGTGCACGTGCCGTCCTGGCATTCAGTGCACAGTGAAAGCAATCGCAAAACTCCAGCAGCTGCTGACTCCCAAACACAAGGCGCTGGCTATGTTCTTGCTTCTCGACAACTCAACGCAGCCCTTCATTTCTGCAGTTGCCATCGAGGTCTCTGCATGTCGGAGCCTCAGAGGACGAGCAGGAGTTTCCCAGGAGGGGCTGCATCAGGACGAATTCAAAACTCAGGAAAATTGTCCTGGAACACCTTCCATAAGTATGCTAGAATGGAATTGAAAGGACAGGCGAGCGGCCACCACGGTCCTCTAGCAGTCCTTAGGGTGCGCGCAGAAGCCCGGTGCTCTGCGGCTTCGTTCTTCGCCCTCGTACAAGCTACCGCTCTGTCCGGCTGCCGGAGCAGCAGAAGCGGCTGCTTCGCGCACAAAACAGCGGAGCGGCAGCCGTACGCTCCGAAGCGCTGCTTCAGCCGAAAGACACCGGCGACCGGCGCTTGGCTTCGGACAGCTCCGGAGAGCCGTAGTGTGCGTCTGCACTAGACTGCATGATAGCGAAAAGCTATGGCAGTGTGTCTCGCAGGGAGATAGCTTAGGAGCGCAGCGCACTTATGCCTCCCTTGTCCAGAAACACGATTTTACTGCACACTCCAAAAACACTGCAGTTTCGAGGGCAAGATGCCAGATGCTCTCTGATGCCCGTGCTCCCTTCCTCCTCTTGCTCAGCTCGTTGTTTTAAAGTGCACGTGCCGTCCTGGCATTCAGTGCACAGTGAAAGCAATCGCAAAACTCCAGCAGCTGCTGACTCCCAAACACAAGGCGCTGGCTATGTTCTTGCTTCTCGACAACTCAACGCAGCCCTTCATTTCTGCAGTTGCCATCGAGGTCTCTTCATGTCGGAGCCTCAGAGGACGAGCAGGAGTTTCCCAGGAGGGGCTGCATCAGGACGAATTCAAAACTCCAGAAAATTGTCCTGGAACACCTTCCATAAGGATGCTAGAAGGGAATTGAAGAGGCAGGCGTGCGGCCACCACCGTCCAGTAGCAGTCCTTAGGGTGTGCGCAAAAGCCCGGTGCTCTGCGGCTTCGTTCTTCGCCCCCGTACAAGCTACCGCTCTGTCCGGCTGCCGGAGCAGCAGAAGCGGCTGCTTCACGCACAAAACAGCGGAGCGGCAGCCGTACGCTCCGAAGCGCTGCTTCAGCCGAAAGACGCCGGCGACCGGCGCTTGGCTTCGGACAGCTCCGGAGAGTTGTAGTGTGCGTCTGCACTAGACTGCATGATAGCGAAAAGCTATGGCAGTGTGTCTCGCAGGGAGATAGCTTAGGAGCGCAGCGCACTTATGCCTCCCTTGTCCAGAAACACGATTTTACTGCACACTCCAAAAACACTGCAGTTTCGAGGGCAAGATGCCAGATGCTCTCTGATGCCCGTGGTCCCTTCCTCCTCTTGCTCAGCTCGTTGTTTTAAAGTGCACGTGCCGTCCTGGCATTCAGTGCACAGTGAAAGCAATCGCAAAAGTCCAGCAGCTGCTGACTCCCAAACACAAGGCGCTGGCTATGTTCTTGCTTCTCGACAACTCAACGCAGCCCTTCATTTCTGCAGTTGCCATCGAGGTCTCTTCATGTCGGAGCCTCAGAGGACGAGCAGGAGTTTCCCAGGAGGGGCTGCATCAGGACGAATTCAAAACTCAGGAAAATTGTCCTGGAACACCTTCCATAAGTATGCTAGAATGGAATTGAAGAGGCAGGCGAGTGTCCACCACGGTCCTCTAGCAGTCCTTAGGGTGCGCGCAGAAGCCCGGTGCTCTGCGGCTTCGTTCTTCGCCTCCGTACAAGCTACCGCTCTGTCCGGCTCCCGGAGCACGAGAAGCGGCTGCTTCGCGCACACAAGAGCGGAGCGGCAGCCGTAGGCTCCGAAGCGCTGCTTCAGCCGAAAGACGCCAGCCACCGGCGCTTGGCTTCGGACAGCTCCGGAGAGCCGTAGTGTGCGTCTGCACTAGACTGCATCATAGCGAAAAGCTTTGACAGTGTGTCTCGCAGGGAGATAGCTTAGGAGCGCAGCGCACTTATGCCTCCCTTGTCCAGAAACACGATTTTACTGCACACTCCAAAAACAGTACCCTTTCCGGGGCAATATATAAGCTGCTTTCTGACGGCCGTGCTCTTTCGATTACTCTTGCTCAGCTCGTTGTTTTATCGTGCACGTGCCGTCCTGGCATTCAGTGCACAGTGAAAGCAATCGCAAAAGTCCAGCAGCTGCTGACTCCCAAACACAAGGCGCTTGTCTACGTTCTTGCCTCTCGACACTTCAACGGAGTACAGCATTTCTGCAGCTGCCATCGAGTTCTCTGCATCTGGAGCCTTCGGGGACGAGCACGCATTTCCCAAGAGGGGCTTCATCAGGACGAATTCAAAACTCAGGAAAATTGTCCTGGAACACCTTCCATAAGTATGCTAGAATGGAATTGAAGAGGCAGGCGAGCGGCCACCACCGTCCTCTAGCAGTCCTTATGGTGCGCGCAGAAGCCCGGTGCTCTGCGGCTTCGTTCTTCGCCCTCGTACAAGCTACCGCTCTGTCCGGCTGCCGGAGCAGGAGAAGCGGCTGCTTCGCGCACACAGCAGCGGAGCGGCAGCCGTACGCTCCGAAGCGCTGCTTCAGCCGAAAGACGCCGGCGACCGGTGCTTGGCTTCGGACAGCTCCGGAGAGCCGTAGTGTGCGTCTGCACTAGACTGCATCGTAGCGAAAAGCTATGGCAGTGTGTCTCGCAGGGAGATAGCTTAGGAGCGCAGCGCACTTATGCCTCCCTTGTCCAGAAACACGATTTTACTGCACACTCCAAAAACACTGCAGTTTCGAGGGCAAGATGCCAGATGATCTCTGATGCCCGTGCTCCCTTCCTACTCTTGCTCAGCTCGTTGTTTTAAAGTGCACGTGCCGTCCTGGCATTCAGTGCACAGTGAAAGCAATCGCAAAAGTCCAGCAGCTGCTGACTCCCAAACACAAGGCGCTTGTCTACGTTCTTGCCTCTCGACACTTCAACGGAGTACAGCATTTCTGCAGCTGCCATCGAGTTCTCTGCATCTGGAGCCTTCGGGGACGAGCACGCATTTCCCAAGAGGGGCTTCATCAGGACGAATTCAAAACTCAGGAAAATTGTCCTGGAACACCTTCCATAAGTATGCTAGAATGGAATTGAAGAGGCAGGCGTGCGGCCACCACCGTCCAGTAGCAGTCCTTATGGTGCGCGCAGAAGCCCGGTGCTCTGCGGCTTCGTTCTTCGCCCTCGTACAAGCTACCGCTCTGTCCGGCTGCCGGAGCAGGAGAAGCGGCTGCTTCGCACACACAACAGCGGAGCGGCAGCCGTACGCTCCGAAGCGCTGCTTCAGCCGAAAGACGCCGGCGACCGGCGCTTGGCTTCGGACAGCTCCGGAGAGTCGTAGTGTGCGTCTGCACTAGACTGCATGATAGCGAAAAGCTATGGCAGTGTGTCTCGCAGGGAGATAGCTTAGGAGCGCAGCGCACTTATGCCTCCCTTGTCCAGAAACACGATTTTACTGCACACTCCAAAAACACTGCAGTTTCGAGGGCAAGATGCCAGATGCTCTCTGATGCCCGTGCTCCCTTCCTCCTCTTGCTCAGCTCGTTGTTTTAAAGTGCACGTGCCGTCCTGGCATTCAGTGCACAGTGAAAGCAATCGCAAAAGTCCAGCAGCTGCTGACTCCCAAACACAAGGCGCTGGCTATGTTCTTGCTTCTCGACAACTCAATGCAGCCCTTCATTTCTGCAGTTGCCATCGAGGTCTCTGCATGTCGGAGCCTCAGAGGACGAGCAGTAGTTTCCCAGAAGGGGCTGCATCAGGACGAATTCAAAACTCAGGAAAATTTGTCCTGGAACACCTTCCATAAGTATGTTAGAATGGAATTGAAGAGACAGGCGAGCGGCCACCACGGTCCTCTAGCAGTCCTTAGGGTGCGCGCAGAAGCCCGGTGCTCTGCGGCTTCGTTCTTCGCCCTCGTACAAGCTACCGCTCTGTCCGGCTGCCGGAGCACGAGAAGCGGCTGCTTCGCGCACACAACAGCGGAGCGGCAGCCGTACGCTCCGAAGCGCTGCTTCAGCCGAAAGACGCCGGCCACCGGCGCTTGGCTTCGGACAGCTCCGGAGAGCCGTAGTGTGCGTCTGCACTAGACTGCATGATAGCGAAAAGCTATGGCAGTGTGTCTCGCAGGGAGATAGCTTAGGAGCGCAGCGCACTTATGCCTCCCTTGTCCAGAAACACGATTTTACTGCACACTCCAAAAACACTGCTCTTTCCAGGGCAATATATAATCTGGTGTCTGATGCCCGTGCTCCCTTCCTCCTCTTGCTCAGCTCGTTGTTTTAAAGTGCACGTGCTGTCCTGGCATTCAGTGCACAGTGAGAGCAATCGCAAAAGTCCAGCAGCTGCTGACTCCCAAACACAAGGCGCTGGCTATGTTCTTGCTTCTCGACAACTCAACGCAGCCCTTCATTTCTGCAGTTGCCATCGAGGTCTCTGCATGTCGGAGCCTCAGAGGACGAGCAGGAGTTTCCCAGGAGGGGCTGCATCAGGACGAATTCAAAACTCCAGAAAATTGTCCTGGAACACCTTCCATAAGTATGCTAGAATGGAATTGAAAGGACAGGCGAGCGGCCACCACGGTCCTCTAGCAGTCCTTAGGGTGCGCGCAGAAGCCCGGTGCTCTGCGGCTTCGTTCTTCGCCCTCGTACAAGCTACCGCTCTGTCCGGCTGCCGGAGCAGCAGAAGCGGCTGCTTCGCGCACAAAACAGCGGAGCGGCAGCCGTACGCTCCGAAGCGCTGCTTCAGCCGAAAGACGCCGGCCACCGGCGCTTGGCTTCGGACAGCTCCGGAGAGCCGTAGTGTGCGTCTGCACTAGACTGCATGATAGCGAAAAGCTATGGCAGTGTGTCTCGCAGGGAGATAGCTTAGGAGCGCAGCGCACTTATGCCTCCCTTGTCCAGAAACACGATTTTACTGCACACTCCAAAAACACTGCAGTTTCGAGGGCAAGATGCCAGATGCTCTCTGATGCCCGTGCTCCCTTCCTCCTCTTGCTCAGCTCGTTGTTTTAAAGTGCACGTGCCGTCCTGGCATTCAGTGCACAGTGAAAGCAATCGCAAAAGTCCAGC
Source organism: Lonchura striata (assembly GCF_046129695.1). Lineage (NCBI taxonomy): Eukaryota > Metazoa > Chordata > Aves > Passeriformes > Estrildidae > Lonchura > Lonchura striata. The sequence continues at coordinate 441,789 of NC_134613.1, read as the reverse complement.
AGCTGCTGACTCCCAAACACAAGGCGCTGGCTATGTTCTTGCTTCTCGACAACTCAACGCAGCCCTTCATTTCTGCAGTTGCCATCGAGGTCTCTGCATGTCGGAGCCTCAGAGGACGAGCAGTTGTTTCCCACGTGGGGCTGCATCAGGACGAATTCAAAACTCAGGAAAATTGTCCTGGAACACCTTCCATAAGTATGCTAGAATGGAATTGAAGAGACAGGCGAGCGGCCACCACGGTCCTCTAGCAGTCCTTATGGTTCGCGCAGAAGCCGGGTGCTCTGCGGCTACGTTCTTCGCCCTCGTACAAGCTACCGCTCTGTCCGGCTGCCGGAGCAGGAGAAGCGGCTGCTTCGCGCACACAACAGCCGTACGCTCCGAAGCGCTGCTTCAGCCGAAAGACGCCGGCGACCGGCGCTTGGCTTCGGACAGCTCCGGAGAGCCGTAGTGTGCGTCTGCACTAGACTGCATCGTAGCGAAAAGCTTTGGCAGTGTGTCTCGCAGGGAGATAGCTTAGGAGCGCAGCGCACTTATGCCTCCCTTGTCCAGAAACACGATTTTAATGCACACTCCCAAAACACTGCTCTTTCCAGGGCAATATATAATCTGGTGTCTGATGCCCGTGCTCCCTTCCTCCTCTTGCTCAGCTCGTTGTTTTAAAGTGCACGTGCCGTCCTGGCATTCAGTGCACAGTGAAAGCAATCGCAAAAGTCCAGCAGCTGCTGACTCCCAAACACAAGGCGCTTGTCTACGTTCTTGCCTCTCGACACTTCAACGGAGTACAGCATTTCTGCAGCTGCCATCGAGTTCTCTGCATCTGGAGCCTTCGGGGACGAGCACGCATTTCCCAAGAGGGGCTTCATCAGGACGAATTCAAAACTCAGGAAAATTGTCCTGGAACACCTTCCATAAGTATGCTAGAATGGAATTGAAGAGGCAGGCGTGCGGCCACCACCGTCCAGTAGCAGTCCTTATGGTGCGCGCAGAAGCCCGGTGCTCTGCGGCTTCGTTCTTCGCCCTCGTACAAGCTACCGCTCTGTCCGGCTGCCGGAGCAGGAGAAGCGGCTGCTTCGCGCACAAAACAGCGGAGCGGCAGCCGTAGGCTCCGAAGCGCTGCTTCAGCTGAAAGACGCCGGCCACCGGCGCTTGGCTTCGGACAGCTCCGGAGAGCCGTAGTGTGCGTCTGCACTAGACTGCATCATAGCGAAAAGCTTTGACAGTGTGTCTCGCAGGGAGATAGCTTAGGAGCGCAGCGCACTTATGCCTCCCTTGTCCAGAAACACGATTTTACTGCACACTCCAAAAACAGTACCCTTTCCGGGGCAATATATAAGCTGCTTTCTGACGGCCGTACTCTTTCGATTACTCTTGCTCAGCTCGTTGTTTTATCGTGCACGTGCCGTCCTGGCATTCAGTGCACAGTGAAAGCAATCGCAAAAGTCCAGCAGCTGCTGACTCCCAAACACAAGGCGCTTGTCTACGTTCTTGCCTCTCGACACTTCAACGGAGTACAGCATTTCTGCAGCTGCCATCGAGTTCTCTGCATCTGGAGCCTTCGGGGACGAGCACGCATTTCCCAAGAGGGGCTTCATCAGGACGAATTCAAAACTCAGGAAAATTGTCCTGGAACACCTTCCATAAGTATGCTAGAATGGAATTGAAGAGGCAGGCGAGCGGCCACCACCGTCCTCTACCAGTCCTTATGGTGCGCGCAGAAGCCCGGTGCTCTGCGGCTTCGTTCTTCGCCCTCGTACAAGCTACCGCTCTGTCCGGCTGCCGGAGCAGGAGAAGCGGCTGATTCGCGCACACAGCAGCGGAGCGGCAGCCGTACGCTCCGAAGCTCTGCTTCAGCCGAAAGACGCCGGCGACCGGCGCTTGGCTTCGGACAGCTCCGGAGAGCCGTAGTGTGCGTCTGCACTAGACTGCATCCTAGCGAAAAGCTTTGGCAGTGTGTCTCGCAGGGAGATAGCTTAGGAGCGCAGCGCACTTATGCCTCCCTTGTCCAGAAACACGATTTTACTGCACACTCCAAAAACACTGCAGTTTCGAGGGCAAGATGCCAGATGCTCTCTGATGCCCGTGCTCCCTTCCTACTCTTGCTCAGCTCGTTGTTTTAAAGTGCACGTGCCGTCCTGGCATTCAGTGCACAGTGAAAGCAATCGCAAAACTCCAGCAGCTGCTGACTCCCAAACACAAGGCGCTGGCTATGTTCTTGCTTCTCGACAACTCAACGCAGCCCTTCATTTCTGCAGTTGCCATCGAGGTCTCTGCATGTCGCAGCCTCAGAGGACGAGCAGTTGTTTCCCACGAGGGGCTGCATCAGGACGAATTCAAAACTCAGGAAAATTGTCCTGGAACACCTTCCATAAGTATGCTAGAATGGAATTGAAGAGACAGGCGAGCGGCCACCACGGTCCTCTAGCAGTCCTTAGGGTGCGCGCAGAAGCCGGGTGCTCTGCGGCTACGTTCTTCGCCCTCGTACAAGCTACCGCTCTGTCCGGCTGCCGGAGCGCGAGAAGCGGCTGCTTCGCGCACACAACAGCCGTACGCTCCGAAGCGCTGCTTCAGCCGAAAGACGCCGGCCACCGGCGCTTGGCTTCGGACAGCTCCGGAGAGCCGTAGTGTGCGTCTGCACTAGACTGCATCGTAGCGAAAAGCTTTGGCAGTGTGTCTCGCAGGGAGATAGCTTAGGAGCGCAGCGCACTTATGCCTCCCTTGTCCAGAAACACGATTTTACTGCACACTCCCAAAACACTGCTCTTTCCAGGGCAATATATAATCTGGTGTCTGATGCCCGTGCTCCCTTCCTCCTCTTGCTCAGCTCGTTGTTTTAAAGTGCACGTGCCGTCCTGGCATTCAGTGCACAGTGAAAGCAATCGCAAAACTCCAGCAGCTGCTGACTCCCAAACACAAGGCGCTGGCTATGTTCTTGCTTCTCGACAACTCAACGCAGCCCTTCATTTCTGCAGTTGCCATCGAGGTCTCTGCATGTCGGAGCCTCAGAGGACGAGCAGGAGTTTCCCAGGAGGGGCTGCATCAGGACGAATTCAAAACTCAGGAAAATTGTCCTGGAACACCTTCCATAAGTATGCTAGAATGGAATTGAAAGGACAGGCGAGCGGCCACCACGGTCCTCTAGCAGTCCTTAGGGTGCGCGCAGAAGCCCGGTGCTCTGCGGCTTCGTTCTTCGCCCTCGTACAAGCTACCGCTCTGTCCGGCTGCCGGAGCAGCAGAAGCGGCTGCTTCGCGCACAAAACAGCGGAGCGGCAGCCGTACGCTCCGAAGCGCTGCTTCAGCCGAAAGACGCCGGCGACCGGCGCTTGGCTTCGGACAGCTCCGGAGAGCCGTAGTGTGCGTCTGCACTAGACTGCATGATAGCGAAAAGCTATGGCAGTGTGTCTCGCAGGGAGATAGCTTAGGAGCGCAGCGCACTTATGCCTCCCTTGTCCAGAAACACGATTTTACTGCACACTCCAAAAACACTGCAGTTTCGAGGGCAAGATGCCAGATGCTCTCTGATGCCCGTGCTCCCTTCCTCCTCTTGCTCAGCTCGTTGTTTTAAAGTGCACGTGCCGTCCTGGCATTCAGTGCACAGTGAAAGCAATCGCAAAACTCCAGCAGCTGCTGACTCCCAAACACAAGGCGCTGGCTATGTTCTTGCTTCTCGACAACTCAACGCAGCCCTTCATTTCTGCAGTTGCCATCGAGGTCTCTTCATGTCGGAGCCTCAGAGGACGAGCAGGAGTTTCCCAGGAGGGGCTGCATCAGGACGAATTCAAAACTCCAGAAAATTGTCCTGGAACACCTTCCATAAGGATGCTAGAAGGGAATTGAAGAGGCAGGCGTGCGGCCACCACCGTCCAGTAGCAGTCCTTAGGGTGTGCGCAAAAGCCCGGTGCTCTGCGGCTTCGTTCTTCGCCCCCGTACAAGCTACCGCTCTGTCCGGCTGCCGGAGCAGCAGAAGCGGCTGCTTCGCGCACAAAACAGCGGAGCGGCAGCCGTACGCTCCGAAGCGCTGCTTCAGCCGAAAGACGCCGGCGACCGGCGCTTGGCTTCGGACAGCTCCGGAGAGTTGTAGTGTGCGTCTGCACTAGACTGCATGATAGCGAAAAGCTATGGCAGTGTGTCTCGCAGGGAGATAGCTTAGGAGCGCAGCGCACTTATGCCTCCCTTGTCCAGAAACACGATTTTACTGCACACTCCAAAAACACTGCAGTTTCGAGGGCAAGATGCCAGATGCTCTCTGATGCCCGTGCTCCCTTCCTCCTCTTGCTCAGCTCGTTGTTTTAAAGTGCACGTGCCGTCCTGGCATTCAGTGCACAGTGAAAGCAATCGCAAAAGTCCAGCAGCTGCTGACTCCCAAACACAAGGCGCTGGCTATGTTCTTGCTTCTCGACAACTCAACGCAGCCCTTCATTTCTGCAGTTGCCATCGAGGTCTCTTCATGTCGGAGCCTCAGAGGACGAGCAGGAGTTTCCCAGGAGGGGCTGCATCAGGACGAATTCAAAACTCAGGAAAATTGTCCTGGAACACCTTCCATAAGTATGCTAGAATGGAATTGAAGAGGCAGGCGAGTGTCCACCACGGTCCTCTAGCAGTCCTTAGGGTGCGCGCAGAAGCCCGGTGCTCTGCGGCTTCGTTCTTCGCCTCCGTACAAGCTACCGCTCTGTCCGGCTCCCGGAGCACGAGAAGCGGCTGCTTCGCGCACACAAGAGCGGAGCGGCAGCCGTAGGCTCCGAAGCGCTGCTTCAGCCGAAAGACGCCAGCCACCGGCGCTTGGCTTCGGACAGCTCCGGAGAGCCGTAGTGTGCGTCTGCACTAGACTGCATCATAGCGAAAAGCTTTGACAGTGTGTCTCGCAGGGAGATAGCTTAGGAGCGCAGCGCACTTATGCCTCCCTTGTCCAGAAACACGATTTTACTGCACACTCCAAAAACAGTACCCTTTCCGGGGCAATATATAAGCTGCTTTCTGACGGCCGTGCTCTTTCGATTACTCTTGCTCAGCTCGTTGTTTTATCGTGCACGTGCCGTCCTGGCATTCAGTGCACAGTGAAAGCAATCGCAAAAGTCCAGCAGCTGCTGACTCCCAAACACAAGGCGCTTGTCTACGTTCTTGCCTCTCGACACTTCAACGGAGTACAGCATTTCTGCAGCTGCCATCGAGTTCTCTGCATCTGGAGCCTTCGGGGACGAGCACGCATTTCCCAAGAGGGGCTTCATCAGGACGAATTCAAAACTCAGGAAAATTGTCCTGGAACACCTTCCATAAGTATGCTAGAATGGAATTGAAGAGGCAGGCGAGCGGCCACCACCGTCCTCTAGCAGTCCTTATGGTGCGCGCAGAAGCCCGGTGCTCTGCGGCTTCGTTCTTCGCCCTCGTACAAGCTACCGCTCTGTCCGGCTGCCGGAGCAGGAGAAGCGGCTGCTTCGCGCACACAGCAGCGGAGCGGCAGCCGTACGCTCCGAAGCGCTGCTTCAGCCGAAAGACGCCGGCGACCGGTGCTTGGCTTCGGACAGCTCCGGAGAGCCGTAGTGTGCGTCTGCACTAGACTGCATCGTAGCGAAAAGCTATGGCAGTGTGTCTCGCAGGGAGATAGCTTAGGAGCGCAGCGCACTTATGCCTCCCTTGTCCAGAAACACGATTTTACTGCACACTCCAAAAACACTGCAGTTTCGAGGGCAAGATGCCAGATGATCTCTGATGCCCGTGCTCCCTTCCTACTCTTGCTCAGCTCGTTGTTTTAAAGTGCACGTGCCGTCCTGGCATTCAGTGCACAGTGAAAGCAATCGCAAAAGTCCAGCAGCTGCTGACTCCCAAACACAAGGCGCTTGTCTACGTTCTTGCCTCTCGACACTTCAACGGAGTACAGCATTTCTGCAGCTGCCATCGAGTTCTCTGCATCTGGAGCCTTCGGGGACGAGCACGCATTTCCCAAGAGGGGCTTCATCAGGACGAATTCAAAACTCAGGAAAATTGTCCTGGAACACCTTCCATAAGTATGCTAGAATGGAATTGAAGAGGCAGGCGTGCGGCCACCACCGTCCAGTAGCAGTCCTTATGGTGCGCGCAGAAGCCCGGTGCTCTGCGGCTTCGTTCTTCGCCCTCGTACAAGCTACCGCTCTGTCCGGCTGCCGGAGCAGGAGAAGCGGCTGCTTCGCACACACAACAGCGGAGCGGCAGCCGTACGCTCCGAAGCGCTGCTTCAGCCGAAAGACGCCGGCGACCGGCGCTTGGCTTCGGACAGCTCCGGAGAGTCGTAGTGTGCGTCTGCACTAGACTGCATGATAGCGAAAAGCTATGGCAGTGTGTCTCGCAGGGAGATAGCTTAGGAGCGCAGCGCACTTATGCCTCCCTTGTCCAGAAACACGATTTTACTGCACACTCCAAAAACACTGCAGTTTCGAGGGCAAGATGCCAGATGCTCTCTGATGCCCGTGGTCCCTTCCTCCTCTTGCTCAGCTCGTTGTTTTAAAGTGCACGTGCCGTCCTGGCATTCAGTGCACAGTGAAAGCAATCGCAAAAGTCCAGCAGCTGCTGACTCCCAAACACAAGGCGCTGGCTATGTTCTTGCTTCTCGACAACTCAATGCAGCCCTTCATTTCTGCAGTTGCCATCGAGGTCTCTGCATGTCGGAGCCTCAGAGGACGAGCAGTAGTTTCCCAGAAGGGGCTGCATCAGGACGAATTCAAAACTCAGGAAAATTTGTCCTGGAACACCTTCCATAAGTATGTTAGAATGGAATTGAAGAGACAGGCGAGCGGCCACCACGGTCCTCTAGCAGTCCTTAGGGTGCGCGCAGAAGCCCGGTGCTCTGCGGCTTCGTTCTTCGCCCTCGTACAAGCTACCGCTCTGTCCGGCTGCCGGAGCACGAGAAGCGGCTGCTTCGCGCACACAACAGCGGAGCGGCAGCCGTACGCTCCGAAGCGCTGCTTCAGCCGAAAGACGCCGGCCACCGGCGCTTGGCTTCGGACAGCTCCGGAGAGCCGTAGTGTGCGTCTGCACTAGACTGCATGATAGCGAAAAGCTATGGCAGTGTGTCTCGCAGGGAGATAGCTTAGGAGCGCAGCGCACTTATGCCTCCCTTGTCCAGAAACACGATTTTACTGCACACTCCAAAAACACTGCTCTTTCCAGGGCAATATATAATCTGGTGTCTGATGCCCGTGCTCCCTTCCTCCTCTTGCTCAGCTCGTTGTTTTAAAGTGCACGTGCTGTCCTGGCATTCAGTGCACAGTGAGAGCAATCGCAAAAGTCCAGCAGCTGCTGACTCCCAAACACAAGGCGCTGGCTATGTTCTTGCTTCTCGACAACTCAACGCAGCCCTTCATTTCTGCAGTTGCCATCGAGGTCTCTGCATGTCGGAGCCTCAGAGGACGAGCAGGAGTTTCCCAGGAGGGGCTGCATCAGGACGAATTCAAAACTCCAGAAAATTGTCCTGGAACACCTTCCATAAGTATGCTAGAATGGAATTGAAAGGACAGGCGAGCGGCCACCACGGTCCTCTAGCAGTCCTTAGGGTGCGCGCAGAAGCCCGGTGCTCTGCGGCTTCGTTCTTCGCCCTCGTACAATCTACCGCTCTGTCCGGCTGCCGGAGCAGCAGAAGCGGCTGCTTCGCGCACAAAACAGCGGAGCGGCAGCCGTACGCTCCGAAGCGCTGCTTCAGCCGAAAGACGCCGGCGACCGGCGCTTGGCTTCGGACAGCTCCGGAGAGCCGTAGTGTGCGTCTGCACTAGACTGCATGATAGCGAAAAGCTATGGCAGTGTGTCTCGCAGGGAGATAGCTTAGGAGCGCAGCGCACTTATGCCTCCCTTGTCCAGAAACACGATTTTACTGCACACTCCAAAAACACTGCAGTTTCGAGGGCAAGATGCCAGATGCTCTCTGATGCCCGTGCTCCCTTCCTCCTCTTGCTCAGCTCGTTGTTTTAAAGTGCACGTGCCGTCCTGGCATTCAGTGCACAGTGAAAGCAATCGCAAAAGTCCAGCAGCTGCTGACTCCCAAACACAAGGCGCTGGCTATGTTCTTGCTTCTCGACAACTCAACGCAGCCCTTCATTTCTGCAGTTGCCATCGAGGTCTCTGCATGTCGGAGCCTCAGAGGACGAGCAGTTGTTTCCCACGTGGGGCTGCATCAGGACGAATTCAAAACTCAGGAAAATTGTCCTGGAACACCTTCCATAAGTATGCTAGAATGGAATTGAAGAGACAGGCGAGCGGCCACCACGGTCCTCTAGCAGTCCTTATGGTTCGCGCAGAAGCCGGGTGCTCTGCGGCTACGTTCTTCGCCCTCGTACAAGCTACCGCTCTGTCCGGCTGCCGGAGCAGGAGAAGCGGCTGCTTCGCGCACACAACAGCCGTACGCTCCGAAGCGCTGCTTCAGCCGAAAGACGCCGGCGACCGGCGCTTGGCTTCGGACAGCTCCGGAGAGCCGTAGTGTGCGTCTGCACTAGACTGCATCGTAGCGAAAAGCTTTGGCAGTGTGTCTCGCAGGGAGATAGCTTAGGAGCGCAGCGCACTTATGCCTCCCTTGTCCAGAAACACGATTTTAATGCACACTCCCAAAACACTGCTCTTTCCAGGGCAATATATAATCTGGTGTCTGATGCCCGTGCTCCCTTCCTCCTCTTGCTCAGCTCGTTGTTTTAAAGTGCACGTGCCGTCCTGGCATTCAGTGCACAGTGAAAGCAATCGCAAAAGTCCAGCAGCTGCTGACTCCCAAACACAAGGCGCTTGTCTACGTTCTTGCCTCTCGACACTTCAACGGAGTACAGCATTTCTGCAGCTGCCATCGAGTTCTCTGCATCTGGAGCCTTCGGGGACGAGCACGCATTTCCCAAGAGGGGCTTCATCAGGACGAATTCAAAACTCAGGAAAATTGTCCTGGAACACCTTCCATAAGTATGCTAGAATGGAATTGAAGAGGCAGGCGTGCGGCCACCACCGTCCAGTAGCAGTCCTTATGGTGCGCGCAGAAGCCCGGTGCTCTGCGGCTTCGTTCTTCGCCCTCGTACAAGCTACCGCTCTGTCCGGCTGCCGGAGCAGGAGAAGCGGCTGCTTCGCGCACACAACAGCGGAGCGGCAGCCGTACGCTCCGAAGCGCTGCTTCAGCCGAAAGACGCCGGCGACCGGCGCTTGGCTTCGGACAGCTCCGGAGAGCCGTAGTGTGCGTCTGCACTAGACTGCATGATAGCGAAAAGCTATGGCAGTGTGTCTCGCAGGGAGATAGCTTAGGAGCGCAGCGCACTTATGCCTCCCTTGTCCAGAAACACGATTTTACTGCACACTCCAAAAACACTGCAGTTTCGAGGGCAAGATGCCAGATGCTCTCTGATGCCCGTGCTCCCTTCCTCCTCTTGCTCAGCTCGTTGTTTTAAAGTGCACGTGCCGTCCTGGCATTCAGTGCACAGTGAAAGCAATCGCAAAAGTCCAGCAGCTGCTGACTCCCAAACACAAGGCGCTGGCTATGTTCTTGCTTCTCGACAACTCAACGCAGCCCTTCATTTCTGCAGTTGCCATCGAGGTCTCTGCATGTCGGAGCCTCAGAGGACGAGCAGTAGTTTCCCAGAAGGGGCTGCATCAGGACGAATTCAAAACTCAGGAAAATTTGTCCTGGAACACCTTCCATAAGTATGTTAGAATGGAATTGAAGAGACAGGCGAGCGGCCACCACGGTCCTCTAGCAGTCCTTAGGGTGCGCGCAGAAGCCCGGTGCTCTGCGGCTTCGTTCTTCGCCCTCGTACAAGCTACCGCTCTGTCCGGCTGCCGGAGCACGAGAAGCGGCTGCTTCGCGCACAAAACAGCGGAGCGGCAGCCGTACGCTCCGAAGCGCTGCTTCAGCCGAAAGACGCCGGCGACCGGCGCTTGGCTTCGGACAGCTCCGGAGAGCCGTAGTGTGCGTCTGCACTAGACTGCATGATAGCGAAAAGCTATGGCAGTGTGTCTCGCAGGGAGATAGCTTAGGAGCGCAGCGCACTTATGCCTCCCTTGTCCAGAAACACGATTTTACTGCACACTCCAAAAACACTGCAGTTTCGAGGGCAAGATGCCAGATGCTCTCTGATGCCCGTGCTCCCTTCCTCCTCTTGCTCAGCTCGTTGTTTTAAAGTGCACGTGCCGTCCTGGCATTCAGTGCACAGTGAAAGCAATCGCAAAAGTCCAGCAGCTGCTGACTCCCAAACACAAGGCGCTGGCTATGTTCTTGCTTCTCGACAACTCAACGCAGCCCTTCATTTCTGCAGTTGCCATCGAGGTCTCTGCATGTCGGAGCCTCAGAGGACGAGCAGTTGTTTCCCACGAGGGGCTGCATCAGGACGAATTCAAAACTCAGGAAAATTCTCCTGGAACACCTTCCATAAGTATGCTAGAATGGAATTGAAGAGGCAGGCGAGTGTCCACCACGGTCCTCTAGCAGTCCTTAGGGTGCGCGCAGAAGCCCGGTGCTCTGCGGCTTCGTTCTTCGCCTCCGTACAAGCTACCGCTCTGTCCGGCTCCCGGAGCACGAGAAGCGGCTGCTTCGCGCACACAAGAGCGGAGCGGCAGCCGTAGTCTCCGAAGCGCTGCTTCAGCCGAAAGACGCCGGCCACCGGCGCTTGGCTTCGGACAGCTCCGGAGAGCCGTAGTGTGCGTCTGCACTAGACTGCATCATAGCGAAAAGCTTTGACAGTGTGTCTCGCAGGGAGATAGCTTAGGAGCGCAGCGCACTTATGCCTCCCTTGTCCAGAAACACGATTTTACTGCACACTCCAAAAACAGTACCCTTTCCGGGGCAATATATAAGCTGCTTTCTGACGGCCGTGCTCTTTCGATTACTCTTGCTCAGCTCGTTGTTTTATCGTGCACATGCCGTCCTGGCATTCAGTGCACAGTGAAAGCAATCGCAAAACTCCAGCAGCTGCTGACTCCCAAACACAAGGCGCTGGCTATGTTCTTGCTTCTCGACAACTCAACGCAGCCCTTCATTTCTGCAGTTGCCATCGAGGTCTCTGCATGTCGGAGCCTCAGAGGACGAGCAGGAGTTTCCCAGGAGGGGCTGCATCAGGACGAATTCAAAACTCCAGAAAATTGTCCTGGAACACCTTCCATAAGGATGCTAGAAGGGAATTGAAGAGGCAGGCGTGCGGCCACCACCGTCCAGTAGCAGTCCTTAGGGTGTGCGCAAAAGCCCGGTGCTCTGCGGCTTCGTTCTTCGCCCCCGTACAAGCTACCGCTCTGTCCGGCTGCCGGAGCAGCAGAAGCGGCTGCTTCGCGCACAAAACAGCGGAGCGGCAGCCGTACGCTCCGAAGCGCTGCTTCAGCCGAAAGACGCCGGCGACCGGCGCTTGGCTTCGGACAGCTCCGGAGAGCCGTAGTGTGCGTCTGCACTAGACTGCATGATAGCGAAAAGCTATGGCAGTGTGTCTCGCAGGGAGATAGCTTAGGAGCGCAGCGCACTTATGCCTCCCTTGTCCAGAAACACGATTTTACTGCACACTCCAAAAACACTGCAGTTTCGGGGCAAGATGCCAGATGCTCTCTGATGCCCGTGCTCCCTTCCTCCTCTTGCTCAGCTCGTTGTTTTAAAGTGCACGTGCCGTCCTGGCATTCAGTGCACAGTGAAAGCAATCGCAAAACTCCAGCAGCTGCTGACTCCCAAACACAAGGCGCTGGCTATGTTCTTGCTTCTCGACAACTCAACGCAGCCCTTCATTTCTGCAGTTGCCATCGAGGTCTCTGCATGTCGGAGCCTCAGAGGACGAGCAGTTGTTTCCCACGAGGGGCTGCATCAGGACGAATTCAAAACTCAGGAAAATTGTCCTGGAACACCTTCCATAAGTATGCTAGAATGGAATTGAAGAGGCAGGCGAGTGTCCACCACGGTCCTCTAGCAGTCCTTAGGGTGCGCGCAGAAGCCCGGTGCTCTGCAGCTTCGTTCTTCGCCTCCGTACAAGCTACCGCTCTGTCCGGCTCCCGGAGCACGAGAAGCGGCTGCTTCGTGCACACAAGAGCGGAGCGGCAGCCGTAGGCTCCGAAGCGCTGCTTCAGCCGAAAGACGCCGGCGACCGGTGCTTGGCTTCGGACAGCTCCGGAGAGCCGTAGTGTGCGTCTGCACTAGACTGCATCATAGCGAAAAGCTTTGACAGTGTGTCTCGCAGGGAGATAGCTTAGGAGCGCAGCGCACTTATGCCTCCCTTGTCCAGAAACACGATTTTACTGCACACTCCAAAAACACTGCAGTTTCGAGGGCAAGATGCCAGATGATCTCTGATGCCCGTGCTCCCTTCCTACTCTTGCTCAGCTCGTTGTTTTAAAGTGCACGTGCCGTCCTGGCATTCAGTGCACAGTGAAAGCAATCGCAAAAGTCCAGCAGCTGCTGACTCCCAAACACAAGGCGCTTGTCTACGTTCTTGCCTCTCGACACTTCAACGGAGTACAGCATTTCTGCAGCTGCCATCGAGTTCTCTGCATCTGGAGCCTTCGGGGACGAGCACGCATTTCCCAAGAGGGGCTTCATCAGGACGAATTCAAAACTCAGGAAAATTGTCCTGGAACACCTTCCATAAGTATGCTAGAATGGAATTGAAGAGGCAGGCGTGCGGCCACCACCGTCCAGTAGCAGTCCTTATGGTGCGCGCAGAAGCCCGGTGCTCTGCGGCTTCGTTCTTCGCCCTCGTACAAGCTACCGCTCTGTCCGGCTGCCGGAGCAGGAGAAGCGGCTGCTTCGCACACACAACAGCGGAGCGGCAGCCGTACGCTCCGAAGCGCTGCTTCAGCCGAAAGACGCCGGCGACCGGCGCTTGGCTTCGGACAGCTCCGGAGAGTCGTAGTGTGCGTCTGCACTAGACTGCATGATAGCGAAAAGCTATGGCAGTGTGTCTCGCAGGGAGATAGCTTAGGAGCGCAGCGCACTTATGCCTCCCTTGTCCAGAAACACGATTTTACTGCACACTCCAAAAACACTGCAGTTTCGAGGGCAAGATGCCAGATGCTCTCTGATGCCCGTGGTCCCTTCCTCCTCTTGCTCAGCTCGTTGTTTTAAAGTGCACGTGCCGTCCTGGCATTCAGTGCACAGTGAAAGCAATCGCAAAAGTCCAGCAGCTGCTGACTCCCAAACACAAGGCGCTGGCTATGTTCTTGCTTCTTGACAACTCAATGCAGCCCTTCATTTCTGCAGTTGCCATCGAGGTCTCTGCATGTCGGAGCCTCAGAGGACGAGCAGTAGTTTCCCAGAAGGGGCTGCATCAGGACGAATTCAAAACTCAGGAAAATTTGTCCTGGAACACCTTCCATAAGTATGTTAGAATGGAATTGAAGAGACAGGCGAGCGGCCACCACGGTCCTCTAGCAGTCCTTAGGGTGCGCGCAGAAGCCCGGTGCTCTGCGGCTTCGTTCTTCGCCCTCGTACAAGCTACCGCTCTGTCCGGCTGCCGGAGCACGAGAAGCGGCTGCTTCGCGCACACAACAGCGGAGCGGCAGCCGTACGCTCCGAAGCGCTGCTTCAGCCGAAAGACGCCGGCCACCGGCGCTTGGCTTCGGACAGCTCCGGAGAGCCGTAGTGTGCGTCTGCACTAGACTGCATGATAGCGAAAAGCTATGGCAGTGTGTCTCGCAGGGAGATAGCTTAGGAGCGCAGCGCACTTATGCCTCCCTTGTCCAGAAACACGATTTTACTGCACACTCCAAAAACACTGCTCTTTCCAGGGCAATATATAATCTGGTGTCTGATGCCCGTGCTCCCTTCCTCCTCTTGCTCAGCTCGTTGTTTTAAAGTGCACGTGCTGTCCTGGCATTCAGTGCACAGTGAGAGCAATCGCAAAAGTCCAGCAGCTGCTGACTCCCAAACACAAGGCGCTGGCTATGTTCTTGCTTCTCGACAACTCAACGCAGCCCTTCATTTCTGCAGTTGCCATCGAGGTCTCTGCATGTCGGAGCCTCAGAGGACGAGCAGGAGTTTCCCAGGAGGGGCTGCATCAGGACGAATTCAAAACTCCAGAAAATTGTCCTGGAACACCTTCCATAAGTATGCTAGAATGGAATTGAAAGGACAGGCGAGCGGCCACCACGGTCCTCTAGCAGTCCTTAGGGTGCGCGCAGAAGCCCGGTGCTCTGCGGCTTCGTTCTTCGCCCTCGTACAAGCTACCGCTCTGTCCGGCTGCCGGAGCAGCAGAAGCGGCTGCTTCGCGCACAAAACAGCGGAGCGGCAGCCGTACGCTCCGAAGCGCTGCTTCAGCCGAAAGACGCCGGCGACCGGCGCTTGGCTTCGGACAGCTCCGGAGAGCCGTAGTGTGCGTCTGCACTAGACTGCATGATAGCGAAAAGCTATGGCAGTGTGTCTCGCAGGGAGATAGCTTAGGAGCGCAGCGCACTTATGCCTCCCTTGTCCAGAAACACGATTTTACTGCACACTCCAAAAACACTGCAGTTTCGAGGGCAAGATGCCAGATGCTCTCTGATGCCCGTGCTCCCTTCCTCCTCTTGCTCAGCTCGTTGTTTTAAAGTGCACGTGCCGTCCTGGCATTCAGTGCACAGTGAAAGCAATCGCAAAACTCCAGCAGCTGCTGACTCCAAAACACAAGGCGCTGGCTATGTTCTTGCTTCTCGACAACTCAACGCAGCCCTTCATTTCTGCAGTTGCCATCGAGGTCTCTGCATGTCGGAGCCTCAGAGGACGAGCAGGAGTTTCCCACGAGGGGCTGCATCAGGACGAATTCAAAACTCCAGAAAATTGTCCTGGAACACCTTCCATAAGGATGCTAGAAGGGAATTGAAGAGACAGGCGAGCGGCCACCACGGTCCTCTAGCAGTCCTTAGGGTGCGCGCAGAAGCCGGGTGCTCTGCGGCTACGTTCTTCGCCCTCGTACAAGCTACCGCTCTGTCCGGCTGCCGGAGCAGGAGAAGCGGCTGCTTTGCGCACACAACAGCCGTACGCTCCGAAGCGCTGCTTCAGCCGAAAGACGCCGGCCACCGGCGCTTGGCTTCGGACAGCTCCGGAGAGCCGTAGTGTGCGTCTGCACTAGACTTCATCGTAGCGAAAAGCTTTGGCAGTGTGTCTCGCAGGGAGATAGCTTAGGAGCGCAGCGCACTTATGCCTCCCTTGTCCAGAAACACGATTTTACTGCACACTCCCAAAACACTGCTCTTTCCAGGGCAATATATAATCTGGTGTCTGATGCCCGTGCTCCCTTCCTCCTCTTGCTCAGCTCGTTGTTTTAAAGTGCACGTGCCGTCCTGGCATTCAGTGCACAGTGAAAGCAATCGCAAAACTCCAGCAGCTGCTGACTCCCAAACACAAGGCGCTGGCTATGTTCTTGCTTCTCGACAACTCAACGCAGCCCTTCATTTCTGCAGTTGCCATCGAGGTCTCTGCATGTCGGAGCCTCAGAGGACGAGCAGGAGTTTCCCAGGAGGGGCTGCATCAGGACGAATTCAAAACTCAGGAAAATTGTCCTGGAACACCTTCCATAAGTATGCTAGAATGGAATTGAAAGGACAGGCGAGCGGCCACCACGGTCCTCTAGCAGTCCTTAGGGTGCGCGCAGAAGCCCGGTGCTCTGCGGCTTCGTTCTTCGCCCTCGTACAAGCTACCGCTCTGTCCGGCTGCCGGAGCAGCAGAAGCGGCTGCTTCACGCACAAAACAGCGGAGCGGCAGCCGTACGCTCCGAAGCGCTGCTTCAGCCGAAAGACGCCGGCCACCGGCGCTTGGCTTCGGACAGCTCCGGAGAGCCGTAGTGTGCGTCTGCACTAGACTGCATGATAGCGAAAAGCTATGGCAGTGTGTCTCGCAGGGAGATAGCTTAGGAGCGCAGCGCACTTATGCCTCCCTTGTCCAGAAACACGATTTTACTGCACACTCCAAAAACACTGCAGTTTCGAGGGCAAGATGCCAGATGCTCTCTGATGCCCATGCTCCCTTCCTCCTCTTGCTCAGCTCGTTGTTTTAAAGTGCACGTGCCGTCCTGGCATTCAGTGCACAGTGAAAGCAATCGCAAAACTCCAGCAGCTGCTGACTCCAAAACACAAGGCGCTGGCTATGTTCTTGCTTCTCGACAACTCAACGCAGCCCTTCATTTCTGCAGTTGCCATCGAGGTCTCTGCATGTCGGAGCCTCAGAGGACGAGCAGGAGTTTCCCAGGAGGGGCTGCATCAGGACGAATTCAAAACTCCAGAAAATTGTCCTGGAACACCTTCCATAAGGATGCTAGAAGGGAATTGAAGAGGCAGGCGTGCGGCCACCACCGTCCAGTAGCAGTCCTTAGGGTGTGCGCAAAAACCCTGGTGCTCTGTGGCTTCGTTCTTCGCCCTCGTACAAGCTACCGCTCTGTCCGGCTGCCGGAGCAGGAGAAGCGGCTGCTTCGCGCACAAAACAGCGGAGCGGCAGCCGTACGCTCCGAAGCGCTGCTTCAGCCGAAAGACGCCGGCGACCGGCGCTTGGCTTCGGACAGCTCCGGAGAGCCGTAGTGTGCGTCTGCACTAGACTGCATGATAGCGAAAAGCTATGGCAGTGTGTCTCGCAGGGAGATAGCTTAGGAGCGCAGCGCACTTATGCCTCCCTTGTCCAGAAACACGATTTTACTGCACACTCCAAAAACACTGCAGTTTCGAGGGCAAGATGCCAGATGCTCTCTGATGCCCGTGCTCCCTTCCTCCTCTTGCTCAGCTCGTTGTTTTAAAGTGCACGTGCCGTCCTGGCATTCAGTGCACAGTGAAAGCAATCGCAAAACTCCAGCAGCTGCTGACTCCCAAACACAAGGCGCTGGCTATGTTCTTGCTTCTCGACAACTCAACGCAGCCCTTCATTTCTGCAGTTGCCATCGAGGTCTCTGCATGTCGGAGCCTCAGAGGACGAGCAGTTGTTTCCCACGTGGGGCTGCATCAGGACGAATTCAAAACTCAGGAAATATGTCCTGGAACACCTTCCATAAGTATGCTAGAATGGAATTGAAGAGGCAGGCGAGTGTCCACCACGGTCCTCTAGCAGTCCTTAGGGTGCGCGCAGAAGCCCGGTGCTCTGCGGCTTCGTTCTTCGCCCCCGTACAAGCTACCGCTCTGTCCGGCTCCCGGAGCAGGAGAAGCGGCTGCTTCGCGCACACAAGAGCGGAGCGGCAGCCGTAGGCTCCGAAGCGCTGCTTCAGCCGAAAGACGCCGGCCACCGGCGCTTGGCTTCGGACAGCTCCGGAGAGCCGTAGTGTGCGTCTGCACTAGACTGCATCATAGCGAAAAGCTTTGACAGTGTGTCTCGCAGGGAGATAGCTTAGGAGCGCAGCGCACTTATGCCTCCCTTGTCCAGAAACACGATTTTACTGCACACTCCAAAAACAGTACCCTTTCCGGGGCAATATATAAGCTGCTTTCTGACGGCCGTGCTCTTTCGATTACTCTTGCTCAGCTCGTTGTTTTATCGTGCACGTGCCGTCCTGGCATTCAGTGCACAGTGAAAGCAATCGCAAAAGTCCAGCAGCTGCTGACTCCCAAACACAAGGCGCTTGTCTACGTTCTTGCCTCTCGACACTTCAACGGAGTACAGCATTTCTGCAGCTGCCATCGAGTTCTCTGCATCTGGAGCCTTCGGGGACGAGCACGCATTTCCCAAGAGGGGCTTCATCAGGACGAATTCAAAACTCAGGAAAATTGTCCTGGAACACCTTCCATAAGTATGCTAGAATGGAATTGAAGAGGCAGGCGAGCGGCCACCACCGTCCTCTAGCAGTCCTTATGGTGAGCGCAGAAGCCCGGTGCTCTGCGGCTTCGTTCTTCGCCCTCCTACAAGCTACCGCTCTGTCCGGCTGCCGGAGCAGCAGAAGCGGCTGCTTCGCGCACACAACAGCGGAGCGGCAGCCGTACGCTCCGAAGCGCTGCTTCAGCCGAAAGACGCCGGCCACCGGCGCTTGGCTTCGGACAGCTCCGGAGAGCCGTAGTGTGCGTCTGCACTAGACTGCATGATAGCGAAAAGCTATGGCAGTGTGTCTCGCAGGGAGATAGCTTAGGAGCGCAGCGCACTTATGCCTCCCTTGTCCAGAAACACGATTTTACTGCACACTCCAAAAACACTGCAGTTTCGAGGGCAAGATGCCAGATGCTCTCTGATGCCCGTGCTCCCTTCCTCCTCTTGCTCAGCTCGTTGTTTTAAAGTGCACGTGCCGTCCTGGCATTCAGTGCACAGTGAAAGCAATCGCAAAACTCCAGCAGCTGCTGACTCCCAAACACAAGGCGCTGGCTATGTTCTTGCTTCTCGACAACTCAACGCAGCCCTTCATTTCTGCAGTTGCCATCGAGGTCTCTGCATGTCGGAGCCTCAGAGGACGAGCAGTTGTTTACCACGAGGGGCTGCATCAGGACGAATTCAAAACTCAGGAAAATTGTCCTGGAACACCTTCCATAAGTATGCTAGAATGGAATTGAAGAGGCAGGCGAGTGTCCACCACGGTCCTCTAGCAGTCCTTAGGGTGCGCGCAGAAGCCCGGTGCTCTGCAGCTTCGTTCTTCGCCTCCGTACAAGCTACCGCTCTGTCCGGCTCCCGGAGCAGGAGAAGCGGCTGCTTCGCGCACACAAGAGCGGAGCGGCAGCCGTAGGCTCCGAAGCGCTGCTTCAGCCGAAAGACGCCGGCGACCGGTGCTTGGCTTCGGACAGCTCCGGAGAGCCGTAGTGTGCGTCTGCACTAGACTGCATCATAGCGAAAAGCTTTGACAGTGTGTCTCGCAGGGAGATAGCTTAGGAGCGCAGCGCACTTATGCCTCCCTTGTCCAGAAACACGATTTTACTGCACACTCCAAAAACACTGCAGTTTCGAGGGCAAGATGCCAGATGATCTCTGATGCCCGTGCTCCCTTCCTACTCTTGCTCAGCTCGTTGTTTTAAAGTGCACGTGCCGTCCTGGCATTCAGTGCACAGTGAAAGCAATCGCAAAAGTCCAGCAGCTGCTGACTCCCAAACACAAGGCGCTTGTCTACGTTCTTGCCTCTCGACACTTCAACGGAGTACAGCATTTCTGCAGCTGCCATCGAGTTCTCTGCATCTGGAGCCTTCGGGGACGAGCACGCATTTCCCAAGAGGGGCTTCATCAGGACGAATTCAAAACTCAGGAAAATTGTCCTGGAACACCTTCCATAAGTATGCTAGAATGGAATTGAAGAGGCAGGCGTGCGGCCACCACCGTCCAGTAGCAGTCCTTATGGTGCGCGCAGAAGCCCGGTGCTCTGCGGCTTCGTTCTTCGCCCTCGTACAAGCTACCGCTCTGTCCGGCTGCCGGAGCAGGAGAAGCGGCTGCTTCGCACACACAACAGCGGAGCGGCAGCCGTACGCTCCGAAGCGCTGCTTCAGCCGAAAGACGCCGGCGACCGGCGCTTGGCTTCGGACAGCTCCGGAGAGTCGTAGTGTGCGTCTGCACTAGACTGCATGATAGCGAAAAGCTATGGCAGTGTGTCTCGCAGGGAGATAGCTTAGGAGCGCAGCGCACTTATGCCTCCCTTGTCCAGAAACACGATTTTACTGCACACTCCAAAAACACTGCAGTTTCGAGGGCAAGATGCCAGATGCTCTCTGATGCCCGTGGTCCCTTCCTCCTCTTGCTCAGCTCGTTGTTTTAAAGTGCACGTGCCGTCCTGGCATTCAGTGCACAGTGAAAGCAATCGCAAAAGTCCAGCAGCTGCTGACTCCCAAACACAAGGCGCTGGCTATGTTCTTGCTTCTCGACAACTCAATGCAGCCCTTCATTTCTGCAGTTGCCATCGAGGTCTCTGCATGTCGGAGCCTCAGAGGACGAGCAGTAGTTTCCCAAAAGGGGCTGCATCAGGACGAATTCAAAACTCAGGAAAATTTGTCCTGGAACACCTTCCATAAGTATGTTAGAATGGAATTGAAGAGACAGGCGAGCGGCCACCACGGTCCTCTAGCAGTCCTTAGGGTGCGCGCAGAAGCCCGGTGCTCTGCGGCTTCGTTCTTCGCCCTCGTACAAGCTACCGCTCTGTCCGGCTGCCGGAGCACGAGAAGCGGCTGCTTCGCGCACACAAGAGCGGAGCGGCAGCCGTACGCTCCGAAGCGCTGCTTCAGCCGAAAGACGCCGGCCACCGGCGCTTGGCTTCGGACAGCTCCGGAGAGCCGTAGTGTGCGTCTGCACTAGACTGCATGATAGCGAAAAGCTATGGCAGTGTGTCTCGCAGGGAGATAGCTTAGGAGCGCAGCGCACTTATGCCTCCCTTGTCCAGAAACACGATTTTACTGCACACTCCAAAAACACTGCTCTTTCCAGGGCAATATATAATCTGGTGTCTGATGCCCGTGCTCCCTTCCTCCTCTTGCTCAGCTCGTTGTTTTAAAGTGCACGTGCTGTCCTGGCATTCAGTGCACAGTGAGAGCAATCGCAAAAGTCCAGCAGCTGCTGACTCCCAAACACAAGGCGCTGGCTATGTTCTTGCTTCTCGACAACTCAACGCAGCCCTTCATTTCTGCAGTTGCCATCGAGGTCTCTGCATGTCGGAGCCTCAGAGGACGAGCAGGAGTTTCCCAGGAGGGGCTGCATCAGGACGAATTCAAAACTCCAGAAAATTGTCCTGGAACACCTTCCATAAGTATGCTAGAATGGAATTGAAAGGACAGGCGAGCGGCCACCACGGTCCTCTAGCAGTCCTTAGGGTGCGCGCAGAAGCCCGGTGCTCTGCGGCTTCGTTCTTCGCCCTCGTACAAGCTACCGCTCTGTCCGGCTGCCGGAGCAGCAGAAGCGGCTGCTTCGCGCACAAAACAGCGGAGCGGCAGCCGTACGCTCCGAAGCGCTGCTTCAGCCGAAAGACGCCGGCCACCGGCGCTTGGCTTCGGACAGCTCCGGAGAGCCGTAGTGTGCGTCTGCACTAGACTGCATGATAGCGAAAAGCTATGGCAGTGTGTCTCGCAGGGAGATAGCTTAGGAGCGCAGCGCACTTATGCCTCCCTTGTCCAGAAACACGATTTTACTGCACACTCCAAAAACACTGCAGTTTCGAGGGCAAGATGCCAGATGCTCTCTGATGCCCGTGCTCCCTTCCTCCTCTTGCTCAGCTCGTTGTTTTAAAGTGCACGTGCCGTCCTGGCATTCAGTGCACAGTGAAAGCAATCGCAAAACTCCAGCAGCTGCTGACTCCAAAACACAAGGCGCTGGCTATGTTCTTGCTTCTCGACAACTCAACGCAGCCCTTCATTTCTGCAGTTGCCATCGAGGTCTCTGCATGTCGGAGCCTCAGAGGACGAGCAGGAGTTTCCCAGGAGGGGCTGCATCAGGACGAATTCAAAACTCCAGAAAATTGTCCTGGAACACCTTCCATAAGGATGCTAGAAGGGAATTGAAGAGACAGGCGAGCGGCCACCACGGTCCTCTAGCAGTCCTTAGGGTGCGCGCAGAAGCCGGGTGCTCTGCGGCTACGTTCTTCGCCCTCGTACAAGCTACCGCTCTGTCCGGCTGCCGGAGCAGGAGAAGCGGCTGCTTCGCGCACACAACAGCCGTACGCTCCGAAGCGCTGCTTCAGCCGAAAGACGCCGGCCACCGGCGCTTGGCTTCGGACAGCTCCGGAGAGCCGTAGTGTGCGTCTGCACTAGACTGCATCGTAGCGAAAAGCTTTGGCAGTGTGTCTCGCAGGGAGATAGCTTAGGAGCGCAGCGCACTTATGCCTCCCTTGTCCAGAAACACGATTTTACTGCACACTCCAAAAACAGTACCCTTTCCGGGGCAATATATAAGCTGCTTTCTGACGGCCGTGCTCTTTCGATTACTCTTGCTCAGCTCGTTGTTTTATCGTGCACGTGCCGTCCTGGCATTCAGTGCACAGTGAAAGCAATCGCAAAAGTCCAGCAGCTGCTGACTCCCAAACACAAGGCGCTTGTCTACGTTCTTGCCTCTCGACACTTCAACGGAGTACAGCATTTCTGCAGCTGCCATCGAGTTCTCTGCATCTGGAGCCTTCGGGGACGAGCACGCATTTCCCAAGAGGGGCTTCATCAGGACGAATTCAAAACTCAGGAAAATTGTCCTGGAACACCTTCCATAAGTATGCTAGAATGGAATTGAAGAGGCAGGCGAGCGGCCACCACCGTCCTCTAGCAGTCCTTATGGTGAGCGCAGAAGCCCGGTGCTCTGCGGCTTCGTTCTTCGCCCTCGTACAAGCTACCGCTCTGTCCGGCTGCCGGAGCAGGAGAAGCGGCTGCTTCGCGCACACAACAGCGGAGCGGCAGCCGTACGCTCCGAAGCGCTGCTTCAGCCGAAAGACGCCGGCGACCGGCGCTTGGCTTCGGACAGCTCCGGAGAGCCGTAGTGTGCGTCTGCACTAGACTGCATGATAGCGAAAAGCTATGGCAGTGTGTCTCGCAGGGAGATAGCTTAGGAGCGCAGCGCACTTATGCCTCCCTTGTCCAGAAACACGATTTTACTGCACATTCCAAAAACACTGCAGTTTCGAGGGCAAGATGCCAGATGCTCTCTGATGCCCGTGCTCCCTTCCTCCTCTTGCTCAGCTCGTTGTTTTAAAGTGCACGTGCCGTCCTGGCATTCAGTGCACAGTGAAAGCAATCGCAAAAGTCCAGCAGCTGCTGACTCCCAAACACAAGGCGCTGGCTATGTTCTTGCTTCTCGACAACTCAACGCAGCCCTTCATTTCTGCAGTTGCCATCGAGGTCTCTGCATGTCGGAGCCTCAGAGGACGAGCAGTAGTTTCCCAGAAGGGGCTGCATCAGGACGAATTCAAAACTCAGGAAAATTTGTCCTGGAACACCTTCCATAAGTATGCTAGAATGGAATTGAAGAGGCAGGCGAGCGGCCACCACCGTCCTCTAGCAGTCCTTATGGTGAGCGCAGAAGCCCGGTGCTCTGCGGCTTCGTTCTTCGCCCTCGTACAAGCTACCGCTCTGTCCGGCTGCCGGAGCAGGAGAAGCGGCTGCTTCGCGCACACAACAGCGGAGCGGCAGCCGTACGCTCCGAAGCGCTGCTTCAGCCGAAAGACGCCGGCCACCGGCGCTTGGCTTCGGACAGCTCCGGAGAGCCGTAGTGTGCGTCTGCACTAGACTGCATCATAGCGAAAAGCTATAGCAGTGTGTCTCGCAGGGAGATAGCTTAGGAGCGCAGCGCACTTATGCCTCCCTTGTCCAGAAACACGATTTTACTGCACACTCCAAAAACACTGCAGTTTCGAGGGCAAGATGCCAGATGCTCTCTGATGCCCGTGCTCCCTTCCTCCTCTTGCTCAGCTCGTTGTTTTAAAGTGCACGTGCCGTCCTGGCATTCAGTGCACAGTGAAAGCAATCGCAAAAGTCCAGCAGCTGCTGACTCCCAAACACAAGGCGCTGGCTATGTTCTTGCTTCTCGACAACTCAACGCAGCCCTTCATTTCTGCAGTTGCCATCGAGGTCTCTGCATGTCGGGGTCTCAGAGGACGAGCAGGAGTTTCCCAGAAGGGGCTGCATCAGGACGAATTCAAAACTCAGGAAAATTTGTCCTGGAACACCTTCCATAAGGATGCTAGAAGGGAATTGAAGAGACAGGCGAGCGGCCACCACGGTCCTCTAGCAGTCCTTAGGGTGCGCGCAGAAGCCGGGTGCTCTGCGGCTACGTTCTTCGCCCTCGTACAAGCTACCGCTCTGTCCGGCTGCCGGAGCAGGAGAAGCGGCTGCTTCGCGCACACAACAGCCGTACGCTCCGAAGCGCTGCTTCAGCCGAAAGACGCCGGCGACCGGCGCTTGGCTTCGGACAGCTCCGGAGAGCCGTAGTGTGCGTCTGCACTAGACTGCATCGTAGCGAAAAGCTTTGGCAGTGTGTCTCGCAGGGAGATAGCTTAGGAGCGCAGCGCACTTATGCCTCCCTTGTCCAGAAACACGATTTTACTGCACACTCCCAAAACACTGCTCTTTCCAGGGCAATATATAATCTGGTGTCTGATGCCCGTGGTCCCTTCCTCCTCTTGCTCAGCTCGTTGTTTTAAAGTGCACGTGCCGTCCTGGCATTCAGTGCACAGTGAAAGCAATCGCAAAACTCCAGCAGCTGCTGACTCCCAAACACAAGGCGCTGGCTATGTTCTTGCTTCTCGACAACTCAACGCAGCCCTTCATTTCTGCAGTTGCCATCGAGGTCTCTGCATGTCGGAGACTCAGAGGACGAGCAGGAGTTTCCCACGAGGGGCTGCATCAGGACGAATTCAAAACTCCAGAAAATTGTCCTGGAACACCTTCCATAAGGATGCTAGAAGGGAATTGAAGAGGCAGGCGAGCGGCCACCACCGTCCAGTAGCAGTCCTTAGGGTGTGCGCAAAAACCCTGGTGCTCTGCGGCTTCGTTCTTCGCCCTCGTACAAGCTACCGCTCTGTCCGGCTGCCGGAGCAGCAGAAGCGGCTGCTTCGCGCACAAAACAGCGGAGCGGCAGCCGTACGCTCCGAAGCGCTGCTTCAGCCGAAAGACGCCGGCGACCGGCGCTTGGCTTCGGACAGCTCCGGAGAGCCGTAGTGTGCGTCTGCACTAGACTGCATGATAGCGAAAAGCTATGGCAGTGTGTCTCGCAGGGAGATAGCTTAGGAGCGCAGCGCACTTATGCCTCCCTTGTCCAGAAACACGATTTTACTGCACACTCCAAAAACACTGCAGTTTCGAGGGCAAGATGCCAGATGCTCTCTGATGCCCGTGCTCCCTTCCTCCTCTTGCTCAGCTCGTTGTTTTAAAGTGCACGTGCCGTCCTGGCATTCAGTGCACAGTGAAAGCAATCGCAAAAGTCCAGCAGCTGCTGACTCCCAAACACAAGGCGCTGGCTATGTTCTTGCTTCTCGACAACTCAACGCAGCCCTTCATTTCTGCAGTTGCCATCGAGGTCTCTGCATGTCGGAGACTCAGAGGACGAGCAGTTGTTTCCCACGTGGGGCTGCATCAGGACGAATTCAAAACTCAGGAAAATTGTCCTGGAACACCTTCCATAAGTATGCTAGAATGGAATTGAAGAGGCAGGCGAGTGTCCACCACGGTCCTCTAGCAGTCCTTAGGGTGCGCGCAGAAGCCCGGTGCTCTGCGGCTTCGTTCTTCGCCCCCGTACAAGCTACCGCTCTGTCCGGCTCCCGGAGCAGGAGAAGCGGCTGCTTCGCGCACACAAGAGCGGAGCGGCAGCCGTAGGCTCCGAAGCGCTGCTTCAGCCGAAAGACGCCGGCCACCGGCGCTTGGCTTCGGACAGCTCCGGAGAGCCGTAGTGTGCGTCTGCACTAGACTGCATGATAGCGAAAAGCTATGGCAGTGTGTCTCGCAGGGAGATAGCTTAGGAGCGCAGCGCACTTATGCCTCCCTTGTCCAGAAACACGATTTTACTGCACACTCCAAAAACAGTACCCTTTCCGGGGCAATATATAAGCTGCTTTCTGACGGCCGTGCTCTTTCGATTACTCTTGCTCAGCTCGTTGTTTTATCGTGCACGTGCCGTCCTGGCATTCAGTGCACAGTGAAAGCAATCGCAAAAGTCCAGCAGCTGCTGACCCCCAAACACAAGGCGCTTGTCTACGTTCTTGCCTCTCGACACTTCAACGGAGTACAGCATTTCTGCAGCTGCCATCGAGTTCTCTGCATCTGGAGCCTTCGGGGACGAGCACGCATTTCCCAAGAGGGGCTTCATCAGGACGAATTCAAAACTCAGGAAAATTGTCCTGGAACACCTTCCATAAGTATGCTAGAATGGAATTGAAGAGGCAGGCGAGCGGCCACCACCGTCCTCTAGCAGTCCTTATGGTGAGCGCAGAAGCCCGGTGCTCTGCGGCTTCGTTCTTCGCCCTCGTACAAGCTACCGCTCTGTCCGGCTGCCGGAGCAGGAGAAGCGGCTGCTTCGCGCACACAACAGCGGAGCGGCAGCCGTAGGCTCCGAAGCGCTGCTTCAGCCGAAAGACGCCGGCCACCGGCGCTTGGCTTCGGACAGCTCCGGAGAGCCGTAGTGTGCGTCTGCACTAGACTGCATGATAGCGAAAAGCTATGGCAGTGTGTCTCGCAGGGAGATAGCTTAGGAGCGCAGCGCACTTATGCCTCCCTTGTCCAGAAACACGATTTTACTGCACACTCCAAAAACACTGCAGTTTCGAGGGCAAGATGCCAGATGCTCTCTGATGCCCGTGCTCCCTTCCTCCTCTTGCTCAGCTCGTTGTTTTAAAGTGCACGTGCCGTCCTGGCATTCAGTGCACAGTGAAAGCAATCGCAAAACTCCAGCAGCTGCTGACTCCCAAACACAAGGCGCTGGCTATGTTCTTGCTTCTCGACAACTCAACGCAGCCCTTCATTTCTGCAGTTGCCATCGAGGTCTCTGCATGTCGGAGCCTCAGAGGACGAGCAGTAGTTTCCCAGAAGGGGCTGCATCAGGACGAATTCAAAACTCAGGAAAATTTGTCCTGGAACACCTTCCATAAGTATGTTAGAATGGAATTGAAGAGACAGGCGAGCGGCCACCACGGTCCTCTAGCAGTCCTTAGGGTGCGCGCAGAAGCCCGGTGCTCTGCGGCTTCGTTCTTCGCCCTCGTACAAGCTACCGCTCTGTCCGGCTGCCGGAGCACGAGAAGCGGCTGCTTCGCGCACACAACAGCGGAGCGGCAGCCGTACGCTCCGAAGCGCTGCTTCAGCCGAAAGACGCCGGCGACCGGCGCTTGGCTTCGGACAGCTCCGGAGAGCCGTAGTGTGCGTCTGCACTAGACTGCATCGTAGCGAAAAGCTTTGGCAGTGTGTCTCGCAGGGAGATAGCTTAGGAGCGCAGCGCACTTATGCCTCCCTTGTCCAGAAACACGATTTTACTGCACACTCCAAAAACACTGCTCTTTCCAGGGCAATATATAATCTGGTGTCTGATGCCCGTGCTCCCTTCCTCCTCTTGCTCAGCTCGTTGTTTTAAAGTGCACGTGCCGTCCTGGCATTCAGTGCACAGTGAAAGCAATCGCAAAACTCCAGCAGCTGCTGACTCCCAAACACAAGGCGCTGGCTATGTTCTTGCTTCTCGACAACTCAACGCAGCCCTTCATTTCTGCAGTTGCCATCGAGGTCTCTGCATGTCGGAGCCTCAGAGGACGAGCAGGAGTTTCCCAGAAGGGGCTGCATCAGGACGAATTCAAAACTCAGGGAATTTGTCCTGGAACACCTTCCATAAGTATGCTAGAATGGAATTGAAGAGGCAGGCGAGCGGCCACCACCGTCCTCTAGCAGTCCTTATGGTGAGCGCAGAAGCCCGGTGCTCTGCGGCTTCGTTCTTCGCCCTCGTACAAGCTACCGCTCTGTCCGGCTGCCGGAGCAGGAGAAGCGGCTGCTTCGCGCACACAACAGCGGAGCGGCAGCCGTACGCTCCGAAGCGCTGCTTCAGCCGAAAGACGCCGGCGACCGGCGCTTGGCTTCGGACAGCTCCGGAGAGCCGTAGTGTGCGTCTGCACTAGACTGCATGATAGCGAAAAGCTATGGCAGTGTGTCTCGCAGGGAGATAGCTTAGGAGCGCAGCGCACTTATGCCTCCCTTGTCCAGAAACACGATTTTACTGCACATTCCAAAAACACTGCAGTTTCGAGGGCAAGATGCCAGATGCTCTCTGATGCCCGTGCTCCCTTCCTCCTCTTGCTCAGCTCGTTGTTTTAAAGTGCACGTGCCGTCCTGGCATTCAGTGCACAGTGAAAGCAATCGCAAAAGTCCAGCAGCTGCTGACTCCCAAACACAAGGCGCTGGCTATGTTCTTGCTTCTCGACAACTCAACGCAGCCCTTCATTTCTGCAGTTGCCATCGAGGTCTCTGCATGTCGGAGCCTCAGAGGACGAGCAGTAGTTTCCCAGAAGGGGCTGCATCAGGACGAATTCAAAACTCAGGAAAATTTGTCCTGGAACACCTTCCATAAGTATGCTAGAATGGAATTGAAGAGGCAGGCGAGCGGCCACCACCGTCCTCTAGCAGTCCTTATGGTGAGCGCAGAAGCCCGGTGCTCTGCGGCTTCGTTCTTCGCCCTCGTACAAGCTACCGCTCTGTCCGGCTGCCGGAGCAGGAGAAGCGGCTGCTTCGCGCACACAACAGCGGAGCGGCAGCCGTACGCTCCGAAGCGCTGCTTCAGCCGAAAGACGCCGGCCACCGGCGCTTGGCTTCGGACAGCTCCGGAGAGCCGTAGTGTGCGTCTGCACTAGACTGCATCATAGCGAAAAGCTATGGCAGTGTGTCTCGCAGGGAGATAGCTTAGGAGCGCAGCGCACTTATGCCTCCCTTGTCCAGAAACACGATTTTACTGCACACTCCAAAAACACTGCAGTTTCGAGGGCAAGATGCCAGATGCTCTCTGATGCCCGTGCTCCCTTCCTCCTCTTGCTCAGCTCGTTGTTTTAAAGTGCACGTGCCGTCCTGGCATTCAGTGCACAGTGAAAGCAATCGCAAAAGTCCAGCAGCTGCTGACTCCCAAACACAAGGCGCTGGCTATGTTCTTGCTTCTCGACAACTCAACGCAGCCCTTCATTTCTGCAGTTGCCATCGAGGTCTCTGCATGTCGGAGCCTCAGAGGACGAGCAGGAGTTTCCCAGAAGGGGCTGCATCAGGACGAATTCAAAACTCAGGAAAATTTGTCCTGGAACACCTTCCATAAGGATGCTAGAAGGGAATTGAAGAGACAGGCGAGCGGCCACCACGGTCCTCTAGCAGTCCTTAGGGTGCGCGCAGAAGCCGGGTGCTCTGCGGCTACGTTCTTCGCCCTCGTACAAGCTACCGCTCTGTCCGGCTGCCGGAGCAGGAGAAGCGGCTGCTTCGCGCACACAACAGCCGTACGCTCCGAAGCGCTGCTTCAGCCGAAAGACGCCGGCGACCGGCGCTTGGCTTCGGACAGCTCCGGAGAGCCGTAGTGTGCGTCTGCACTAGACTGCATCGTAGCGAAAAGCTTTGGCAGTGTGTCTCGCAGGGAGATAGCTTAGGAGCGCAGCGCACTTATGCCTCCCTTGTCCAGAAACACGATTTTACTGCACACTCCCAAAACACTGCTCTTTCCAGGGCAATATATAATCTGGTGTCTGATGCCCGTGGTCCCTTCCTCCTCTTGCTCAGCTCGTTGTTTTAAAGTGCACGTGCCGTCCTGGCATTCAGTGCACAGTGAAAGCAATCGCAAAACTCCAGCAGCTGCTGACTCCCAAACACAAGGCGCTGGCTATGTTCTTGCTTCTCGACAACTCAACGCAGCCCTTCATTTCTGCAGTTGCCATCGAGGTCTCTGCATGTCGGAGACTCAGAGGACGAGCAGGAGTTTCCCACGAGGGGCTGCATCAGGACGAATTCAAAACTCCAGAAAATTGTCCTGGAACACCTTCCATAAGGATGCTAGAAGGGAATTGAAGAGGCAGGCGAGCGGCCACCACCGTCCAGTAGCAGTCCTTAGGGTGTGCGCAAAAACCCTGGTGCTCTGCGGCTTCGTTCTTCGCCCTCGTACAAGCTACCGCTCTGTCCGGCTGCCGGAGCAGCAGAAGCGGCTGCTTCGCGCACAAAACAGCGGAGCGGCAGCCGTACGCTCCGAAGCGCTGCTTCAGCCGAAAGACGCCGGCGACCGGCGCTTGGCTTCGGACAGCTCCGGAGAGCCGTAGTGTGCGTCTGCACTAGACTGCATGATAGCGAAAAGCTATGGCAGTGTGTCTCGCAGGGAGATAGCTTAGGAGCGCAGCGCACTTATGCCTCCCTTGTCCAGAAACACGATTTTACTGCACACTCCAAAAACACTGCAGTTTCGAGGGCAAGATGCCAGATGCTCTCTGATGCCCGTGCTCCCTTCCTCCTCTTGCTCAGCTCGTTGTTTTAACGTGCACATGCCGTCCTGGCATTCAGTGCACAGTGAAAGCAATCGCAAAAGTCCAGCAGCTGCTGACTCCCAAACACAAGGCGCTGGCTATGTTCTTGCTTCTCGACAACTCAACGCAGCCCTTCATTTCTGCAGTTGCCATCGAGGTCTCTGCATGTCGGAGACTCAGAGGACGAGCAGTTGTTTCCCACGTGGGGCTGCATCAGGACGAATTCAAAACTCAGGAAAATTGTCCTGGAACACCTTCCATAAGTATGCTAGAATGGAATTGAAGAGGCAGGCGAGTGTCCACCACGGTCCTCTAGCAGTCCTTAGGGTGCGCGCAGAAGCCCGGTGCTCTGCGGCTTCGTTCTTCGCCCCCGTACAAGCTACCGCTCTGTCCGGCTCCCGGAGCAGGAGAAGCGGCTGCTTCGCGCACACAAGAGCGGAGCGGCAGCCGTAGGCTCCGAAGCGCTGCTTCAGCCGAAAGACGCCGGCCACCGGCGCTTGGCTTCGGACAGCTCCGGAGAGCCGTAGTGTGCGTCTGCACTAGACTGCATGATAGCGAAAAGCTATGGCAGTGTGTCTCGCAGGGAGATAGCTTAGGAGCGCAGCGCACTTATGCCTCCCTTGTCCAGAAACACGATTTTACTGCACACTCCAAAAACAGTACCCTTTCCGGGGCAATATATAAGCTGCTTTCTGACGGCCGTGCTCTTTCGATTACTCTTGCTCAGCTCGTTGTTTTATCGTGCACGTGCCGTCCTGGCATTCAGTGCACAGTGAAAGCAATCGCAAAAGTCCAGCAGCTGCTGACTCCCAAACACAAGGCGCTTGTCTACGTTCTTGCCTCTCGACACTTCAACGGAGTACAGCATTTCTGCAGCTGCCATCGAGTTCTCTGCATCTGGAGCCTTCGGGGACGAGCACGCATTTCCCAAGAGGGGCTTCATCAGGACGAATTCAAAACTCAGGAAAATTGTCCTGGAACACCTTCCATAAGTATGCTAGAATGGAATTGAAGAGGCAGGCGAGCGGCCACCACCGTCCTCTAGCAGTCCTTATGGTGAGCGCAGAAGCCCGGTGCTCTGCGGCTTCGTTCTTCGCCCTCGTACAAGCTACCGCTCTGTCCGGCTGCCGGAGCAGGAGAAGCGGCTGCTTCGCGCACACAACAGCGGAGCGGCAGCCGTAGGCTCCGAAGCGCTGCTTCAGCCGAAAGACGCCGGCCACCGGCGCTTGGCTTCGGACAGCTCCGGAGAGCCGTAGTGTGCGTCTGCACTAGACTGCATGATAGCGAAAAGCTATGGCAGTGTGTCTCGCAGGGAGATAGCTTAGGAGCGCAGGGCACTTATGCCTCCCTTGTCCAGAAACACGATTTTACTGCACACTCCAAAAACACTGCAGTTTCGAGGGCAAGATGCCAGATGCTCTCTGATGCCCGTGCTCCCTTCCTCCTCTTGCTCAGCTCGTTGTTTTAAAGTGCACGTGCCGTCCTGGCATTCAGTGCACAGTGAAAGCAATCGCAAAACTCCAGCAGCTGCTGACTCCCAAACACAAGGCGCTGGCTATGTTCTTGCTTCTCGACAACTCAACGCAGCCCTTCATTTCTGCAGTTGCCATCGAGGTCTCTGCATGTCGGAGCCTCAGAGGACGAGCAGTAGTTTCCCAGAAGGGGCTGCATCAGGACGAATTCAAAACTCAGGAAAATTTGTCCTGGAACACCTTCCATAAGTATGTTAGAATGGAATTGAAGAGACAGGCGAGCGGCCACCACGGTCCTCTAGCAGTCCTTAGGGTGCGCGCAGAAGCCCGGTGCTCTGCGGCTTCGTTCTTCGCCCTCGTACAAGCTACCGCTCTGTCCGGCTGCCGGAGCACGAGAAGCGGCTGCTTCGCGCACACAACAGCGGAGCGGCAGCCGTACGCTCCGAAGCGCTGCTTCAGCCGAAAGACGCCGGCGACCGGCGCTTGGCTTCGGACAGCTCCGGAGAGCCGTAGTGTGCGTCTGCACTAGACTGCATCGTAGCGAAAAGCTTTGGCAGTGTGTCTCGCAGGGAGATAGCTTAGGAGCGCAGCGCACTTATGCCTCCCTTGTCCAGAAACACGATTTTACTGCACACTCCAAAAACACTGCTCTTTCCAGGGCAATATATAATCTGGTGTCTGATGCCCGTGCTCCCTTCCTCCTCTTGCTCAGCTCGTTGTTTTAAAGTGCACGTGCCGTCCTGGCATTCAGTGCACAGTGAAAGCAATCGCAAAACTCCAGCAGCTGCTGACTCCCAAACACAAGGCGCTGGCTATGTTCTTGCTTCTCGACAACTCAACGCAGCCCTTCATTTCTGCAGTTGCCATCGAGGTCTCTGCATGTCGGAGCCTCAGAGGACGAGCAGGAGTTTCCCAGAAGGGGCTGCATCAGGACGAATTCAAAACTCAGGGAATTTGTCCTGGAACACCTTCCATAAGTATGCTAGAATGGAATTGAAGAGACAGGCGAGCGGCCACCACGGTCCTCTAGCAGTCCTTATGGTGCGCGCAGAAGCCCGGTGCTCTGCGGCTTCGTTCTTCGCCCTCGTACAAGCTACCGCTCTGTCCGGCTGCCGGAGCAGCAGAAGCGGCTGCTTCGCGCACAAAACAGCGGAGCGGCAGCCGTACGCTCCGAAGCGCTGCTTCAGCCGAAAGACGCCGGCGACCGGCGCTTGGCTTCGGACAGCTCCGGAGAGCCGTAGTGTGCGTCTGCACTAGACTGCATGATAGCGAAAAGCTATGGCAGTGTGTCTCGCAGGGAGATAGCTTAGGAGCGCAGCGCACTTATGCCTCCCTTGTCCAGAAACACGATTTTACTGCACACTCCCAAAACACTGCTCTTTCCAGGGCAATATATAATCTGGTGTCTGATGCCCGTGCTCCCTTCCTCCTCTTGCTCAGCTCGTTGTTTTAAAGTGCACGTGCCGTCCTGGCATTCAGTGCACAGTGAAAGCAATCGCAAAACTCCAGCAGCTGCTGACTCCCAAACACAAGGCGCTGGCTATGTTCTTGCTTCTCGACAACTCAACGCAGCCCTTCATTTCTGCAGTTGCCATCGAGGTCTCTGCATGTCGGAGCCTCAGAGGACGAGCAGGAGTTTCCCAGGAGGGGCTGCATCAGGACGAATTCAAAACTCCAGAAAATTGTCCTGGAACACCTTCCATAAGGATGCTAGAAGGGAATTGAAGAGGCAGGCGTGCGGCCACCACTGTCCAGTAGCAGTCCTTAGGGTGTGCGCAAAAGCCCGGTGCTCTGCGGCTTCGTTCTTCGCCCCCGTACAAGCTACCGCTCTGTCCGGCTGCCGGAGCAGCAGAAGCGGCTGCTTCGCGCACAAAACAGCGGAGCGGCAGCCGTACGCTCCGAAGCGCTGCTTCAGCCGAAAGACGCCGGCGACCGGCGCTTGGCTTCGGACAGCTCCGGAGAGCCGTAGTGTGCGTCTGCACTAGACTGCATGATAGCGAAAAGCTATGGCAGTGTGTCTCGCAGGGAGATAGCTTAGGAGCGCAGCGCACTTATGCCTCCCTTGTCCAGAAACACGATTTTACTGCACACTCCAAAAACACTGCAGTTTCGAGGGCAAGATGCCAGATGCTCTCTGATGCCCGTGCTCCCTTCCTCCTCTTGCTCAGCTCGTTGTTTTAAAGTGCACGTGCCGTCCTGGCATTCAGTGCACAGTGAAAGCAATCGCAAAACTCCAGCAGCTGCTGACTCCCAAACACAAGGCGCTGGCTATGTTCTTGCTTCTCGACAACTCAACGCAGCCCTTCATTTCTGCAGTTGCCATCGAGGTCTCTGCATGTCGGAGCCTCAGAGGATGAGCAGTTGTTTCCCACGAGGGGCTGCATCAGGACGAATTCAAAACTCAGGAAAATTGTCCTGGAACACCTTCCATAAGTATGCTAGAATGGAATTGAAGAGGCAGGCGAGTGTCCACCACGGTCCTCTAGCAGTCCTTAGGGTGCGCGCAGAAGCCCGGTGCTCTGCGGCTTCGTTCTTCGCCTCCGTACAAGCTACCGCTCTGTCCGGCTCCCGGAGCACGAGAAGCGGCTGCTTCGCGCACACAAGAGCGGAGCGGCAGCCGTAGGCTCCGAAGCGCTGCTTCAGCCGAAAGACGCCGGCCACCGGCGCTTGGCTTCGGACAGCTCCGGAGAGCCGTAGTGTGCGTCTGCACTAGACTGCATCATAGCGAAAAGCTTTGACAGTGTGTCTCGCAGGGAGATAGCTTAGGAGCGCAGCGCACTTATGCCTCCCTTGTCCAGAAACACGATTTTACTGCACACTCCAAAAACAGTACCCTTTCCGGGGCAATATATAAGCTGCTTTCTGACGGCCGTGCTCTTTCGATTACTCTTGCCCAGCTCGTTGTTTTATCGTGCACGTGCCGTCCTGGCATTCAGTGCACAGTGAAAGCAATCGCAAAAGTCCAGCAGCTGCTGACCCCCAAACACAAGGCGCTTGTCTACGTTCTTGCCTCTCGACACTTCAACGGAGTACAGCATTTCTGCAGCTGCCATCGAGTTCTCTGCATCTGGAGCCTTCGGGGACGAGCACGCATTTCCCAAGAGGGGCTTCATCAGGACGAATTCAAAACTCAGGAAAATTGTCCTGGAACACCTTCCATCAGTATGCTAGAATGGAATTGAAGAGGCAGGCGAGCGGCCACCACGGTCCTCTAGCAGTCCTTATGGTGCGCGCAGAAGCCCGGTGCTCTGCGGCTTCGTTCTTCGCCCTCGTACAAGCTACCGCTCTGTCTGGCTGCCGGAGCAGGAGAAGCGGCTGCTTCGCGCACACAACAGCGGAGCGGCAGCCATAGGCTCCGAAGCGCTGCTTCAGCCGAAAGACGCCGGCGACCGGCGCTTGGCTTCGGACAGCTCCGGAGAGCCGTAGTGTGCGTCTGCACTAGACTGCATGATAGCGAAAAGCTATGGCAGTGTGTCTCGCAGGGAGATAGCTTAGGAGCGCAGGGCACTTATGCCTCCCTTGTCCAGAAACACGATTTTACTGCACACTCCAAAAACACTGCAGTTTCGAGGGCAAGATGCCAGATGCTCTCTGATGCCCGTGCTCCCTTCCTCCTCTTGCTCAGCTCGTTGTTTTAAAGTGCACGTGCCGTCCTGGCATTCAGTGCACAGTGAAAGCAATCGCAAAACTCCAGCAGCTGCTGACTCCCAAACACAAGGCGCTGGCTATGTTCTTGCTTCTCGACAACTCAACGCAGCCCTTCATTTCTGCAGTTGCCATCGAGGTCTCTGCATGTCGGAGCCTCAGAGGACGAGCAGTAGTTTCCCAGAAGGGGCTGCATCAGGACGAATTCAAAACTCAGGAAAATTTGTCCTGGAACACCTTCCATAAGTATGCTAGAAGGGAATTGAAGAGGCAGGCGAGCGGCCACCACCGTCCAGTAGCAGTCCTTAGGGTGTGCGCAAAAGCCCGGTGCTCTGCGGCTTCGTTCTTCGCCCCCGTACAAGCTACCGCTCTGTCCGGCTGCCGGAGCAGCAGAAGCGGCTGCTTCGCGCACAAAACAGCGGAGCGGCAGCCGTACGCTCCGAAGCGCTGCTTCAGCCGAAAGACGCCGGCGACCGGCGCTTGGCTTCGGACAGCTCCGGAGAGCCGTAGTGTGCGTCTGCACTAGACTGCATGATAGCGAAAAGCTATGGCAGTGTGTCTCGCAGGGAGATAGCTTAGGAGCGCAGCGCACTTATGCCTCCCTTGTCCAGAAACACGATTTTACTGCACACTCCAAAAACACTGCAGTTTCGAGGGCAAGATGCCAGATGCTCTCTGATGCCCGTGCTCCCTTCCTATTCTTGCTCAGCTCGTTGTTTTAAATTGCACGTGCCGTCCTGGCATTCAGTGCACAGTGAAAGCAATCGCAAAACTCCAGCAGCTGCTGACTCCCAAACACAAGGCGCTGGCTATGTTCTTGCTTCTCGACAACTCAACGCAGCCCTTCATTTCTGCAGTTGCCATCGAGGTCTCTGCATGTCGGAGCCTCAGAGGACGAGCAGGAGTTTCCCAGGAGGGGCTGCATCAGGACGAATTCAAAACTCCAGAAAATTGTCCTGGAACACCTTCCATAAGGATGCTAGAAGGGAATTGAAGAGGCAGGCGTGCGGCCACCACTGTCCAGTAGCAGTCCTTAGGGTGTGCGCAAAAGCCCGGTGCTCTGCGGCTTCGTTCTTCGCCCCCGTACAAGCTACCGCTCTGTCCGGCTGCCGGAGCAGCAGAAGCGGCTGCTTCGCGCACAAAACAGCGGAGCGGCAGCCGTACGCTCCGAAGCGCTGCTTCAGCCGAAAGACGCCGGCGACCGGCGCTTGGCTTCGGACAGCTCCGGAGAGCCGTAGTGTGCGTCTGCACTAGACTGCATGATAGCGAAAAGCTATGGCAGTGTGTCTCGCAGGGAGATAGCTTAGGAGCGCAGCGCACTTATGCCTCCCTTGTCCAGAAACACGATTTTACTGCACACTCCAAAAACACTGCAGTTTCGAGGGCAAGATGCCAGATGCTCTCTGATGCCCGTGCTCCCTTCCTCCTCTTGCTCAGCTCGTTGTTTTAAAGTGCACGTGCCGTCCTGGCATTCAGTGCACAGTGAAAGCAATCGCAAAACTCCAGCAGCTGCTGACTCCCAAACACAAGGCGCTGGCTATGTTCTTGCTTCTCGACAACTCAACGCAGCCCTTCATTTCTGCAGTTGCCATCGAGGTCTCTGCATGTCGGAGCCTCAGAGGACGAGCAGTTGTTTCCCACGAGGGGCTGCATCAGGACGAATTCAAAACTCAGGAAAATTGTCCTGGAACACCTTCCATAAGTATGCTAGAATGGAATTGAAGAGGCAGGCGAGTGTCCACCACGGTCCTCTAGCAGTCCTTAGGGTGCGCGCAGAAGCCCGGTGCTCTGCGGCTTCGTTCTTCGCCTCCGTACAAGCTACCGCTCTGTCCGGCTCCCGGAGCACGAGAAGCGGCTGCTTCGCGCACACAAGAGCGGAGCGGCTGCCGTAGGCTCCGAAGCGCTGCTTCAGCCGAAAGACGCCGGCCACCGGCGCTTGGCTTCGGACAGCTCCGGAGAGCCGTAGTGTGCGTCTGCACTAGACTGCATCATAGCGAAAAGCTTTGACAGTGTGTCTCGCAGGGAGATAGCTTAGGAGCGCAGCGCACTTATGCCTCCCTTGTCCAGAAACACGATTTTACTGCACACTCCAAAAACAGTACCCTTTCCGGGGCAATATATAAGCTGCTTTCTGACGGCCGTGCTCTTTCGATTACTCTTGCTCAGCTCGTTGTTTTATCGTGCACGTGCCGTCCTGGCATTCAGTGCACAGTGAAAGCAATCGCAAAAGTCCAGCAGCTGCTGACTCCCAAACACAAGGCGCTTGTCTACGTTCTTGCCTCTCGACACTTCAACGGAGTACAGCATTTCTGCAGCTGCCATCGAGTTCTCTGCATCTGGAGCCTTCGGGGACGAGCACGCATTTCCCAAGAGGGGCTTCATCAGGACGAATTCAAAACTCAGGAAAATTGTCCTGGAACACCTTCCATAAGTATGCTAGAATGGAATTGAAGAGGCAGGCGAGCGGCCACCACGGTCCTCTAGCAGTCCTTATGGTGCGCGCAGAAGCCCGGTGCTCTGCGGCTTCGTTCTTCGCCCTCGTACAAGCTACCGCTCTGTCCGGCTGCCGGAGCACGAGAAGCGGCTGCTTCGCGCACAAAACAGCGGAGCGGCAGCCGTACGCTCCGAAGCGCTGCTTCAGCCGAAAGACGCCGGCCACCGGCGCTTGGCTTCGGACAGCTCCGGAGAGCCGTAGTGTGCGTCTGCACTAGACTGCATGATAGCGAAAAGCTATGGCAGTGTGTCTCGCAGGGAGATAGCTTAGGAGCGCAGCGCACTTATGCCTCCCTTGTCCAGAAACACGATTTTACTGCACACTCCAAAAACACTGCAGTTTCGAGGGCAAGATGCCAGATGCTCTCTGATGCCCGTGCTCCCTTCCTCCTCTTGCTCAGCTCGTTGTTTTAAAGTGCACGTGCCGTCCTGGCATTCAGTGCACAGTGAAAGCAATCGCAAAACTCCAGCAGCTGCTGACTCCCAAACACAAGGCGCTGGCTATGTTCTTGCTTCTCGACAACTCAACGCAGCCCTTCATTTCTGCAGTTGCCATCGAGGTCTCTGCATGTCGGAGACTCAGAGGACGAGCAGGAGTTTCCCAGGAGGGGCTGCATCAGGACGAATTCAAAACTCAGGGAATTTGTCCTGGAACACCTTCCATAAGGATGCTAGAAGGGAATTGAAGAGGCAGGCGTGCGGCCACCACCGTCCAGTAGCAGTCCTTAGGGTGCGCGCAAAAGCCCGGTGCTCTGCGGCTTCGTTCTTCGCCTCCGTACAAGCTACCGCTCTGTCCGGCTGCCGGAGCAGCAGAAGCGGCTGCTTCGCGCACAAAATAGCGGAGCGGCAGCCGTACGCTCCAAAGCGCTGCTTCAGCCGAAAGACGCCGGCCACCGGCGCTTGGCTTCGGACAGCTCCGGAGAGCCGTAGTGTGCGTCTGCACTAGACTGCATGATAGCGAAAAGCTATGGCAGTGTGTCTCGCAGGGAGATAGCTTAGGAGCGCAGCGCACTTATGCCTCCCTTGTCCAGAAACACGATTTTACTGCACACTCCAAAAACACTGCAGTTTCGAGGGCAAGATGCCAGATGCTCTCTGATGCCCGTGCTCCCTTCCTCCTCTTGCTCAGCTCGTTGTTTTAAAGTGCACGTGCCGTCCTGGCATTCAGTGCACAGTGAAAGCAATCGCAAAACTCCAGCAGCTGCTGACTCCCAAACACAAGGCGCTGGCTATGTTCTTGCTTCTCGACAACTCAACGCAGCCCTTCATTTCTGCAGTTGCCATCGAGGTCTCTGCATGTCGGAGCCTCAGAGGACGAGCAGTTGCTTCCCACGAGGGGCTGCATCAGGACGAATTCAAAACTCAGGAAAATTGTCCTGGAACACCTTCCATAAGTATGCTAGAATGGAATTGAAGAGGCAGGCGAGTGTCCACCACGGTCCTCTAGCAGTCCTTAGGGTGCGCGCAGAAGCCCGGTGCTCTGCGGCTTCGTTCTTCGCCTCCGTACAAGCTACCGCTCTGTCCGGCTCCCGGAGCACGAGAAGCGGCTGCTTCGCGCACACAAGAGCGGAGCGGCAGCCGTAGGCTCCGAAGCGCTGCTTCAGCCGAAAGACGCCGGCCACCGGCGCTTGGCTTCGGACAGCTCCGGAGAGCCGTAGTGTGCGTCTGCACTAGACTGCATCATAGCGAAAAGCTTTGACAGTGTGTCTCGCAGGGAGATAGCTTAGGAGCGCAGCGCACTTATGCCTCCCTTGTCCAGAAACATGATTTTACTGCACACTCCAAAAACAGTACCCTTTCCGGGGCAATATATAAGCTGCTTTCTGACGGCCGTGCTCTTTCGATTACTCTTGCTCAGCTCGTTGTTTTATCGTGCACGTGCCGTCCTGGCATTCAGTGCACAGTGAAAGCAATCGCAAAAGTCCAGCAGCTGCTGACTCCCAAACACAAGGCGCTGGCTATGTTCTTGCTTCTCGACAACTCAACGCAGCCCTTCATTTCTGCAGTTGCCATCGAGGTCTCTGCATGTCGGAGCCTCAGAGGACGAGCAGGAGTTTCCCAGGAGGGGCTGCATCAGGACGAATTCAAAACTCCAGAAAATTGTCCTGGAACACCTTCCATAAGGATGCTAGAAGGGAATTGAAGAGGCAGGCGTGCGGCCACCACCGTCCAGTAGCAGTCCTTAGGGTGCGCGCAAAAGCCCGGTGCTCTGCGGCTTCGTTCTTCGCCCCCGTACAAGCTACCGCTCTGTCCGGCTGCCGGAGCAGCAGAAGCGGCTGCTTCGCGCACAAAACAGCGGAGCGGCAGCCGTACGCTCCGAAGCGCTGCTTCAGCCGAAAGACGCCGGCGACCGGCGCTTGGCTTCGGACAGCTCCGGAGAGCCGTAGTGTGCGTCTGCACTAGACTGCATGATAGCGAAAAGCTATGGCAGTGTGTCTCGCAGGGAGATAGCTTAGGAGCGCAGCGCACTTATGCCTCCCTTGTCCAGAAACACGATTTTACTGCACACTCCAAAAACACTGCAGTTTCGAGGGCAAGATGCCAGATGCTCTCTGATGCCCGTGCTCCCTTCCTCCTCTTGCTCAGCTCGTTGTTTTAAAGTGCACGTGCCGTCCTGGCATTCAGTGCACAGTGAAAGCAATCGCAAAACTCCAGCAGCTGCTGACTCCCAAACACAAGGCGCTGGCTATGTTCTTGCTTCTCGACAACTCAACGCAGCCCTTCATTTCTGCAGTTGCCATCGAGGTCTCTGCATGTCGGAGCCTCAGAGGACGAGCAGTTGTTTCCCACGAGGGGCTGCATCAGGACGAATTCAAAACTCAGGAAAATTGTCCTGGAAAACCTTCCATAAGTATGCTAGAATGGAATTGAAGAGGCAGGCGAGTGTCCACCACGGTCCTCTAGCAGTCCTTAGGGTGCGCGCAGAAGCCCGGTGCTCTGCGGCTTCGTTCTTCGCCTCCGTACAAGCTACCGCTCTGTCCGGCTCCCGGAGCACGAGAAGCGGCTGCTTCGCGCACACAAGAGCGGAGCGGCAGCCGTACGCTCCGAAGCGCTGCTTCAGCCAAAAGACGCCGGCCACCGGCGCTTGGCTTCGGACAGCTCCGGAGAGCCGTAGTGTGCGTCTGCACTAGACTGCATCATAGCGAAAAGCTTTGACAGTGTGTCTCGCAGGGAGATAGCTTAGGAGCGCAGCGCACTTATGCCTCCCTTGTCCAGAAACACGATTTTACTGCACACTCCAAAAACAGTACCCTTTCCGGGGCAATATATAAGCTGCTTTCTGACGGCCGTGCTCTATCGATTACTCTTGCTCAGCTCGTTGTTTTATCGTGCACGTGCCGTCCTGGCATTCAGTGCACAGTGAAAGCAATCGCAAAACTCCAGCAGCTGCTCACTCCCAAACACAAGGCGCTGGCTATGTTCTTGCTTCTCGACAACTCAACGCAGCCCTTCATTTCTGCAGTTGCCATCGAGGTCTCTGCATGTCGGAGCCTCAGAGGACGAGCAGGAGTTTCCCAGGAGGGGCTGCATCAGGACGAATTCAAAACTCCAGAAAATTGTCCTGGAACACCTTCCATAAGGATGCTAGAAGGGAATTGAAGAGGCAGGCGTGCGGCCACCACCGTCCAGTAGCAGTCCTTAGGGTGCGCGCAAAAGCCCGGTGCTCTGCGGCTTCGTTCTTCGCCCCCGTACAAGCTACCGCTCTGTCCGGCTGCCGGAGCAGCAGAAGCGGCTGCTTCGCGCACAAAACAGCGGAGCGGCAGCCGTACGCTCCGAAGCGCTGCTTCAGCCGAAAGACGCCGGCCACCGGCGCTTGGCTTCGGACAGCTCCGGAGAGCCGTAGTGTGCGTCTGCACTAGACTGCATGATAGCGAAAAGCTATGGCAGTGTGTCTCGCAGGGAGATAGCTTAGGAGCGCAGCGCACTTATGCCTCCCTTGTCCAGAAACACGATTTTACTGCACACTCCAAAAACACTGCAGTTTCGAGGGCAAGATGCCAGATGCTCTCTGATGCCCGTGCTCCCTTCCTCCTCTTGCTCAGCTCGTTGTTTTAAAGTGCACGTGCCGTCCTGGCATTCAGTGCACAGTGAAAGCAATCGCAAAACTCCAGCAGCTGCTGACTCCCAAACACAAGGCGCTGGCTATGTTCTTGCTTCTCGACAACTCAACGCAGCCCTTCATTTCTGCAGTTGCCATCGAGGTCTCTGCATGTCGGAGCCTCAGAGGACGAGCAGTTGTTTCCCACGAGGGGCTGCATCAGGACGAATTCAAAACTCAGGAAAATTGTCCTGGAACACCTTCCATAAGTATGCTAGAATGGAATTGAAGAGGCAGGCGAGTGTCCACCACGGTCCTCTAGCAGTCCTTACGGTGCGCGCAGAAGCCCGGTGCTCTGCGGCTTCGTTCTTCGCCTCCGTACAAGCTACCGCTCTGTCCGGCTCCCGGAGCACGAGAAGCGGCTGCTTCGCGCACACAAGAGCGGAGCGGCAGCCGTAGGCTCCGAAGCGCTGCTTCAGCCGAAAGACGCCGGCCACCGGCGCTTGGCTTCGGACAGCTCCGGAGAGCCGTAGTGTGCGTCTGCACTAGACTGCATCATAGCGAAAAGCTTTGACAGTGTGTCTCGCAGGGAGATAGCTTAGGAGCGCAGCGCACTTATGCCTCCCTTGTCCAGAAACACGATTTTACTGCACACTCCAAAAACAGTACCCTTTCCGGGGCAATATATAAGCTGCTTTCTGACGGCCGTGCTCTTTCGATTACTCTTGCCCAGCTCGTTGTTTTATCGTGCACGTGCCGTCCTGGCATTCAGTGCACAGTGAAAGCAATCGCAAAAGTCCAGCAGCTGCTGACCCCCAAACACAAGGCGCTTGTCTACGTTCTTGCCTCTCGACACTTCAACGGAGTACAGCATTTCTGCAGCTGCCATCGAGTTCTCTGCATCTGGAGCCTTCGGGGACGAGCACGCATTTCCCAAGAGGGGCTTCATCAGGACGAATTCAAAACTCAGGAAAATTGTCCTGGAACACCTTCCATAAGTATGCTAGAATGGAATTGAAGAGGCAGGCGAGCGGCCACCACGGTCCTCTAGCAGTCCTTATGGTGCGCGCAGAAGCCCGGTGCTCTGCGGCTTCGTTCTTCGCCCTCGTACAAGCTACCGCTCTGTCCGGCTGCCGGAGCAGGAGAAGCGGCTGCTTCGCGCACACAACAGCGGAGCGGCAGCCGTACGCTCCGAAGCGCTGCTTCAGCCGAAAGACGCCGGCCACCGGCGCTTGGCTTCGGACAGCTCCGGAGAGCCGTAGTGTGCGTCTGCACTAGACTGCATGATAGCGAAAAGCTATGGCAGTGTGTCTCGCAGGGAGATAGCTTAGGAGCGCAGCGCACTTATGCCTCCCTTGTCCAGAAACACGATTTTACTGCACACTCCAAAAACACTGCAGTTTCGAGGGCAAGATGCCAGATGCTCTCTGATGCCCGTGCTCCCTTCCTCCTCTTGCTCAGCTCGTTGTTTTAAAGTGCACGTGCCGTCCTGGCATTCAGTGCACAGTGAAAGCAATCGCAAAAGTCCAGCAGCTGCTGACTCCCAAACACAAGGCGCTGGCTATGTTCTTGCTTCTCGACAACTCAACGCAGCCCTTCATTTCTGCAGTTGCCATCGAGGTCTCTGCATGTCGGAGCCTCAGAGGACGAGCAGTTGTTTCCCACGAGGGGCTGCATCAGGACGAATTCAAAACTCAGGAAAATTGTCCTGGAACACCTTCCATAAGTATGCTAGAATGGAATTGAAGAGGCAGGCGAGTGTCCACCACGGTCCTCTAGCAGTCCTTAGGGTGCGCGCAGAAGCCCGGTGCTCTGCGGCTTCGTTCTTCGCCTCCGTACAAGCTACCGCTCTGTCCGGCTCCCGGAGCACGAGAAGCGGCTGCTTCGCGCACACAAGAGCGGAGCGGCAGCCGTAGGCTCCGAAGCGCTGCTTCAGCCGAAAGACGCCGGCCACCGGCGCTTGGCTTCGGACAGCTCCGGAGAGCCGTAGTGTGCGTCTGCACTAGACTGCATCATAGCGAAAAGCTTTGACAGTGTGTCTCGCAGGGAGATAGCTTAGGAGCGCAGCGCACTTATGCCTCCCTTGTCCAGAAACACGATTTTACTGCACACTCCAAAAACAGTACCCTTTCCGGGGCAATATATAAGCTGCTTTCTGACGGCCGTGCTCTTTCGATTACTCTTGCCCAGCTCGTTGTTTTATCGTGCACGTGCCGTCCTGGCATTCAGTGCACAGTGAAAGCAATCGCAAAAGTCCAGCAGCTGCTGACCCCCAAACACAAGGCGCTTGTCTACGTTCTTGCCTCTCGACACTTCAACGGAGTACAGCATTTCTGCAGCTGCCATCGAGTTCTCTGCATCTGGAGCCTTCGGGGACGAGCACGCATTTCCCAAGAGGGGCTTCATCAGGACGAATTCAAAACTCAGGAAAATTGTCCTGGAACACCTTCCATAAGTATGCTAGAATGGAATTGAAGAGGCAGGCGAGCGGCCACCACGGTCCTCTAGCAGTTCTTATGGTGCGCGCAGAAGCCCGGTGCTCTGCGGCTTCGTTCTTCGCCCTCGTACAAGCTACCGCTCTGTCCGGCTGCCGGAGCAGGAGAAGCGGCTGCTTCGCGCACACAACAGCGGAGCGGCAGCCGTACGCTCCGAAGCGCTGCTTCAGCCGAAAGACGCCGGCGACCGGCGCTTGGCTTCGGACAGCTCCGGAGAGCCGTAGTGTGCGTCTGCACTAGACTGCATGATAGCGAAAAGCTATGGCAGTGTGTCTCGCAGGGAGATAGCTTAGGAGCGCAGCGCACTTATGCCTCCCTTGTCCAGAAACACGATTTTACTGCACACTCCAAAAACACTGCAGTTTCGAGGGCAAGATGCCAGATGCTCTCTGATGCCCGTGCTCCCTTCCTCCTCTTGCTCAGCTCGTTGTTTTAAAGTGCACGTGCCGTCCTGGCATTCA
The DNA here is from genome assembly GCF_046129695.1 of Lonchura striata. Lineage (NCBI taxonomy): Eukaryota > Metazoa > Chordata > Aves > Passeriformes > Estrildidae > Lonchura > Lonchura striata. The sequence continues at coordinate 397,464 of NC_134613.1, read as the reverse complement.
GTGCACAGTGAAAGCAATCGCAAAACTCCAGCAGCTGCTGACTCCCAAACACAAGGCGCTGGCTATGTTCTTGCTTCTCGACAACTCAACGCAGCCCTTCATTTCTGCAGTTGCCATCGAGGTCTCTGCATGTCGGAGCCTCAGAGGACGAGCAGTAGTTTCCCAGAAGGGGCTGCATCAGGACGAATTCAAAACTCAGGAAAATTTGTCCTGGAACACCTTCCATAAGTATGCTAGAAGGGAATTGAAGAGGCAGACGTGCGGCCACCACCGTCCAGTAGCAGTCCTTAGGGTGTGCGCAAAAGCCCGGTGCTCTGCGGCTTCGTTCTTCGCCCCCGTACAAGCTACCGCTCTGTCCGGCTGCCGGAGCAGGAGAAGCGGCTGCTTCGCGCACAAAACAGCGGAGCGGCAGCCGTACGCTCCGAAGCGCTGCTTCAGCCGAAAGACGCCGGCGACCGGCGCTTGGCTTCGGACAGCTCCGGAGAGCCGTAGTGTGCGTCTGCACTAGACTGCATCGTAGCGAAAAGCTTTGGCAGTGTGTCTCGCAGGGAGATAGCTTAGGAGCGCAGCGCACTTATGCCTCCCTTGTCCAGAAACACGATTTTACTGCACACTCCAAAAACACTGCAGTTTCGAGGGCAAGATGCCAGATGCTCTCTGATGCCCGTGCTCCCTTCCTCCTCTTGCTCAGCTCGTTGTTTTAAAGTGCACGTGCCGTCCTGGCATTCAGTGCACAGTGAAAGCAATCGCAAAACTCCAGCAGCTGCTGACTCCCAAACACAAGGCGCTGGCTATGTTCTTGCTTCTCGACAACTCAACGCAGCCCTTCATTTCTGCAGTTGCCATCGAGGTCTCTGCATGTCGGAGCCTCAGAGGACGAGCAGGAGTTTCCCAGGAGGGGCTGCATCAGGACGAATTCAAAACTCAGGGAATTTGTCCTGGAACACCTTCCATAAGTATGCTAGAATGGAATTGAAGAGACAGGCGAGCGGCCACCACGGTCCTCTAGCAGTCCTTATGGTGCGCGCAGAAGCCCGGTGCTCTGCGGCTTCGTTCTTCGCCCTCGTACAAGCTACCGCTCTGTCCGGCTGCCGGAGCAGCAGAAGCGGCTGCTTCGCGCACAAAACAGCGGAGCGGCAGCCGTACGCTCCGAAGCGCTGCTTCAGCCGAAAGACGCCGGCGACCGGCGCTTGGCTTCGGACAGCTCCGGAGAGCCGTAGTGTGCGTCTGCACTAGACTGCATGATAGCGAAAAGCTATGGCAGTGTGTCTCGCAGGGAGATAGCTTAGGAGCGCAGCGCACTTATGCCTCCCTTGTCCAGAAACACGATTTTACTGCACACTCCAAAAACACTGCAGTTTCGAGGGCAAGATGCCAGATGCTCTCTGATGCCCGTGCTCCCTTCCTCCTCTTGCTCAGCTCGTTGTTTTAAAGTGCACGTGCCGTCCTGGCATTCAGTGCACAGTGAAAGCAATCGCAAAACTCCAGCAGCTGCTGACTCCCAAACACAAGGCGCTGGCTATGTTCTTGCTTCTCGACAACTCAACGCAGCCCTTCATTTCTGCAGTTGCCATCGAGGTCTCTGCATGTCGGAGCCTCAGAGGACGAGCAGGAGTTTCCCAGGAGGGGCTGCATCAGGACGAATTCAAAACTCCAGAAAATTGTCCTGGAACACCTTCCATAAGTATGCTAGAATGGAATTGAAGAGGCAGGCGAGTGTCCACCACGGTCCTCTAGCAGTCCTTAGGGTGCGCGCAGAAGCCCGGTGCTCTGCGGCTTCGTTCTTCGCCTCCGTACAAGCTACCGCTCTGTCCGGCTGCCGGAGCACGAGAAGCGGCTGCTTCGCGCACACAAGAGCGGAGCGGCAGCCGTAGGCTCCGAAGCGCTGCTTCAGCCAAAAGACGCCGGCCACCGGCGCTTGGCTTCGGACAGCTCCGGAGAGCCGTAGTGTGCGTCTGCACTAGACTGCATCATAGCGAAAAGCTTTGACAGTGTGTCTCGCAGGGAGATAGCTTAGGAGCGCAGCGCACTTATGCCTCCCTTGTCCAGAAACACGATTTTACTGCACACTCCAAAAACAGTACCCTTTCCGGGGCAATATATAAGCTGCTTTCTGACGGCCGTGCTCTTTCGATTACTCTTGCCCAGCTCGTTGTTTTATCGTGCACGTGCCGTCCTGGCATTCAGTGCACAGTGAAAGCAATCGCAAAAGTCCAGCAGCTGCTGACCCCCAAACACAAGGCGCTTGTCTACGTTCTTGCCTCTCGACACTTCAACGGAGTACAGCATTTCTGCAGCTGCCATCGAGTTCTCTGCATCTGGAGCCTTCGGGGACGAGCACGCATTTCCCAAGAGGGGCTTCATCAGGACGAATTCAAAACTCAGGAAAATTGTCCTGGAACACCTTCCATAAGTATGCTAGAATGGAATTGAAGAGGCAGGCGAGCGGCCACCACGGTCCTCTAGCAGTCCTTATGGTGCGCGCAGAAGCCCGGTGCTCTGCGGCTTCGTTCTTCGCCCTCGTACAAGCTACCGCTCTGTCCGGCTGCCGGAGCAGGAGAAGCGGCTGCTTCGCACACACAACAGCGGAGCGGCAGCCGTACGCTCCGAAGCGCTGCTTCAGCCGAAAGACGCCGGCCACCGGCGCTTGGCTTCGGACAGCTCCGGAGAGCCGTAGTGTGCGTCTGCACTAGACTGCATGATAGCGAAAAGCTATGGCAGTGTGTCTCGCAGGGAGATAGCTTAGGAGCGCAGCGCACTTATGCCTCCCTTGTCCAGAAACACGATTTTACTGCACACTCCAAAAACACTGCAGTTTCGAGGGCAAGATGCCAGATGCTCTCTGATGCCCGTGCTCCCTTCCTCCTCTTGCTCAGCTCGTTGTTTTAAAGTGCACGTGCCGTCCTGGCATTCAGTGCACAGTGAAAGCAATCGCAAAACTCCAGCAGCTGCTGACTCCCAAACACAAGGCGCTGGCTATGTTCTTGCTTCTCGACAACTCAACGCAGCCCTTCATTTCTGCAGTTGCCATCGAGGTCTCTGCATGTCGGAGCCTCAGAGGACGAGCAGTTGTTTCCCACGAGGGGCTGCATCAGGACGAATTCAAAACTCAGGAAAATTGTCCTGGAACACCTTCCATAAGTATGCTAGAATGGAATTGAAGAGGCAGGCGAGTGTCCACCACGGTCCTCTAGCAGTCCTTAGGGTGCGCGCAGAAGCCCGGTGCTCTGCGGCTTCGTTCTTCGCCTCCGTACAAGCTACCGCTCTGTCCGGCTCCCGGAGCACGAGAAGCGGCTGCTTCGCGCACACAAGAGCGGAGCGGCAGCCGTAGGCTCCGAAGCGCTGCTTCAGCCGAAAGACGCCGGCCACCGGCGCTTGGCTTCGGACAGCTCCGGAGAGCCGTAGTGTGCGTCTGCACTAGACTGCATCATAGCGAAAAGCTTTGACAGTGTGTCTCGCAGGGAGATAGCTTAGGAGCGCAGCGCACTTATGCCTCCCTTGTCCAGAAACACGATTTTACTGCACACTCCAAAAACAGTACCCTTTCCGGGGCAATATATAAGCTGCTTTCTGACGGCCGTGCTCTATCGATTACTCTTGCTCAGCTCGTTGTTTTATCGTGCACGTGCCGTCCTGGCATTCAGTGCACAGTGAAAGCAATCGCAAAAGTCCAGCAGCTGCTGACTCCCAAACACAAGGCGCTTGTCTACGTTCTTGCCTCTCGACACTTCAACGGAGTACAGCATTTCTGCAGCTGCCATCGAGTTCTCTGCATCTGGAGCCTTCGGGGACGAGCACGCATTTCCCAAGAGGGGCTTCATCAGGACGAATTCAAAACTCAGGAAAATTGTCCTGGAACACCTTCCATAAGTATGCTAGAATGGAATTGAAGAGGCAGGCGAGCGGCCACCACGGTCCTCTAGCAGTCCTTATGGTGCGCGCAGAAGCCCGGTGCTCTGCGGCTTCGTTCTTCGCCCTCGTACAAGCTACCGCTCTGTCCGGCTGCCGGAGCAGCAGAAGCGGCTGCTTCGCGCACAAAACAGCGGAGCGGCAGCCGTACGCTCCGAAGCGCTGCTTCAGCCGAAAGACGCCGGCGACCGGCGCTTGGCTTCGGACAGCTCCGGAGAGCCGTAGTGTGCGTCTGCACTAGACTGCATGATAGCGAAAAGCTATGGCAGTGTGTCTCGCAGGGAGATAGCTTAGGAGCGCAGCGCACTTATGCCTCCCTTGTCCAGAAACACGATTTTACTGCACACTCCAAAAACACTGCAGTTTCGAGGGCAAGATGCCAGATGCTCTCTGATGCCCGTGCTCCCTTCCTCCTCTTGCTCAGCTCGTTGTTTTAAAGTGCACGTGCCGTCCTGGCATTCAGTGCACAGTGAAAGCAATCGCAAAACTCCAGCAGCTGCTGACTCCCAAACACAAGGCGCTGGCTATGTTCTTGCTTCTCGACAACTCAACGCAGCCCTTCATTTCTGCAGTTGCCATCGAGGTCTCTGCATGTCGGAGCCTCAGAGGACGAGCAGGAGTTTCCCAGGAGGGGCTGCATCAGGACGAATTCAAAACTCAGGGAATTTGTCCTGGAACACCTTCCATAAGTATGCTAGAATGGAATTGAAGAGACAGGCGAGCGGCCACCACGGTCCTCTAGCAGTCCTTAGGGTGCGCGCAGAAGCCCGGTGCTCTGCGGCTTCGTTCTTCGCCCTCGTACAAGCTACCGCTCTGTCCGGCTGCCGGAGCAGCAGAAGCGGCTGCTTCGCGCACAAAACAGCGGAGCGGCAGCCGTACGCTCCGAAGCGCTGCTTCAGCCGAAAAACGCCGGCGACCGGCGCTTGGCTTCGGACAGCTCCGGAGAGCCGTAGTGTGCGTCTGCACTAGACTGCATGATAGCGAAAAGCTATGGCAGTGTGTCTCGCAGGGAGATAGCTTAGGAGCGCAGCGCACTTATGCCTCCCTTGTCCAGAAACACGATTTTACTGCACACTCCAAAAACACTGCAGTTTCGAGGGCAAGATGCCAGATGCTCTCTGATGCCCGTGCTCCCTTCCTACTCTTGCTCAGCTCGTTGTTTTAAAGTGCACGTGCCGTCCTGGCATTCAGTGCACAGTGAAAGCAATCGCAAAACTCCAGCAGCTGCTGACTCCCAAACACAAGGCGCTGGCTATGTTCTTGCTTCTCGACAACTCAACGCAGCCCTTCATTTCTGCAGTTGCCATCGAGGTCTCTGCATGTCGGAGCCTCAGAGGACGAGCAGTAGTTTCCCAGAAGGGGCTGCATCAGGACGAATTCAAAACTCCAGAAAATTGTCCTGGAACACCTTCCATAAGGATGCTAGAAGGGAATTGAAGAGACAGGCGAGCGGCCACCACGGTCCTCTAGCAGTCCTTAGGGTGCGCGCAGAAGCCGGGTGCTCTGCGGCTACGTTCTTCGCCCTCGTACAAGCTACCGCTCTGTCCGGCTGCCGGAGCAGGAGAAGCGGCTGCTTCGCGCACACAACAGCCGTACGCTCCGAAGCGCTGCTTCAGCCGAAAGACGCCGGCGACCGGCGCTTGGCTTCGGACAGCTCCGGAGAGCCGTAGTGTGCGTCTGCACTAGACTGCATCGTAGCGAAAAGCTTTGGCAGTGTGTCTCGCAGGGAGATAGCTTAGGAGCGCAGCGCACTTATGCCTCCCTTGTCCAGAAACACGATTTTACTGCACACTCCCAAAACACTGCTCTTTCCAGGGCAATATATAATCTGGTGTCTGATGCCCGTGCTCCCTTCCTCCTCTTGCTCAGCTCGTTGTTTTAAAGTGCACGTGCCGTCCTGGCATTCAGTGCACAGTGAAAGCAATCGCAAAACTCCAGCAGCTGCTGACTCCCAAACACAAGGCGCTGGCTATGTTCTTGCTTCTCGACAACTCAACGCAGCCCTTCATTTCTGCAGTTGCCATCGAGGTCTCTGCATGTCGGAGCCTCAGAGGACGAGCAGGAGTTTCCCAGGAGGGGCTGCATCAGGACGAATTCAAAACTCAGGAAAATTGTCCTGGAACACCTTCCATAAGTATGCTAGAATGGAATTGAAAGGACAGGCGAGCGGCCACCACGGTCCTCTAGCAGTCCTTAGGGTGCGCGCAGAAGCCCGGTGCTCTGCGGCTTCGTTCTTCGCCCTCGTACAAGCTACCGCTCTGTCCGGCTGCCGGAGCACGAGAAGCGGCTGCTTCGCGCACACAAGAGCGGAGCGGCAGCCGTACGCTCCGAAGCGCTGCTTCAGCCGAAAGACGCCGGCCACCGGCGCTTGGCTTCGGACAGCTCCGGAGAGCCGTAGTGTGCGTCTGCACTAGACTGCATGATAGCGAAAAGCTATGGCAGTGTGTCTCGCAGGGAGATAGCTTAGGAGCGCAGCGCACTTATGCCTCCCTTGTCCAGAAACACGATTTTACTGCACACTCCAAAAACACTGCAGTTTCGAGGGCAAGATGCCAGATGCTCTCTGATGCCCGTGCTCCCTTCCTACTCTTGCTCAGCTCGTTGTTTTAAAGTGCACGTGCCGTCCTGGCATTCAGTGCACAGTGAAAGCAATCGCAAAACTCCAGCAGCTGCTGACTCCCAAACACAAGGCGCTGGCTATGTTCTTGCTTCTCGACAACTCAACGCAGCCCTTCATTTCTGCAGTTGCCATCGAGGTCTCTGCATGTCGGAGCCTCAGAGGACGAGCAGGAGTTTCCCAGGAGGGGCTGCATCAGGACGAATTCAAAACTCAGGAAAATTGTCCTGGAACACCTTCCATAAGGATGCTAGAAGGGAATTGAAGAGGCAGGCGTGCGGCCACCACCGTCCAGTAGCAGTCCTTAGGGTGTGCGCAAAAACCCTGGTGCTCTGCGGCTTCGTTCTTCGCCCTCGTACAAGCTACCGCTCTGTCCGGCTGCCGGAGCAGGAGAAGCGGCTGCTTCGCGCACAAAACAGCGGAGCGGCAGCCGTACGCTCCGAAGCGCTGCTTCAGCCGAAAGACGCCGGCGACCGGCGCTTGGCTTCGGACAGCTCCGGAGAGCCGTAGTGTGCGTCTGCACTAGACTGCATGATAGCGAAAAGCTATGGCAGTGTGTCTCGCAGGGAGATAGCTTAGGAGCGCAGCGCACTTATGCCTCCCTTGTCCAGAAACACGATTTTACTGCACACTCCAAAAACACTGCAGTTTCGAGGGCAAGATGCCAGATGCTCTCTGATGCCCGTGCTCCCTTCCTCCTCTTGCTCAGCTCGTTGTTTTAAAGTGCACGTGCCGTCCTGGCATTCAGTGCACAGTGAAAGCAATCGCAAAACTCCAGCAGCTGCTGACTCCCAAACACAAGGCGCTGGCTATGTTCTTGCTTCTCGACAACTCAACGCAGCCCTTCATTTCTGCAGTTGCCATCGAGGTCTCTGCATGTCGGAGACTCAGAGGACGAGCAGGAGTTTCCCAGGAGGGGCTGCATCAGGACGAATTCAAAACTCAGGAAAATTGTCCTGGAACACCTTCCATAAGGATGCTAGAAGGGAATTGAAGAGGCAGGCGTGCGGCCACCACCGTCCAGTAGCAGTCCTTAGGGTGTGCGCAAAAGCCCGGTGCTCTGCGGCTTCGTTCTTCGCCCCCGTACAAGCTACCGCTCTGTCCGGCTGCCGGAGCAGCAGAAGCGGCTGCTTCGCGCACAAAACAGCGGAGCGGCAGCCGTACGCTCCGAAGCGCTGCTTCAGCCGAAAGACGCCGGCGACCGGCGCTTGGCTTCGGACAGCTCCGGAGAGCCGTAGTGTGCGTCTGCACTAGACTGCATGATAGCGAAAAGCTATGGCAGTGTGTCTCGCAGGGAGATAGCTTAGGAGCGCAGCGCACTTATGCCTCCCTTGTCCAGAAACACGATTTTACTGCACACTCCAAAAACACTGCAGTTTCGAGGGCAAGATGCCAGATGCTCTCTGATGCCCGTGCTCCCTTCCTCCTCTTGCTCAGCTCGTTGTTTTAAAGTGCACGTGCCGTCCTGGCATTCAGTGCACAGTGAAAGCAATCGCAAAAGTCCAGCAGCTGCTGACTCCCAAACACAAGGCGCTGGCTATGTTCTTGCTTCTCGACAACTCAACGCAGCCCTTCATTTCTGCAGTTGCCATCGAGGTCTCTGCATGTCGGAGCCTCAGAGGACGAGCAGTTGTTTCCCACGAGGGGCTGCATCAGGACGAATTCAAAACTCAGGAAAATTGTCCTGGAACACCTTCCATAAGTATGCTAGAATGGAATTGAAGAGGCAGGCGAGTGTCCACCACGGTCCTCTAGCAGTCCTTAGGGTGCACGCAGAAGCCCGGTGCTCTGCGGCTTCGTTCTTCGCCTCCGTACAAGCTACCGCTCTGTCCGGCTCCCGGAGCACGAGAAGCGGCTGCTTCGCGCACACAAGAGCGGAGCGGCTGCCGTAGGCTCCGAAGCGCTGCTTCAGCCGAAAGACGCCGGCCACCGGCGCTTGGCTTCGGACAGCTCCGGAGAGCCGTAGTGTGCGTCTGCACTAGACTGCATCATAGCGAAAAGCTTTGACAGTGTGTCTCGCAGGGAGATAGCTTAGGAGCGCAGCGCACTTATGCCTCCCTTGTCCAGAAACACGATTTTACTGCACACTCCAAAAACACTGCAGTTTCGAGGGCAAGATGCCAGATGCTCTCTGATGCCCGTGCTCCCTTCCTCCTCTTGCTCAGCTCGTTGTTTTAAAGTGCACGTGCCGTCCTGGCATTCAGTGCACAGTGAAAGCAATCGCAAAACTCCAGCAGCTGCTGACTCCCAAACACAAGGCGCTGGCTATGTTCTTGCTTCTCGACAACTCAACGCAGCCCTTCATTTCTGCAGTTGCCATCGAGGTCTCTGCATGTCGGAGCCTCAGAGGACGAGCAGTAGTTTCCCAGAAGGGGCTGCATCAGGACGAATTCAAAACTCAGGAAAATTTGTCCTGGAACACCTTCCATAAGTATGCTAGAAGGGAATTGAAGAGGCAGGCGTGCGGCCACCACCGTCCAGTAGCAGTCCTTAGGGTGTGCGCAAAAGCCCGGTGCTCTGCGGCTTCGTTCTTCGCCCCCGTACAAGCTACCGCTCTGTCCGGCTGCCGGAGCAGGAGAAGCGGCTGCTTCGCGCACAAAACAGCAGAGCGGCAGCCGTACGCTCCGAAGCGCTGCTTCAGCCGAAAGACGCCGGCGACCGGCGCTTGGCTTCGGACAGCTCCGGAGAGCCGTAGTGTGCGTCTGCACTAGACTGCATCGTAGCGAAAAGCTTTGGCAGTGTGTCTCGCAGGGAGATAGCTTAGGAGCGCAGCGCACTTATGCCTCCCTTGTCCAGAAACACGATTTTACTGCACACTCCAAAAACACTGCAGTTTCGAGGGCAAGATGCCAGATGCTCTCTGATGCCCGTGCTCCCTTCCTCCTCTTGCTCAGCTCGTTGTTTTAAAGTGCACGTGCCGTCCTGGCATTCAGTGCACAGTGAAAGCAATCGCAAAACTCCAGCAGCTGCTGACTCCCAAACACAAGGCGCTGGCTATGTTCTTGCTTCTCGACAACTCAACGCAGCCCTTCATTTCTGCAGTTGCCATCGAGGTCTCTGCATGTCGGAGCCTCAGAGGACGAGCAGGAGTTTCCCAGGAGGGGCTGCATCAGGACGAATTCAAAACTCAGGGAATTTGTCCTGGAACACCTTCCATAAGTATGCTAGAATGGAATTGAAGAGACAGGCGAGCGGCCACCACGGTCCTCTAGCAGTCCTTATGGTGCGCGCAGAAGCCCGGTGCTCTGCGGCTTCGTTCTTCGCCCTCGTACAAGCTACCGCTCTGTCCGGCTGCCGGAGCAGCAGAAGCGGCTGCTTCGCGCACAAAACAGCGGAGCGGCAGCCGTACGCTCCGAAGCGCTGCTTCAGCCGAAAGACGCCGGCCACCGGCGCTTGGCTTCGGACAGCTCCGGAGAGCCGTAGTGTGCGTCTGCACTAGACTGCATGATAGCGAAAAGCTATGGCAGTGTGTCTCGCAGGGAGATAGCTTAGGAGCGCAGCGCACTTATGCCTCCCTTGTCCAGAAACACGATTTTACTGCACACTCCAAAAACACTGCAGTTTCGAGGGCAAGATGCCAGATGCTCTCTGATGCCCGTGCTCCCTTCCTCCTCTTGCTCAGCTCGTTGTTTTAAAGTGCACGTGCCGTCCTGGCATTCAGTGCACAGTGAAAGCAATCGCAAAACTCCAGCAGCTGCTGACTCCCAAACACAAGGCGCTGGCTATGTTCTTGCTTCTCGACAACTCAACGCAGCCCTTCATTTCTGCAGTTGCCATCGAGGTCTCTGCATGTCGGAGACTCAGAGGACGAGCAGGAGTTTCCCAGGAGGGGCTGCATCAGGACGAATTCAAAACTCCAGAAAATTGTCCTGGAACACCTTCCATAAGGATGCTAGAAGGGAATTGAAGAGGCAGGCGTGCGGCCACCACCGTCCAGTAGCAGTCCTTAGGGTGTGCGCAAAAGCCCGGTGCTCTGCGGCTTCGTTCTTCGCCCCCGTACAAGCTACCGCTCTGTCCGGCTGCCGGAGCAGCAGAAGCGGCTGCTTCGCGCACAAAACAGCGGAGCGGCAGCCGTACGCTCCGAAGCGCTGCTTCAGCCGAAAGACGCCGGCCACCGGCGCTTGGCTTCGGACAGCTCCGGAGAGCCGTAGTGTGCGTCTGCACTAGACTGCATGATAGCGAAAAGCTATGGCAGTGTGTCTCGCAGGGAGATAGCTTAGGAGCGCAGCGCACTTATGCCTCCCTTGTCCAGAAACACGATTTTACTGCACACTCCAAAAACACTGCAGTTTCGAGGGCAAGATGCCAGATGCTCTCTGATGCCCGTGCTCCCTTCCTCCTCTTGCTCAGCTCGTTGTTTTAAAGTGCACGTGCCGTCCTGGCATTCAGTGCACAGTGAAAGCAATCGCAAAACTCCAGCAGCTGCTGACTCCCAAACACAAGGCGCTGGCTATGTTCTTGCTTCTCGACAACTCAACGCAGCCCTTCATTTCTGCAGTTGCCATCGAGGTCTCTGCATGTCGGAGCCTCAGAGGACGAGCAGTAGTTTCCCAGAAGGGGCTGCATCAGGACGAATTCAAAACTCAGGAAAATTTGTCCTGGAACACCTTCCATAAGTATGCTAGAAGGGAATTGAAGAGGCAGGCGTGCGGCCACCACCGTCCAGTAGCAGTCCTTAGGGTGTGCGCAAAAGCCCGGTGCTCTGCGGCTTCGTTCTTCGCCCCCGTACAAGCTACCGCTCTGTCCGGCTGCCGGAGCAGGAGAAGCGGCTGCTTCGCGCACAAAACAGCGGAGCGGCAGCCGTACGCTCCGAAGCGCTGCTTCAGCCGAAAGACGCCGGCGACCGGCGCTTGGCTTCGGACAGCTCCGAAGAGCCGTAGTGTGCGTCTGCACTAGACTGCATCGTAGCGAAAAGCTTTGGCAGTGTGTCTCGCAGGGAGATAGCTTAGGAGCGCAGCGCACTTATGCCTCCCTTGTCCAGAAACACGATTTTACTGCACACTCCAAAAACACTGCAGTTTCGAGGGCAAGATGCCAGATGCTCTCTGATGCCCGTGCTCCCTTCCTCCTCTTGCTCAGCTCGTTGTTTTAAAGTGCACGTGCCGTCCTGGCATTCAGTGCACAGTGAAAGCAATCGCAAAAGTCCAGCAGCTGCTGACTCCCAAACACAAGGCGCTGGCTATGTTCTTGCTTCTCGACAACTCAACGCAGCCCTTCATTTCTGCAGTTGCCATCGAGGTCTCTGCATGTCGGAGCCTCAGAGGACGAGCAGGAGTTTCCCAGGAGGGGCTGCATCAGGACGAATTCAAAACTCAGGGAATTTGTCCTGGAACACCTTCCATAAGTATGCTAGAATGGAATTGAAGAGACAGGCGAGCGGCCACCACGGTCCTCTAGCAGTCCTTATGGTGCGCGCAGAAGCCCGGTGCTCTGCGGCTTCGTTCTTCGCCCTCGTACAAGCTACCGCTCTGTCCGGCTGCCGGAGCAGCAGAAGCGGCTGCTTCGCGCACAAAACAGCGGAGCGGCAGCCGTACGCTCCGAAGCACTGCTTCAGCCGAAAGACGCCGGCGACCGGCGCTTGGCTTCGGACAGCTCCGGAGAGCCGTAGTGTGCGTCTGCACTAGACTGCATGATAGCGAAAAGCTATGGCAGTGTGTCTCGCAGGGAGATAGCTTAGGAGCGCAGCGCACTTATGCCTCCCTTGTCCAGAAACACGATTTTACTGCACACTCCAAAAACACTGCAGTTTCGAGGGCAAGATGCCAGATGCTCTCTGATGCCCGTGCTCCCTTCCTCCTCTTGCTCAGCTCGTTGTTTTAAAGTGCACGTGCCGTCCTGGCATTCAGTGCACAGTGAAAGCAATCGCAAAACTCCAGCAGCTGCTGACTCCCAAACACAAGGCGCTGGCTATGTTCTTGCTTCTCGACAACTCAACGCAGCCCTTCATTTCTGCAGTTGCCATCGAGGTCTCTGCATATCGGAGCCTCAGAGGACGAGCAGGAGTTTCCCAGGAGGGGCTGCATCAGGACGAATTCAAAACTCAGGAAAATTTGTCCTGGAACACCTTCCATAAGTATGTTAGAATGGAATTGAAGAGACAGGCGAGCGGCCACCATGGTCCTCTAGCAGTCCTTAGGGTGCGCGCAGAAGCCCGGTGCTCTGCGGCTTCGTTCTTCGCCCTCGTACAAGCTACCGCTCTGTCCGGCTGCCGGAGCACGAGAAGCGGCTGCTTCGCGCACACAACAGCGGAGCGGCAGCCGTACGCTCCGAAGCCCTGCTTCAGCCGAAAGACGCCGGCGACCGGCGCTTGGCTTCGGACAGCTCCGGAGAGCCGTAGTGTGCGTCTGCACTAGACTGCATCGTAGCGAAAAGCTTTGGCAGTGTGTCTCGCAGGGAGATAGCTTAGGAGCGCAGCGCACTTATGCCTCCCTTGTCCAGAAACACGATTTTACTGCACACTCCAAAAACACTGCTCTTTCCAGGGCAATATATAATCTGGTGTCTGATGCCCGTGCTCCCTTCCTCCTCTTGCTCAGCTCGTTGTTTTAACGTGCACGTGCCGTCCTGGCATTCAGTGCACAGTGAAAGCAATCGCAAAACTCCAGCAGCTGCTGACTCCCAAACACAAGGCGCTGGCTATGTTCTTGCTTCTCGACAACTCAACGCAGCCCTTCATTTCTGCAGTTGCCATCGAGGTCTCTGCATGTCGGAGCCTCAGAGGACGAGCAGGAGTTTCCCACGAGGGGCTGCATCAGGACGAATTCAAAACTCAGGGAATTTGTCCTGGAACACCTTCCATAAGTATGCTAGAATGGAATTGAAGAGACAGGCGAGCGGCCACCACGGTCCTCTAGCAGTCCTTATGGTGCGCGCAGAAGCCCGGTGCTCTGCGGCTTCGTTCTTCGCCCTCGTACAAGCTACCGCTCTGTCCGGCTGCCAGAGCAGCAGAAGCGGCTGCTTCGCGCACAAAACAGCGGAGCGGCAGCCGTACGCTCCGAAGCGCTGCTTCAGCCGAAAGACGCCGGCCACCGGCGCTTGGCTTCGGACAGCTCCGGAGAGCCGTAGTGTGCGTCTGCACTAGACTGCATGATAGCGAAAAGCTATGGCAGTGTGTCTCGCAGGGAGATAGCTTAGGAGCGCAGCGCACTTATGCCTCCCTTGTCCAGAAACACGATTTTACTGCACACTCCAAAAACACTGCAGTTTCGAGGGCAAGATGCCAGATGCTCTCTGATGCCCGTGCTCCCTTCCTACTCTTGCTCAGCTCGTTGTTTTAAAGTGCACGTGCCGTCCTGGCATTCAGTGCACAGTGAAAGCAATCGCAAAACTCCAGCAGCTGCTGACTCCCAAACACAAGGCGCTGGCTATGTTCTTGCTTCTCGACAACTCAACGCAGCCCTTCATTTCTGCAGTTGCCATCGAGGTCTCTGCATGTCGGAGCCTCAGAGGACGAGCAGTAGTTTCCCAGAAGGGGCTGCATCAGGACGAATTCAAAACTCCAGAAAATTGTCCTGGAACACCTTCCATAAGGATGCTAGAAGGGAATTGAAGAGACAGGCGAGCGGCCACCACGGTCCTCTAGCAGTCCTTAGGGTGCGCGCAGAAGCCGGGTGCTCTGCGGCTACGTTCTTCGCCCTCGTACAAGCTACCGCTCTGTCCGGCTGCCGGAGCAGGAGAAGCGGCTGCTTCGCGCACACAACAGCCGTACGCTCCGAAGCGCTGCTTCAGCCGAAAGACGCCGGCGACCGGCGCTTGGCTTCGGACAGCTCCGGAGAGCCGTAGTGTGCGTCTGCACTAGACTGCATCGTAGCGAAAAGCTTTGGCAGTGTGTCTCGCAGGGAGATAGCTTAGGAGCGCAGCGCACTTATGCCTCCCTTGTCCAGAAACACGATTTTACTGCACACTCCAAAAACACTGCTCTTTCCAGGGCAATATATAATCTGGTGTCTGATGCCCGTGCTCCCTTCCTCCTCTTGCTCAGCTCGTTGTTTTAAAGTGCACGTGCCGTCCTGGCATTCAGTGCACAGTGAAAGCAATCGCAAAACTCCAGCAGCTGCTGACTCCCAAACACAAGGCGCTGGCTATGTTCTTGCTTCTCGACAACTCAACGCAGCCCTTCATTTCTGCAGTTGCCATCGAGGTCTCTGCATGTCGGAGCCTCAGAGGACGAGCAGGAGTTTCCCACGAGGGGCTGCATCAGGACGAATTCAAAACTCAGGGAATTTGTCCTGGAACACCTTCCATAAGTATGCTAGAATGGAATTGAAGAGACAGGCGAGCGGCCACCACGGTCCTCTAGCAGTCCTTATGGTGCGCGCAGAAGCCCGGTGCTCTGCGGCTTCGTTCTTCGCCCTCGTACAAGCTACCGCTCTGTCCGGCTGCCGGAGCAGCAGAAGCGGCTGCTTCGCGCACAAAACAGCGGAGCGGCAGCCGTACGCTCCGAAGCGCTGCTTCAGCCGAAAGACGCCGGCCACCGGCGCTTGGCTTCGGACAGCTCCGGAGAGCCGTAGTGTGCGTCTGCACTAGACTGCATGATAGCGAAAAGCTATGGCAGTGTGTCTCGCAGGGAGATAGCTTAGGAGCGCAGCGCACTTATGCCTCCCTTGTCCAGAAACACGATTTTACTGCACACTCCAAAAACACTGCAGTTTCGAGGGCAAGATGCCAGATGCTCTCTGATGCCCGTGCTCCCTTCCTCCTCTTGCTCAGCTCGTTGTTTTAAAGTGCACGTGCCGTCCTGGCATTCAGTGCACAGTGAAAGCAATCGCAAAACTCCAGCAGCTGCTGACTCCCAAACACAAGGCGCTGGCTATGTTCTTGCTTCTCGACAACTCAACGCAGCCCTTCATTTCTGCAGTTGCCATCGAGGTCTCTGCATGTCGGAGCCTCAGAGGACGAGCAGTAGTTTCCCAGAAGGGGCTGCATCAGGACGAATTCAAAACTCCAGAAAATTGTCCTGGAACACCTTCCATAAGGATGCTAGAAGGGAATTGAAGAGACAGGCGAGCGGCCACCACGGTCCTCTAGCAGTCCTTAGGGTGCGCGCAGAAGCCGGGTGCTCTGCGGCTACGTTCTTCGCCCTCGTACAAGCTACCGCTCTGTCCGGCTGCCGGAGCAGGAGAAGCGGCTGCTTCGCGCACACAACAGCCGTACGCTCCGAAGCGCTGCTTCGGCCGAAAGACGCCGGCGACCGGCGCTTGGCTTCGGACAGCTCCGGAGAGCCGTAGTGTGCGTCTGCACTAGACTGCATCGTAGCGAAAAGCTTTGGCAGTGTGTCTCGCAGGGAGATAGCTTAGGAGCGCAGCGCACTTATGCCTCCCTTGTCCAGAAACACGATTTTACTGCACACTCCCAAAACACTGCTCTTTCCAGGGCAATATATAATCTGGTGTCTGATGCCCGTGCTCCCTTCCTCCTCTTGCTCAGCTCGTTGTTTTAAAGTGCACGTGCCGTCCTGGCATTCAGTGCACAGTGAAAGCAATCGCAAAACTCCAGCAGCTGCTGACTCCCAAACACAAGGCGCTGGCTATGTTCTTGCTTCTCGACAACTCAACGCAGCCCTTCATTTCTGCAGTTGCCATCGAGGTCTCTGCATGTCGGAGCCTCAGAGGACGAGCAGGAGTTTCCCAGGAGGGGCTGCATCAGGACGAATTCAAAACTCAGGAAAATTGTCCTGGAACACCTTCCATAAGGATGCTAGAATGGAATTGAAAGGACAGGCGAGAGGCCACCACCGTCCAGTAGCAGTCCTTAGGGTGCGCGCAGAAGCCCGGTGCTCTGCGGCTTCGTTCTTCGCCCTCGTACAAGCTACCGCTCTGTCCGGCTGCCGGAGCAGCAGAAGCGGCTGCTTCGCGCACAAAACAGCGGAGCGGCAGCCGTACGCTCCGAAGCGCTGCTTCAGCCGAAAGACGCCGGCCACCGGCGCTTGGCTTCGGACAGCTCCGGAGAGCCGTAGTGTGCGTCTGCACTAGACTGCATGATAGCGAAAAGCTATGGCAGTGTGTCTCGCAGGGAGATAGCTTAGGAGCGCAGCGCACTTATGCCTCCCTTGTCCAGAAACACGATTTTACTGCACACTCCAAAAACACTGCAGTTTCGAGGGCAAGATGCCAGATGCTCTCTGATGCCCGTGCTCCCTTCCTCCTCTTGCTCAGCTCGTTGTTTTAAAGTGCACGTGCCGTCCTGGCATTCAGTGCACAGTGAAAGCAATCGCAAAACTCCAGCAGCTGCTGACTCCCAAACACAAGGCGCTGGCTATGTTCTTGCTTCTCGACAACTCAACGCAGCCCTTCATTTCTGCAGTTGCCATCGAGGTCTCTGCATGTCGGAGCCTCAGAGGACGAGCAGTAGTTTCCCAGAAGGGGCTGCATCAGGACGAATTCAAAACTCCAGAAAATTGTCCTGGAACACCTTCCATAAGGATGCTAGAAGGGAATTGAAGAGACAGGCGAGCGGCCACCACGGTCCTCTAGCAGTCCTTAGGGTGCGCGCAGAAGCCGGGTGCTCTGCGGCTACGTTCTTCGCCCTCGTACAAGCTACCGCTCTGTCCGGCTGCCGGAGCAGGAGAAGCGGCTGCTTCGCGCACACAACAGCGGAGCGGCAGCCCTACGCTCCGAAGCGCTGCTTCAGCCGAAAGACGCCGGCCACCGGCGCTTGGCTTCGGACAGCTCCGGAGAGCCGTAGTGTGCGTCTGCACTAGACTGCATCGTAGCGAAAAGCTTTGGCAGTGTGTCTCGCAGGGAGATAGCTTAGGAGCGCAGCGCACTTATGCCTCCCTTGTCCAGAAACACGATTTTACTGCACACTCCCAAAACACTGCTCTTTCCAGGGCAATATATAAATCTGGTGTCTGATGCCCGTGCTCCCTTCCTCCTCTTGCTCAGCTCGTTGTTTTAAAGTGCACGTGCCGTCCTGGCATTCAGTGCACAGTGAAAGCAATCGCAAAACTCCAGCAGCTGCTGACTCCCAAACACAAGGCGCTGGCTATGTTCTTGCTTCTCGACAACTCAACGCAGCCCTTCATTTCTGCAGTTGCCATCGAGGTCTCTGCATGTCGGAGCCTCAGAGGACGAGCAGGAGTTTCCCAGGAGGGGCTGCATCAGGACGAATTCAAAACTCAGGAAAATTGTCCTGGAACACCTTCCATAAGTATGCTAGAATGGAATTGAAAGGACAGGCGAGCGGCCACCACCGTCCAGTAGCAGTCCTTAGGGTGCGCGCAGAAGCCCGGTGCTCTGCGGCTTCGTTCTTCGCCCTCGTACAAGCTACCGCTCTGTCCGGCTGCCGGAGCAGCAGAAGCGGCTGCTTCGCGCACAAAACAGCGGAGCGGCAGCCGTACGCTCCGAAGCGCTGCTTCAGCCGAAAGACGCCGGCCACCGGCGCTTGGCTTCGGACAGCTCCGGAGAGCCGTAGTGTGCGTCTGCACTAGACTGCATGATAGCGAAAAGCTATGGCAGTGTGTCTCGCAGGGAGATAGCTTAGGAGCGCAGCGCACTTATGCCTCCCTTGTCCAGAAACACGATTTTACTGCACACTCCAAAAACACTGCAGTTTCGAGGGCAAGATGCCAGATGCTCTCTGATGCCCGTGCTCCCTTCCTCCTCTTGCTCAGCTCGTTGTTTTAAAGTGCACGTGCCGTCCTGGCATTCAGTGCACAGTGAAAGCAATCGCAAAACTCCAGCAGCTGCTGACTCCCAAACACAAGGCGCTGGCTATGTTCTTGCTTCTCGACAACTCAACGCAGCCCTTCATTTCTGCAGTTGCCATCGAGGTCTCTGCATGTCGGAGCCTCAGAGGACGAGCAGGAGTTTCCCAGGAGGGGCTGCATCAGGACGAATTCAAAACTCCAGAAAATTGTCCTGGAACACCTTCCATAAGGATGCTAGAAGGGAATTGAAGAGGCAGGCGTGCGGCCACCACCGTCCAGTAGCAGTCCTTAGGGTGTGCGCAAAAACCCTGGTGCTCTGCGGCTTCGTTCTTCGCCCTCGTACAAGCTACCGCTCTGTCCGGCTGCCGGAGCAGGAGAAGCGGCTGCTTCGCGCACAAAACAGCGAAGCGGCAGCCGTACGCTCCGAAGCGCTGCTTCAGCCGAAAGACGCCGGCCACCGGCGCTTGGCTTCGGACAGCTCCGGAGAGCCGTAGTGTGCGTCTGCACTAGACTGCATGATAGCGAAAAGCTATGGCAGTGTGTCTCGCAGGGAGATAGCTTAGGAGCGCAGCGCACTTATGCCTCCCTTGTCCAGAAACACGATTTTACTGCACACTCCAAAAACACTGCAGTTTCGAGGGCAAGATGCCAGATGCTCTCTGATGCCCGTGCTCCCTTCCTACTCTTGCTCAGCTCGTTGTTTTAAAGTGCACGTGCCGTCCTGGCATTCAGTGCACAGTGAAAGCAATCGCAAAAGTCCAGCAGCTGCTGACTCCCAAACACAAGGCGCTGGCTATGTTCTTGCTTCTCGACAACTCAACGCAGCCCTTCATTTCTGCAGTTGCCATCGAGGTCTCCGCATGTCGGAGCCTCAGAGGACGAGCAGGAGTTTCCCAGGAGGGGCTGCATCAGGACGAATTCAAAACTCAGGAAAATTGTCCTGGAACACCTTCCATAAGGATGCTAGAAGGGAATTGAAGAGGCAGGCGTGCGGCCACCACCGTCCAGTAGCAGTCCTTAGGGTGTGCGCAAAAGCCCGGTGCTCTGCGGCTTCGTTCTTCGCCCCCGTACAAGCTACCGCTCTGTCCGGCTGCCGGAGCAGCAGAAGCGGCTGCTTCGCGCACAAAACAGCGGAGCGGCAGCCGTACGCTCCGAAGCGCTGCTTCAGCCGAAAGACGCCGGCCACCGGCGCTTGGCTTCGGACAGCTCCGGAGAGCCGTAGTGTGCGTCTGCACTAGACTGCATGATAGCGAAAAGCTATGGCAGTGTGTCTCGCAGGGAGATAGCTTAGGAGCGCAGCGCACTTATGCCTCCCTTGTCCAGAAACACGATTTTACTGCACACTCCAAAAACACTGCAGTTTCGAGGGCAAGATGCCAGATGCTCTCTGATGCCCGTGCTCCCTTCCTCCTCTTGCTCAGCTCGTTGTTTTAAAGTGCACGTGCCGTCCTGGCATTCAGTGCACAGTGAAAGCAATCGCAAAACTCCAGCAGCTGCTGACTCCCAAACACAAGGCGCTGGCTATGTTCTTGCTTCTCGACAACTCAACGCAGCCCTTCATTTCTGCAGTTGCCATCGAGGTCTCTGCATGTCGGAGCCTCAGAGGACGAGCAGTTGTTTCCCACGAGGGGCTGCATCAGGACGAATTCAAAACTCAGGAAAATTGTCCTGGAACACCTTCCATAAGTATGCTAGAATGGAATTGAAGAGGCAGGCGAGTGTCCACCACGGTCCTCTAGCAGTCCTTAGGGTGCGCGCAGAAGCCCGGTGCTCTGCGGCTTCGTTCTTCGCCTCCGTACAAGCTACCGCTCTGTCCGGCTCCCGGAGCACGAGAAGCGGCTGCTTCGCGCACACAAGAGCGGAGCGGCTGCCGTAGGCTCCGAAGCGCTGCTTCAGCCGAAAGACGCCGGCCACCGGCGCTTGGCTTCGGACAGCTCCGGAGAGCCGTAGTGTGCGTCTGCACTAGACTGCATCATAGCGAAAAGCTTTGACAGTGTGTCTCGCAGGGAGATAGCTTAGGAGCGCAGCGCACTTATGCCTCCCTTGTCCAGAAACACGATTTTACTGCACACTCCAAAAACAGTACCCTTTCCGGGGCAATATATAAGCTGCTTTCTGACGGCCGTGCTCTTTCGATTACTCTTGCTCAGCTCGTTGTTTTATCGTGCACGTGCCGTCCTGGCATTCAGTGCACAGTGAAAGCAATCGCAAAAGTCCAGCAGCTGCTGACTCCCAAACACAAGGCGCTTGTCTACGTTCTTGCCTCTCGACACTTCAACGGAGTACAGCATTTCTGCAGCTGCCATCGAGTTCTCTGCATCTGGAGCCTTAGGGGACGAGCACGCATTTCCCAAGAGGGGCTTCATCAGGACAAATTCAAAACTCCAGAAAATTGTCCTGGAACACCTTCCATAAGTATGCTAGAATGGAATTGAAGAGGCAGGCGAGCGGCCACCACGGTCCTCTAGCAGTCCTTATGGTGCGCGCAGAAGCCCGGTGCTCTGCGGCTTCGTTCTTCGCCCTCGTACAAGCTACCGCTCTGTCCGGCTGCCGGAGCACGAGAAGCGGCTGCTTCGCGCACACAACAGCGGAGCGGCAGCCGTACGCTCCGAAGCGCTGCTTCAGCCGAAAGACGCCGGCGACCGGCGCTTGGCTTCGGACAGCTCCGGAGAGCCGTAGTGTGCGTCTGCACTAGACTGCATGATAGCGAAAAGCTATGGCAGTGTGTCTCGCAGGGAGATAGCTTAGGAGCGCAGCGCACTTATGCCTCCCTTGTCCAGAAACACGATTTTACTGCACACTCCAAAAACACTGCAGTTTCGAGGGCAAGATGCCAGATGCTCTCTGATGCCCGTGCTCCCTTCCTCCTCTTGCTCAGCTCGTTGTTTTAAAGTGCACGTGCCGTCCTGGCATTCAGTGCACAGTGAAAGCAATCGCAAAACTCCAGCAGCTGCTGACTCCCAAACACAAGGCGCTGGCTATGTTCTTGCTTCTCGACAACTCAACGCAGCCCTTCATTTCTGCAGTTGCCATCGAGGTCTCTGCATGTCGGAGCCTCAGAGGACGAGCAGGAGTTTCCCAGGAGGGGCTGCATCAGGACGAATTCAAAACTCCAGAAAATTGTCCTGGAACACCTTCCATAAGGATGCTAGAAGGGAATTGAAGAGGCAGGCGTGCGGCCACCACCGTCCAGTAGCAGTCCTTAGGGTGTGCGCAAAAGCCCGGTGCTCTGCGGCTTCGTTCTTCGCCCCCGTACAAGCTACCGCTCTGTCCGGCTGCCGGAGCAGCAGAAGCGGCTGCTTCGCGCACAAAACAGCGGAGCGGCAGCCGTACGCTCCGAAGCGCTGCTTCAGCCGAAAGACGCCGGCCACCGGCGCTTGGCTTCGGACAGCTCCGGAGAGCCGTAGTGTGCGTCTGCACTAGACTGCATGATAGCGAAAAGCTATGGCAGTGTGTCTCGCAGGGAGATAGCTTAGGAGCGCAGCGCACTTATGCCTCCCTTGTCCAGAAACACGATTTTACTGCACACTCCAAAAACACTGCAGTTTCGAGGGCAAGATGCCAGATGCTCTCTGATGCCCGTGCTCCCTTCCTCCTCTTGCTCAGCTCGTTGTTTTAAAGTGCACGTGCCGTCCTGGCATTCAGTGCACAGTGAAAGCAATCGCAAAACTCCAGCAGCTGCTGACTCCCAAACACAAGGCGCTGGCTATGTTCTTGCTTCTCGACAACTCAACGCAGCCCTTCATTTCTGCAGTTGCCATCGAGGTCTCTGCATGTCGGAGCCTCAGAGGACGAGCAGGAGTTTCCCAGGAGGGGCTGCATCAGGACGAATTCAAAACTCCAGAAAATTGTCCTGGAACACCTTCCATAAGGATGCTAGAAGGGAATTGAAGAGGCAGGCGTGCGGCCACCACCGTCCAGTAGCAGTCCTTAGGGTGTGCGCAAAAGCCCGGTGCTCTGCGGCTTCGTTCTTCGCCCCCGTACAAGCTACCGCTCTGTCCGGCTGCCGGAGCAGCAGAAGCGGCTGCTTCGCGCACAAAACAGCGGAGCGGCAGCCGTACGCTCCGAAGCGCTGCTTCAGCCGAAAGACGCCGGCCACCGGCGCTTGGCTTCGGACAGCTCCGGAGAGCCGTAGTGTGCGTCTGCACTAGACTGCATGATAGCGAAAAGCTATGGCAGTGTGTCTCGCAGGGAGATAGCTTAGGAGCGCAGCGCACTTATGCCTCCCTTGTCCAGAAACACGATTTTACTGCACACTCCAAAAACACTGCAGTTTCGAGGGCAAGATGCCAGATGCTCTCTGATGCCCGTGCTCCCTTCCTCCTCTTGCTCAGCTCGTTGTTTTAAAGTGCACGTGCCGTCCTGGCATTCAGTGCACAGTGAAAGCAATCGCAAAACTCCAGCAGCTGCTGACTCCCAAACACAAGGCGCTGGCTATGTTCTTGCTTCTCGACAACTCAACGCAGCCCTTCATTTCTGCAGTTGCCATCGAGGTCTCTGCATGTCGGAGCCTCAGAGGACGAGCAGTAGTTTCCCAGAAGGGGCTGCATCAGGACGAATTCAAAACTCAGGAAAATTTGTCCTGGAACACCTTCCATAAGTATGCTAGAAGGGAATTGAAGAGGCAGGCGTGCGGCCACCACCGTCCAGTAGCAGTCCTTAGGGTGTGCGCAAAAGCCCGGTGCTCTGCGGCTTCGTTCTTCGCCCCCGTACAAGCTACCGCTCTGTCCGGCTGCCGGAGCAGCAGAAGCGGCTGCTTCGCGCACAAAACAGCGGAGCGGCAGCCGTACGCTCCGAAGCGCTGCTTCAGCCGAAAGACGCCGGCGACCGGCGCTTGGCTTCGGACAGCTCCGGAGAGCCGTAGTGTGCGTCTGCACTAGACTGCATCGTAGCGAAAAGCTTTGGCAGTGTGTCTCGCAGGGAGATAGCTTAGGAGCGCAGCGCACTTATGCCTCCCTTGTCCAGAAACACGATTTTACTGCACACTCCAAAAACACTGCAGTTTCGAGGGCAAGATGCCAGATGCTCTCTGATGCCCGTGCTCCCTTCCTACTCTTGCTCAGCTCGTTGTTTTAAAGTGCACGTGCCGTCCTGGCATTCAGTGCACAGTGAAAGCAATCGCAAAACTCCAGCAGCTGCTGACTCCCAAACACAAGGCGCTGGCTATGTTCTTGCTTCTCGACAACTCAACGCAGCCCTTCATTTCTGCAGTTGCCATCGAGGTCTCTGCATGTCGGAGCCTCAGAGGACGAGCAGGAGTTTCCCAGGAGGGGCTGCATCAGGACGAATTCAAAACTCAGGGAATTTGTCCTGGAACACCTTCCATAAGTATGCTAGAATGGAATTGAAGAGACAGGCGAGCGGCCACCACGGTCCTCTAGCAGTCCTTATGGTGCGCGCAGAAGCCCGGTGCTCTGCGGCTTCGTTCTTCGCCCTCGTACAAGCTACCGCTCTGTCCGGCTGCCGGAGCAGCAGAAGCGGCTGCTTCGCGCACAAAACAGCGGAGCGGCAGCCGTACGCTCCGAAGCGCTGCTTCAGCCGAAAGACGCCGGCGACCGGCGCTTGGCTTCGGACAGCTCCGGAGAGCCGTAGTGTGCGTCTGCACTAGACTGCATGATAGCGAAAAGCTATGGCAGTGTGTCTCGCAGGGAGATAGCTTAGGAGCGCAGCGCACTTATGCCTCCCTTGTCCAGAAACACGATTTTACTGCACACTCCAAAAACACTGCAGTTTCGAGGGCAAGATGCCAGATGCTCTCTGATGCCCGTGCTCCCTTCCTATTCTTGCTCAGCTCGTTGTTTTAAATTGCACGTGCCGTCCTGGCATTCAGTGCACAGTGAAAGCAATCGCAAAAGTCCAGCAGCTGCTGACTCCCAAACACAAGGCGCTGGCTATGTTCTTGCTTCTCGACAACTCAACGCAGCCCTTCATTTCTGCAGTTGCCATCGAGGTCTCTGCATGTCGGAGCCTCAGAGGACGAGCAGGAGTTTCCCAGGAGGGGCTGCATCAGGACGAATTCAAAACTCCAGAAAATTGTCCTGGAACACCTTCCATAAGGATGCTAGAAGGGAATTGAAGAGGCAGGCGTGCGGCCACCACCGTCCAGTAGCAGTCCTTAGGGTGTGCGCAAAAGCCCGGTGCTCTGCGGCTTACTTCTTCGCCCCCGTACAAGCTACCGCTCTGTCCGGCTGCCGGAGCTGCAGAAGCGACTGCTTCGCGCACAAAACAGCGGAGCGGCAGCCGTACGCTCCGAAGCGCTGCTTCAGCCGAAAGACGCCGGCCACCGGCGCTTGGCTTCGGACAGCTCCGGAGAGCCGTAGTGTGCGTCTGCACTAGACTGCATGATAGCGAAAAGCTATGGCAGTGTGTCTCGCAGGGAGATAGCTTAGGAGCGCAGCGCACTTATGCCTCCCTTGTCCAGAAACACGATTTTACTGCACACTCCAAAAACACTGCAGTTTCGAGGGCAAGATGCCAGATGCTCTCTGATGCCCGTGCTCCCTTCCTCCTCTTGCTCAGCTCGTTGTTTTAAAGTGCACGTGCCGTCCTGGCATTCAGTGCACAGTGAAAGCAATCGCAAAACTCCAGCAGCTGCTGACTCCCAAACACAAGGCGCTGGCTATGTTCTTGCTTCTCGACAACTCAACGCAGCCCTTCATTTCTGCAGTTGCCATCGAGGTCTCTGCATGTCGGAGCCTCAGAGGACGAGCAGTTGTTTCCCACGAGGGGCTGCATCAGGACGAATTCAAAACTCAGGAAAATTGTCCTGGAACACCTTCCATAAGTATGCTAGAATGGAATTGAAGAGGCAGGCGAGTGTCCACCACGGTCCTCTAGCAGTCCTTAGGGTGCGCGCAGAAGCCCGGTGCTCTGCGGCTTCGTTCTTCGCCTCCGTACAAGCTACCGCTCTGTCCGGCTCCCGGAGCACGAGAAGCGGCTGCTTCGCGCACACAAGAGCGGAGCGGCAGCCGTAGGCTCCGAAGCGCTGCTTCAGCCGAAAGACGCCGGCGACCGGCGCTTGGCTTCGGACAGCTCCGGAGAGCCGTAGTGTGCGTCTGCACTAGACTGCATCATAGCGAAAAGCTTTGACAGTGTGTCTCGCAGGGAGATAGCTTAGGAGCGCAGCGCACTTATGCCTCCCTTGTCCAGAAACACGATTTTACTGCACACTCCAAAAACAGTACCCTTTCCGGGGCAATATATAAGCTGCTTTCTGACGGCCGTGCTCTTTCGATTACTCTTGCTCAGCTCGTTGTTTTATCGTGCACGTGCCGTCCTGGCATTCAGTGCACAGTGAAAGCAATCGCAAAACTCCAGCAGCTGCTGACTCCCAAACACAAGGCGCTTGTCTACGTTCTTGCCTCTCGACACTTCAACGGAGTACAGCATTTCTGCAGCTGCCATCGAGTTCTCTGCATCTGGAGCCTTCGGGGACGAGCACGCATTTTTCAAGAGGGGCTTCATCAGGACGAATTCAAAACTCCAGAAAATTGTCCTGGAACACCTTCCATAAGTATGCTAGAATGGAATTGAAGAGGCAGGCGAGCGGCCACCACGGTCCTCTAGCAGTCCTTATGGTGCGCGCAGAAGCCCGGTGCTCTGCGGCTTCGTTCTTCGCCCTCGTACAAGCTACCGCTCTGTCCGGCTGCCGGAGCACGAGAAGCGGCTGCTTCGCGCACACAACAGCGGAGCGGCAGCCGTACGCTCCGAAGCGCTGCTTCAGCCGAAAGACGCCGGCGACCGGCGCTTGGCTTCGGACAGCTCCGGAGAGCCGTAGTGTGCGTCTGCACTAGACTGCATGATAGCGAAAAGCTATGGCAGTGTGTCTCGCAGGGAGATAGCTTAGGAGCGCAGCGCACTTATGCCTCCCTTGTCCAGAAACACGATTTTACTGCACACTCCAAAAACACTGCAGTTTCGAGGGCAAGATGCCAGATGCTCTCTGATGCCCGTGCTCCCTTCCTCCTCTTGCTCAGCTCGTTGTTTTAAAGTGCACGTGCCGTCCTGGCATTCAGTGCACAGTGAAAGCAATCGCAAAACTCCAGCAGCTGCTGACTCCCAAACACAAGGCGCTGGCTATGTTCTTGCTTCTCGACAACTCAACGCAGCCCTTCATTTCTGCAGTTGCCATCGAGGTCTCTGCATGTCGGAGCCTCAGAGGACGAGCAGGAGTTTCCCAGGAGGGGCTGCATCAGGACGAATTCAAAACTCCGGAAAATTGTCCTGGAACACCTTCCATAAGGATGCTAGAAGGGAATTGAAGAGGCAGGCGTGCGGCCACCACCGTCCAGTAGCAGTCCTTAGGGTGTGCGCAAAAGCCCGGTGCTCTGCGGCTTACTTCTTCGCCCCCGTACAAGCTACCGCTCTGTCCGGCTGCCGGAGCAGCAGAAGCGGCTGCTTCGCGCACAAAACAGCGGAGCGGCAGCCGTACGCTCCGAAGCGCTGCTTCAGCCGAAAGACGCCGGCGACCGGCGCTTGGCTTCGGACAGCTCCGGAGAGCCGTAGTGTGCGTCTGCACTAGACTGCATGATAGCGAAAAGCTATGGCAGTGTGTCTCGCAGGGAGATAGCTTAGGAGCGCAGCGCACTTATGCCTCCCTTGTCCAGAAACACGATTTTACTGCACACTCCAAAAACACTGCAGTTTCGAGGGCAAGATGCCAGATGCTCTCTGATGCCCGTGCTCCCTTCCTCCTCTTGCTCAGCTCGTTGTTTTAAAGTGCACGTGCCGTCCTGGCATTCAGTGCACAGTGAAAGCAATCGCAAAACTCCAGCAGCTGCTGACTCCCAAACACAAGGCGCTGGCTATGTTCTTGCTTCTCGACAACTCAACGCAGCCCTTCATTTCTGCAGTTGCCATCGAGGTCTCTGCATGTCGGAGCCTCAGAGGACGAGCAGTTGTTTCCCACGAGGGGCTGCATCAGGACGAATTCAAAACTCAGGAAAATTGTCCTGGAACACCTTCCATAAGTATGCTAGAATGGAATTGAAGAGGCAGGCGAGTGTCCACCACGGTCCTCTAGCAGTCCTTAGGGTGCGCGCAGAAGCCCGGTGCTCTGCGGCTTCGTTCTTCGCCTCCGTACAAGCTACCGCTCTGTCCGGCTCCCGGAGCACGAGAAGCGGCTGCTTCGCGCACACAAGAGCGGAGCGGCAGCCGTAGGCTCCGAAGCGCTGCTTCAGCCGAAAGACGCCGGCCACCGGCGCTTGGCTTCGGACAGCTCCGGAGAGCCGTAGTGTGCGTCTGCACTAGACTGCATCATAGCGAAAAGCTTTGACAGTGTGTCTCGCAGGGAGATAGCTTAGGAGCGCAGCGCACTTATGCCTCCCTTGTCCAGAAACACGATTTTACTGCACACTCCAAAAACAGTACCCTTTCCGGGGCAATATATAAGCTGCTTTCTGACGGCCGTGCTCTTTCGATTACTCTTGCTCAGCTCGTTGTTTTATCGTGCACGTGCCGTCCTGGCATTCAGTGCACAGTGAAAGCAATCGCAAAAGTCCAGCAGCTGCTGACTCCCAAACACAAGGCGCTTGTCTACGTTCTTGCCTCTCGACACTTCAACGGAGTACAGCATTTCTGCAGCTGCCATCGAGTTCTCTGCATCTGGAGCCTTCGGGGACGAGCACGCATTTTTCAAGAGGGGCTTCATCAGGACGAATTCAAAACTCCAGAAAATTGTCCTGGAACACCTTCCATAAGTATGCTAGAATGGAATTGAAGAGGCAGGCGAGCGGCCACCACGGTCCTCTAGCAGTCCTTATGGTGCGCGCAGAAGCCCGGTGCTCTGCGGCTTCGTTCTTCGCCCTCGTACAAGCTACCGCTCTGTCCGGCTGCCGGAGCACGAGAAGCGGCTGCTTCGCGCACACAACAGCGGAGCGGCAGCCGTACGCTCCGAAGCGCTGCTTCAGCCGAAAGACGCCGGCGACCGGCGCTTGGCTTCGGACAGCTCCGGAGAGCCGTAGTGTGCGTCTGCACTAGACTGCATGATAGCGAAAAGCTATGGCAGTGTGTCTCGCAGGGAGATAGCTTAGGAGCGCAGCGCACTTATGCCTCCCTTGTCCAGAAACACGATTTTACTGCACACTCCAAAAACACTGCAGTTTCGAGGGCAAGATGCCAGATGCTCTCTGATGCCCGTGCTCCCTTCCTCCTCTTGCTCAGCTCGTTGTTTTAAAGTGCACGTGCCGTCCTGGCATTCAGTGCACAGTGAAAGCAATCGCAAAACTCCAGCAGCTGCTGACTCCCAAACACAAGGCGCTGGCTATGTTCTTGCTTCTCGACAACTCAACGCAGCCCTTCATTTCTGCAGTTGCCATCGAGGTCTCTGCATGTCGGAGCCTCAGAGGACGAGCAGGAGTTTCCCAGGAGGGGCTGCATCAGGACGAATTCAAAACTCCGGAAAATTGTCCTGGAACACCTTCCATAAGGATGCTAGAAGGGAATTGAAGAGGCAGGCGTGCGGCCACCACCGTCCAGTAGCAGTCCTTAGGGTGTGCGCAAAAGCCCGGTGCTCTGCGGCTTCGTTCTTCGCCCCCGTACAAGCTACCGCTCTGTCCGGCTGCCGGAGCAGCAGAAGCGGCTGCTTCGCGCACAAAACAGCGGAGCGGCAGCCGTACGCTCCGAAGCGCTGCTTCAGCCGAAAGACGCCGGCCACCGGCGCTTGGCTTCGGACAGCTCCGGAGAGCCGTAGTGTGCGTCTGCACTAGACTGCATCGTAGCGAAAAGCTTTGGCAGTGTGTCTCGCAGGGAGATAGCTTAGGAGCGCAGCGCACTTATGCCTCCCTTGTCCAGAAACACGATTTTACTGCACACTCCAAAAACACTGCAGTTTCGAGGGCAAGATGCCAGATGCTCTCTGATGCCCGTGCTCCCTTCCTACTCTTGCTCAGCTCGTTGTTTTAAAGTGCACGTGCCGTCCTGGCATTCAGTGCACAGTGAAAGCAATCGCAAAAGTCCAGCAGCTGCTGACTCCCAAACACAAGGCGCTGGCTATGTTCTTGCTTCTCGACAACTCAACGCAGCCCTTCATTTCTGCAGTTGCCATCGAGGTCTCTGCATGTCGGAGCCTCAGAGGACGAGCAGGAGTTTCCCAGGAGGGGCTGCATCAGGACGAATTCAAAACTCAGGGAATTTGTCCTGGAACACCTTCCATAAGTATGCTAGAATGGAATTGAAGAGACAGGCGAGCGGCCACCACGGTCCTCTAGCAGTCCTTATGGTGCGCGCAGAAGCCCGGTGCTCTGCGGCTTCGTTCTTCGCCCTCGTACAAGCTACCGCTCTGTCCGGCTGCCGGAGCAGCAGAAGCGGCTGCTTCGCGCACAAAACAGCGGAGCGGCAGCCGTACGCTCCGAAGCGCTGCTTCAGCCGAAAGACGCCGGCGACCGGCGCTTGGCTTCGGACAGCTCCGGAGAGCCGTAGTGTGCGTCTGCACTAGACTGCATGATAGCGAAAAGCTATGGCAGTGTGTCTCGCAGGGAGATAGCTTAGGAGCGCAGCGCACTTATGCCTCCCTTGTCCAGAAACACGATTTTACTGCACACTCCAAAAACACTGCAGTTTCGAGGGCAAGATGCCAGATGCTCTCTGATGCCCGTGCTCCCTTCCTATTCTTGCTCAGCTCGTTGTTTTAAATTGCACGTGCCGTCCTGGCATTCAGTGCACAGTGAAAGCAATCGCAAAAGTCCAGCAGCTGCTGACTCCCAAACACAAGGCGCTGGCTATGTTCTTGCTTCTCGACAACTCAACGCAGCCCTTCATTTCTGCAGTTGCCATCGAGGTCTCTGCATGTCGGAGCCTCAGAGGACGAGCAGGAGTTTCCCAGGAGGGGCTGCATCAGGACGAATTCAAAACTCCAGAAAATTGTCCTGGAACACCTTCCATAAGGATGCTAGAAGGGAATTGAAGAGGCAGGCGTGCGGCCACCACCGTCCAGTAGCAGTCCTTAGGGTGTGCGCAAAAGCCCGGTGCTCTGCGGCTTACTTCTTCGCCCCCGTACAAGCTACCGCTCTGTCCGGCTGCCGGAGCAGCAGAAGCGGCTGCTTCGCGCACAAAACAGCGGAGCGGCAGCCGTACGCTCCGAAGCGCTGCTTCAGCCGAAAGACGCCGGCCACCGGCGCTTGGCTTCGGACAGCTCCGGAGAGCCGTAGTGTGCGTCTGCACTAGACTGCATGATAGCGAAAAGCTATGGCAGTGTGTCTCGCAGGGAGATAGCTTAGGAGCGCAGCGCACTTATGCCTCCCTTGTCCAGAAACACGATTTTACTGCACACTCCAAAAACACTGCAGTTTCGAGGGCAAGATGCCAGATGCTCTCTGATGCCCGTGCTCCCTTCCTCCTCTTGCTCAGCTCGTTGTTTTAAAGTGCACGTGCCGTCCTGGCATTCAGTGCACAGTGAAAGCAATCGCAAAACTCCAGCAGCTGCTGACTCCCAAACACAAGGCGCTGGCTATGTTCTTGCTTCTCGACAACTCAACGCAGCCCTTCATTTCTGCAGTTGCCATCGAGGTCTCTGCATGTCGGAGCCTCAGAGGACGAGCAGTTGTTTCCCACGAGGGGCTGCATCAGGACGAATTCAAAACTCAGGAAAATTGTCCTGGAACACCTTCCATAAGTATGCTAGAATGGAATTGAAGAGGCAGGCGAGTGTCCACCACGGTCCTCTAGCAGTCCTTAGGGTGCGCGCAGAAGCCCGGTGCTCTGCGGCTTCGTTCTTCGCCTCCGTACAAGCTACCGCTCTGTCCGGCTCCCGGAGCACGAGAAGCGGCTGCTTCGCGCACACAAGAGCGGAGCGGCAGCCGTAGGCTCCGAAGCGCTGCTTCAGCCGAAAGACGCCGGCCACCGGCGCTTGGCTTCGGACAGCTCCGGAGAGCCGTAGTGTGCGTCTGCACTAGACTGCATCATAGCGAAAAGCTTTGACAGTGTGTCTCGCAGGGAGATAGCTTAGGAGCGCAGCGCACTTATGCCTCCCTTGTCCAGAAACACGATTTTACTGCACACTCCAAAAACAGTACCCTTTCCGGGGCAATATATAAGCTGCTTTCTGACGGCCGTGCTCTTTCGATTACTCTTGCTCAGCTCGTTGTTTTATCGTGCACGTGCCGTCCTGGCATTCAGTGCACAGTGAAAGCAATCGCAAAACTCCAGCAGCTGCTGACTCCCAAACACAAGGCGCTTGTCTACGTTCTTGCCTCTCGACACTTCAACGGAGTACAGCATTTCTGCAGCTGCCATCGAGTTCTCTGCATCTGGAGCCTTCGGGGACGAGCACGCATTTTTCAAGAGGGGCTTCATCAGGACGAATTCAAAACTCCAGAAAATTGTCCTGGAACACCTTCCATAAGTATGCTAGAATGGAATTGAAGAGGCAGGCGAGCGGCCACCACGGTCCTCTAGCAGTCCTTATGGTGCGCGCAGAAGCCCGGTGCTCTGCGGCTTCGTTCTTCGCCCTCGTACAAGCTTCCGCTCTGTCCGGCTGCCAGAGCACGAGAAGCGGCTGCTTCGCGCACACAACAGCGGAGCGGCAGCCGTACGCTCCGAAGCGCTGCTTCAGCCGAAAGACGCCGGCGACCGGCGCTTGGCTTCGGACAGCTCCGGAGAGCCGTAGTGTGCGTCTGCACTAGACTGCATGATAGCGAAAAGCTATGGCAGTGTGTCTCGCAGGGAGATAGCTTAGGAGCGCAGCGCACTTATGCCTCCCTTGTCCAGAAACACGATTTTACTGCACACTCCAAAAACACTGCAGTTTCGAGGGCAAGATGCCAGATGCTCTCTGATGCCCGTGCTCCCTTCCTCCTCTTGCTCAGCTCGTTGTTTTAAAGTGCACGTGCCGTCCTGGCATTCAGTGCAGAGTGAAAGCAATCGCAAAACTCCAGCAGCTGCTGACTCCCAAACACAAGGCGCTGGCTATGTTCTTGCTTCTCGACAACTCAACGCAGCCCTTCATTTCTGCAGTTGCCATCGAGGTCTCTGCATGTCGGAGCCTCAGAGGACGAGCAGGAGTTTCCCAGGAGGGGCTGCATCAGGACGAATTCAAAACTCCGGAAAATTGTCCTGGAACACCTTCCATAAGGATGCTAGAAGGGAATTGAAGAGGCAGGCGTGCGGCCACCACCGTCCAGTAGCAGTCCTTAGGGTGTGCGCAAAAGCCCGGTGCTCTGCGGCTTCGTTCTTCGCCCCCGTACAAGCTACCGCTCTGTCCGGCTGCCGGAGCAGCAGAAGCGGCTGCTTCGCGCACAAAACAGCGGAGCGGCAGCCGTACGCTCCGAAGCGCTGCTTCAGCCGAAAGACGCCGGCCACCGGCGCTTGGCTTCGGACAGCTCCGGAGAGCCGTAGTGTGCGTCTGCACTAGACTGCATGATAGCGAAAAGCTATGGCAGTGTGTCTCGCAGGGAGATAGCTTAGGAGCGCAGCGCACTTATGCCTCCCTTGTCCAGAAACATGATTTTACTGCACACTCCAAAAACACTGCAGTTTCGAGGGCAAGATGCCAGATGCTCTCTGATGCCCGTGCTCCCTTCCTCCTCTTGCTCAGCTCGTTGTTTTAAAGTGCACGTGCCGTCCTGGCATTCAGTGCACAGTGAAAGCAATCGCAAAACTCCAGCAGCTGCTGACTCCCAAACACAAGGCGCTGGCTATGTTCTTGCTTCTCGACAACTCAACGCAGCCCTTCATTTCTGCAGTTGCCATCGAGGTCTCTGCATGTCGGAGCCTCAGAGGACGAGCAGTTGTTTCCCACGAGGGGCTGCATCAGGACGAATTCAAAACTCAGGAAAATTGTCCTGGAACACCTTCCATAAGTATGCTAGAATGGAATTGAAGAGGCAGGCGAGTGTCCACCACGGTCCTCTAGCAGTCCTTAGGGTGCGCGCAGAAGCCCGGTGCTCTGCGGCTTCGTTCTTCGCCTCCGTACAAGCTACCGCTCTGTCCGGCTCCCGGAGCACGAGAAGCGGCTGCTTCGCGCACACAAGAGCGGAGCGGCAGCCGTAGGCTCCGAAGCGCTGCTTCAGCCGAAAGACGCCGGCCACCGGCGCTTGGCTTCGGACAGCTCCGGAGAGCCGTAGTGTGCGTCTGCACTAGACTGCATCGTAGCGAAAAGCTTTGGCAGTGTGTCTCGCAGGGAGATAGCTTAGGAGCGCAGCGCACTTATGCCTCCCTTGTCCAGAAACACGATTTTACTGCACACTCCAAAAACAGTACCCTTTCCGGGGCAATATATAAGCTGCTTTCTGACGGCCGTGCTCTTTCGATTACTCTTGCTCAGCTCGTTGTTTTATCGTGCACGTGCCGTCCTGGCATTCAGTGCACAGTGAAAGCAATCGCAAAAGTCCAGCAGCTGCTGACTCCCAAACACAAGGCGCTGGCTATGTTCTTGCTTCTCGACAACTCAACGCAGCCCTTCATTTCTGCAGTTGCCATCGAGGTCTCTGCATGTCGGAGCCTCAGAGGATGAGCAGGAGTTTCCCAGGAGGGGCTGCATCAGGACGAATTCATAACTCCAGAAAATTGTCCTGGAACACCTTCCATAAGGATGCTAGAAGGGAATTGAAGAGGCAGGCGTGCGGCCACCACCGTCCAGTAGCAGTCCTTAGGGTGCGCGCAAAAGCCCGGTGCTCTGCGGCTTCGTTCTTCGCCCCCGTACAAGCTACCGCTCTGTCCGGCTGCCGGAGCAGGAGAAGCGGCTGCTTCGCGCACAAAACAGCGGAGCGGCAGCCGTACGCTCCGAAGCGCTGCTTCAGCCGAAAGACGCCGGCGACCGGCGCTTGGCTTCGGACAGCTCCGGAGAGCCGTAGTGTGCGTCTGCACTAGACTGCATGATAGCGAAAAGCTATGGCAGTGTGTCTCGCAGGGAGATAGCTTAGGAGCGCAGCGCACTTATGCCTCCCTTGTCCAGAAACACGATTTTACTGCACACTCCAAAAACACTGCAGTTTCGAGGGCAAGATGCCAGATGCTCTCTGATGCCCGTGCTCCCTTCCTCCTCTTGCTCAGCTCGTTGTTTTAAAGTGCACGTGCCGTCCTGGCATTCAGTGCACAGTGAAAGCAATCGCAAAACTCCAGCAGCTGCTGACTCCCAAACACAAGGCGCTGGCTATGTTCTTCCTTCTCGACAACTCAACGCAGCCCTTCATTTCTGCAGTTGCCATCGAGGTCTCTGCATATCGGAGCCTCAGAGGACGAGCAGGAGTTTCCCAGAAGGGGCTGCATCAGGACGAATTCAAAACTCAGGAAAATTTGTCCTGGAACACCTTCCATAAGTATGTTAGAATGGAATTGAAGAGACATGCGAGCGGCCACCACGGTCCTCTAGCAGTCCTTAGGGTGCGCGCAGAAGCCCGGTGCTCTGCGGCTTCGTTCTTCGCCCTCGTACAAGCTACCGCTCTGTCCGGCTGCCGGAGCACGAGAAGCGGCTGCTTCGCGCACACAACAGCGGAGCGGCAGCCATACGCTCCGAAGCCCTGCTTCAGCCGAAAGACGCCGGCGACCGGCGCTTGGCTTCGGACAGCTCCGGAGAGCCGTAGTGTGCGTCTGCACTAGACTGCATCGTAGCGAAAAGCTTTGGCAGTGTGTCTCGCAGGGAGATAGCTTAGGAGCGCAGCGCACTTATGCCTCCCTTGTCCAGAAACACGATTTTACTGCACACTCCAAAAACACTGCAGTTTCGAGGGCAAGATGCCAGATGCTCTCTGATGCCCATGCTCCCTTCCTACTCTTGCTCAGCTCGTTGTTTTAAAGTGCACGTGCCGTCCTGGCATTCAGTGCACAGTGAAAGCAATCGCAAAACTCCAGCAGCTGCTGACTCCCAAACACAAGGCGCTGGCTATGTTCTTGCTTCTCGAAAACTCAACGCAGCCCTTCATTTCTGCAGTTGCCATCGAGGTCTCTGCATGTCGGAGCCTCAGAGGACGAGCAGGAGTTTCCCAGGAGGGGCTGCATCAGGACGAATTCAAAACTCCAGAAAATTGTCCTGGAACACCATCCATAAGGATGCTAGAAGGGAATTGAAGAGGCAGGCGTGCGGCCACCACCGTCCAGTAGCAGTCCTTAGGGTGTGCGCAAAAACCCTGGTGCTCTGCGGCTTCGTTCTTCGCCCTCGTACAAGCTACCGCTCTGTCCGGCTGCCGGAGCAGGAGAAGCGGCTGCTTCGCGCACAAAACAGCGGAGCGGCAGCCGTACGCTCCGAAGCGCTGCTTCAGCCGAAAGACGCCGGCGACCGGCGCTTGGCTTCGGACAGCTCCGGAGAGCCGTAGTGTGCGTCTGCACTAGACTGCATGATAGCGAAAAGCTATGGCAGTGTGTCTCGCAGGGAGATAGCTTAGGAGCGCAGCGCACTTATGCCTCCCTTGTCCAGAAACACGATTTTACTGCACACTCCAAAAACACTGCAGTTTCGAGGGCAAGATGCCAGATGCTCTCTGATGCCCGTGCTCCCTTCCTACTCTTGCTCAGCTCGTTGTTTTAAAGTGCACGTGCCGTCCTGGCATTCAGTGCACAGTGAAAGCAATCGCAAAACTCCAGCAGCTGCTGACTCCCAAACACAAGGCGCTGGCTATGTTCTTGCTTCTCGACAACTCAACGCAGCCCTTCATTTCTGCAGTTGCCATCGAGGTCTCTGCATGTCGGAGCCTCAGAGGACGAGCAGGAGTTTCCCAGGAGGGGCTGCATCAGGACGAATTCAAAACTCCAGAAAATTGTCCTGGAACACCTTCCATAAGGATGCTAGAAGGGAATTGAAGAGGCAGGCGTGCGGCCACCACCGTCCAGTAGCAGTCCTTAGGGTGTGCGCAAAAGCCCGGTGCTCTGCGGCTTCGTTCTTCGCCCCCGTACAAGCTACCGCTCTGTCCGGCTGCCGGAGCAGCAGAAGCGGCTGCTTCGCGCACAAAACAGCGGAGCGGCAGCCGTACGCTCCGAAGCGCTGCTTCAGCCGAAAGACGCCGGCCACCGGCGCTTGGCTTCGGACAGCTCCGGAGAGCCGTAGTGTGCGTCTGCACTAGACTGCATGATAGCGAAAAGCTATGGCAGTGTGTCTCGCAGGGAGATAGCTTAGGAGCGCAGCGCACTTATGCCTCCCTTGTCCAGAAACACGATTTTACTGCACACTCCAAAAACACTGCAGTTTCGAGGGCAAGATGCCAGATGCTCTCTGATGCCCGTGCTCCCTTCCTCCTCTTGCTCAGCTCGTTGTTTTAAAGTGCACGTGCCGTCCTGGCATTCAGTGCACAGTGAAAGCAATCGCAAAACTCCAGCAGCTGCTGACTCCCAAACACAAGGCGCTGGCTATGTTCTTGCTTCTCGACAACTCAACGCAGCCCTTCATTTCTGCAGTTGCCATCGAGGTCTCTGCATGTCGGAGCCTCAGAGGACGAGCAGTTGTTTCCCACGAGGGGCTGCATCAGGACGAATTCAAAACTCAGGAAAATTGTCCTGGAACACCTTCCATAAGTATGCTAGAATGGAATTGAAGAGGCAGGCGAGTGTCCACCACGGTCCTCTAGCAGTCCTTAGGGTGCGCGCAGAAGCCCGGTGCTCTGCGGCTTCGTTCTTCGCCTCCGTACAAGCTACCGCTCTGTCCGGCTCCCGGAGCACGAGAAGCGGCTGCTTCGCGCACACAAGAGCGGAGCGGCTGCCGTAGGCTCCGAAGCGCTGCTTCAGCCGAAAGACGCCGGCCACCGGCGCTTGGCTTCGGACAGCTCCGGAGAGCCGTAGTGTGCGTCTGCACTAGACTGCATCATAGCGAAAAGCTTTGACAGTGTGTCTCGCAGGGAGATAGCTTAGGAGCGCAGCGCACTTATGCCTCCCTTGTCCAGAAACACGATTTTACTGCACACTCCAAAAACAGTACCCTTTCCGGGGCAATATATAAGCTGCTTTCTGACGGCCGTGCTCTTTCGATTACTCTTGCTCAGCTCGTTGTTTTATCGTGCACGTGCCGTCCTGGCATTCAGTGCACAGTGAAAGCAATCGCAAAAGTCCAGCAGCTGCTGACTCCCAAACACAAGGCGCTTGTCTACGTTCTTGCCTCTCGACACTTCAACGGAGTACAGCATTTCTGCAGCTGCCATCGAGTTCTCTGCATCTGGAGCCTTCGGGGACGAGCACGCATTTCCCAAGAGGGGCTTCATCAGGACGAATTCAAAACTCCAGAAAATTGTCCTGGAACACCTTCCATAAGTATGCTAGAATGGAATTGAAGAGGCAGGCGAGCGGCCACCACGGTCCTCTAGCAGTCCTTATGGTGCGCGCAGAAGCCCGGTGCTCTGCGGCTTCGTTCTTCGCCCTCGTACAAGCTACCGCTCTGTCCGGCTGCCGGAGCACGAGAAGCGGCTGCTTCGCGCACACAACAGCGGAGCGGCAGCCGTACGCTCCGAAGCGCTGCTTCAGCCGAAAGACGCCGGCGACCGGCGCTTGGCTTCGGACAGCTCCGGAGAGCCGTAGTGTGCGTCTGCACTAGACTGCATGATAGCGAAAAGCTATGGCAGTGTGTCTCGCAGGGAGATAGCTTAGGAGCGCAGCGCACTTATGCCTCCCTTGTCCAGAAACACGATTTTACTGCACACTCCAAAAACACTGCAGTTTCGAGGGCAAGATGCCAGATGCTCTCTGATGCCCGTGCTCCCTTCCTCCTCTTGCTCAGCTCGTTGTTTTAAAGTGCACGTGCCGTCCTGGCATTCAGTGCACAGTGAAAGCAATCGCAAAACTCCAGCAGCTGCTGACTCCCAAACACAAGGCGCTGGCTATGTTCTTGCTTCTCGACAACTCAACGCAGCCCTTCATTTCTGCAGTTGCCATCGAGGTCTCTGCATGTCGGAGACTCAGAGGACGAGCAGGAGTTTCCCAGGAGGGGCTGCATCAGGACGAATTCAAAACTCCAGAAAATTGTCCTGGAACACCTTCCATAAGGATGCTAGAAGGGAATTGAAGAGGCAGGCGTGCGGCCACCACCGTCCAGTAGCAGTCCTTAGGGTGTGCGCAAAAGCCCGGTGCTCTGCGGCTTCGTTCTTCGCCCCCGTACAAGCTACCGCTCTGTCCGGCTGCCGGAGCAGCAGAAGCGGCTGCTTCGCGCACAAAACAGCGGAGCGGCAGCCGTACGCTCCGAAGCGCTGCTTCAGCCGAAAGACGCCGGCCACCGGCGCTTGGCTTCGGACAGCTCCGGAGAGCCGTAGTGTGCGTCTGCACTAGACTGCATGATAGCGAAAAGCTATGGCAGTGTGTCTCGCAGGGAGATAGCTTAGGAGCGCAGCGCACTTATGCCTCCCTTGTCCAGAAACACGATTTTACTGCACACTCCAAAAACACTGCAGTTTCGAGGGCAAGATGCCAGATGCTCTCTGATGCCCGTGCTCCCTTCCTCCTCTTGCTCAGCTCGTTGTTTTAAAGTGCACGTTCCGTCCTGGCATTCAGTGCACAGTGAAAGCAATCGCAAAACTCCAGCAGCTGCTGACTCCCAAACACAAGGCGCTGGCTATGTTCTTGCTTCTCGACAACTCAACGCAGCCCTTCATTTCTGCAGTTGCCATCGAGGTCTCTGCATGTCGGAGCCTCAGAGGACGAGCAGTAGTTTCCCAGAAGGGGCTGCATCAGGACGAATTCAAAACTCAGGAAAATTTGTCCTGGAACACCTTCCATAAGTATGCTAGAAGGGAATTGAAGAGGCAGGCGTGCGGCCACCACCGTCCAGTAGCAGTCCTTAGGGTGTGCGCAAAAGCCCGGTGCTCTGCGGCTTCGTTCTTCGCCCCCGTACAAGCTACCGCTCTGTCCGGCTGCCGGAGCAGGAGAAGCGGCTGCTTCGCGCACAAAACAGCGGAGCGGCAGCCGTACGCTCCGAAGCGCTGCTTCAGCCGAAAGACGCCGGCGACCGGCGCTTGGCTTCGGACAGCTCCGGAGAGCCGTAGTGTGCGTCTGCACTAGACTGCATCGTAGCGAAAAGCTTTGGCAGTGTGTCTTAGCAGGGAGATAGCTTAGGAGCGCAGCGCACTTATGCCTCCCTTGTCCAGAAACACGATTTTACTGCACACTCCAAAAACACTGCAGTTTCGAGGGCAAGATGCCAGATGCTCTCTGATGCCCGTGCTCCCTTCCTCCTCTTGCTCAGCTCGTTGTTTTAAAGTGCACGTGCCGTCCTGGCATTCAGTGCACAGTGAAAGCAATCGCAAAACTCCAGCAGCTGCTGACTCCCAAACACAAGGCGCTGGCTATGTTCTTGCTTCTCGACAACTCAACGCAGCCCTTCATTTCTGCAGTTGCCATCGAGGTCTCTGCATGTCGGAGCCTCAGAGGACGAGCAGGAGTTTCCCAGGAGGGGCTGCATCAGGACGAATTCAAAACTCAGGGAATTTGTCCTGGAACACCTTCCATAAGTATGCTAGAATGGAATTGAAGAGACAGGCGAGCGGCCACCACGGTCCTCTAGCAGTCCTTATGGTGCGCGCAGAAGCCCGGTGCTCTGCGGCTTCGTTCTTCGCCCTCGTACAAGCTACCGCTCTGTCCGGCTGCCGGAGCAGCAGAAGCGGCTGCTTCGCGCACAAAACAGCGGAGCGGCAGCCGTACGCTCCGAAGCGCTGCTTCAGCCGAAAGACGCCGGCGACCGGCGCTTGGCTTCGGACAGCTCCGGAGAGCCGTAGTGTGCGTCTGCACTAGACTGCATGATAGCGAAAAGCTATGGCAGTGTGTCTCGCAGGGAGATAGCTTAGGAGCGCAGCGCACTTATGCCTCCCTTGTCCAGAAACACGATTTTACTGCACACTCCAAAAACACTGCAGTTTCGAGGGCAAGATGCCAGATGCTCTCTGATGCCCGTGCTCCCTTCCTATTCTTGCTCAGCTCGTTGTTTTAAATTGCACGTGCCGTCCTGGCATTCAGTGCACAGTGAAAGCAATCGCAAAACTCCAGCAGCTGCTGACTCCCAAACACAAGGCGCTGGCTATGTTCTTGCTTCTCGACAACTCAACGCAGCCCTTCATTTCTGCAGTTGCCATCGAGGTCTCTGCATGTCGGAGCCTCAGAGGACGAGCAGGAGTTTCCCAGGAGGGGCTGCATCAGGACGAATTCAAAACTCCAGAAAATTGTCCTGGAACACCTTCCATAAGGATGCTAGAAGGGAATTGAAGAGGCAGGCGTGCGGCCACCACCGTCCAGTAGCAGTCCTTAGGGTGTGCGCAAAAGCCCGGTGCTCTGCGGCTTACTTCTTCGCCCCCGTACAAGCTACCGCTCTGTCCGGCTGCCGGAGCAGCAGAAGCGGCTGCTTCGCGCACAAAACAGCGGAGCGGCAGCCGTACGCTCCGAAGCGCTGCTTCAGCCGAAAGACGCCGGCCACCGGCGCTTGGCTTCGGACAGCTCCGGAGAGCCGTAGTGTGCGTCTGCACTAGACTGCATGATAGCGAAAAGCTATGGCAGTGTGTCTCGCAGGGAGATAGCTTAGGAGCGCAGCGCACTTATGCCTCCCTTGTCCAGAAACACGATTTTACTGCACACTCCAAAAACACTGCAGTTTCGAGGGCAAGATGCCAGATGCTCTCTGATGCCCGTGCTCCCTTCCTCCTCTTGCTCAGCTCGTTGTTTTAAAGTGCACGTGCCGTCCTGGCATTCAGTGCACAGTGAAAGCAATCGCAAAACTCCAGCAGCTGCTGACTCCCAAACACAAGGCGCTGGCTATGTTCTTGCTTCTCGACAACTCAACGCAGCCCTTCATTTCTGCAGTTGCCATCGAGGTCTCTGCATGTCGGAGCCTCAGAGGACGAGCAGTTGTTTCCCACGAGGGGCTGCATCAGGACGAATTCAAAACTCAGGAAAATTGTCCTGGAACACCTTCCATAAGTATGCTAGAATGGAATTGAAGAGGCAG
Source organism: Lonchura striata (assembly GCF_046129695.1). Lineage (NCBI taxonomy): Eukaryota > Metazoa > Chordata > Aves > Passeriformes > Estrildidae > Lonchura > Lonchura striata. Next base: position 356,454 of record NC_134613.1, on the reverse strand, counting down.
GCGAGTGTCCACCACGGTCCTCTAGCAGTCCTTAGGGTGCGCGCAGAAGCCCGGTGCTCTGCGGCTTCGTTCTTCGCCTCCGTACAAGCTACCGCTCTGTCCGGCTCCCGGAGCACGAGAAGCGGCTGCTTCGCGCACACAAGAGCGGAGCGGCAGCCGTAGGCTCCGAAGCGCTGCTTCAGCCGAAAGACGCCGGCCACCGGCGCTTGGCTTCGGACAGCTCCGGAGAGCCGTAGTGTGCGTCTGCACTAGACTGCATCATAGCGAAAAGCTTTGACAGTGTGTCTCGCAGGGAGATAGCTTAGGAGCGCAGCGCACTTATGCCTCCCTTGTCCAGAAACACGATTTTACTGCACACTCCAAAAACAGTACCCTTTCCGGGGCAATATATAAGCTGCTTTCTGACGGCCGTGCTCTTTCGATTACTCTTGCTCAGCTCGTTGTTTTATCGTGCACGTGCCGTCCTGGCATTCAGTGCACAGTGAAAGCAATCGCAAAACTCCAGCAGCTGCTGACTCCCAAACACAAGGCGCTTGTCTACGTTCTTGCCTCTCGACACTTCAACGGAGTACAGCATTTCTGCAGCTGCCATCGAGTTCTCTGCATCTGGAGCCTTCGGGGACGAGCACGCATTTTTCAAGAGGGGCTTCATCAGGACGAATTCAAAACTCCAGAAAATTGTCCTGGAACACCTTCCATAAGTATGCTAGAATGGAATTGAAGAGGCAGGCGAGCGGCCACCACGGTCCTCTAGCAGTCCTTATGGTGCGCGCAGAAGCCCGGTGCTCTGCGGCTTCGTTCTTCGCCCTCGTACAAGCTACCGCTCTGTCCGGCTGCCGGAGCACGAGAAGCGGCTGCTTCGCGCACACAACAGCGGAGCGGCAGCCGTACGCTCCGAAGCGCTGCTTCAGCCGAAAGACGCCGGCGACCGGCGCTTGGCTTCGGACAGCTCCGGAGAGCCGTAGTGTGCGTCTGCACTAGACTGCATGATAGCGAAAAGCTATGGCAGTGTGTCTCGCAGGGAGATAGCTTAGGAGCGCAGCGCACTTATGCCTCCCTTGTCCAGAAACACGATTTTACTGCACACTCCAAAAACACTGCAGTTTCGAGGGCAAGATGCCAGATGCTCTCTGATGCCCGTGCTCCCTTCCTCCTCTTGCTCAGCTCGTTGTTTTAAAGTGCACGTGCCGTCCTGGCATTCAGTGCACAGTGAAAGCAATCGCAAAACTCCAGCAGCTGCTGACTCCCAAACACAAGGCGCTGGCTATGTTCTTGCTTCTCGACAACTCAACGCAGCCCTTCATTTCTGCAGTTGCCATCGAGGTCTCTGCATGTCGGAGCCTCAGAGGACGAGCAGGAGTTTCCCAGGAGGGGCTGCATCAGGACGAATTCAAAACTCAGGAAAATTGTCCTGGAACACCTTCCATAAGGATGCTAGAAGGGAATTGAAGAGGCAGGCGTGCGGCCACCACCGTCCAGTAGCAGTCCTTAGGGTGTGCGCAAAAGCCCGGTGCTCTGCGGCTTCGTTCTTCGCCCCCGTACAAGCTACCGCTCTGTCCGGCTGCCGGAGCAGCAGAAGCGGCTGCTTCGCGCACAAAACAGCGGAGCGGCAGCCGTACGCTCCGAAGCGCTGCTTCAGCCGAAAGACGCCGGCCACCGGCGCTTGGCTTCGGACAGCTCCGGAGAGCCGTAGTGTGCGTCTGCACTAGACTGCATGATAGCGAAAAGCTATGGCAGTGTGTCTCGCAGGGAGATAGCTTAGGAGCGCAGCGCACTTATGCCTCCCTTGTCCAGAAACACGATTTTACTGCACACTCCAAAAACACTGCAGTTTCGAGGGCAAGATGCCAGATGCTCTCTGATGCCCGTGCTCCCTTCCTCCTCTTGCTCAGCTCGTTGTTTTAAAGTGCACGTGCCGTCCTGGCATTCAGTGCACAGTGAAAGCAATCGCAAAAGTCCAGCAGCTGCTGACTCCCAAACACAAGGCGCTGGCTATGTTCTTGCTTCTCGACAACTCAACGCAGCCCTTCATTTCTGCAGTTGCCATCGAGGTCTCTGCATGTCGGAGACTCAGAGGACGAGCAGTTGTTTCCCACGAGGGGCTGCATCAGGACGAATTCAAAACTCAGGAAAATTGTCCTGGAACACCTTCCATAAGTATGCTAGAATGGAATTGAAGAGGCAGGCGTGCGGCCACCACCGTCCAGTAGCAGTCCTTAGGGTGTGCGCAAAAGCCCGGTGCTCTGCGGCTTCGTTCTTCGCCTCCGTACAAGCTACCGCTCTGTCCGGCTCCCGGAGCACGAGAAGCGGCTGCTTCGCGCACACAAGAGCGGAGCGGCAGTTGTAGGCTCCGAAGCGCTGCTTCAGCCGAAAGACGCCGGCCACCGGCGCTTGGCTTCGGACAGCTCCGGAGAGCCGTAGTGTGCGTCTGCACTAGACTGCATCGTAGCGAAAAGCTTTGGCAGTGTGTCTCGCAGGGAGATAGCTTAGGAGCGCAGCGCACTTATGCCTCCCTTGTCCAGAAACACGATTTTACTGCACACTCCAAAAACAGTACCCTTTCCGGGGCAATATATAAGCTGCTTTCTGACGGCCGTGCTCTTTCGATTACTCTTGCTCAGCTCGTTGTTTTATCGTGCACGTGCCGTCCTGGCATTCAGTGCACAGTGAAAGCAATCGCAAAACTCCAGCAGCTGCTGACTCCCAAACACAAGGCGCTGGCTATGTTCTTGCTTCTCGACAACTCAACGCAGCCCTTCATTTCTGCAGTTGCCATCGAGGTCTCTGCATGTCGGAGCCTCAGAGGACGAGCAGGAGTTTCCCAGGAGGGGCTGCATCAGGACGAATTCAAAACTCCAGAAAATTGTCCTGGAACACCTTCCATAAGGATGCTAGAAGGGAATTGAAGAGGCAGGCGTGCGGCCACCACCGTCCAGTAGCAGTCCTTAGGGTGCGCGCAAAAGCCCGGTGCTCTGCGGCTTCGTTCTTCGCCCCCGTACAAGCTACCGCTCTGTCCGGCTGCCGGAGCAGCAGAAGCGGCTGCTTCGCGCACAAAACAGCGGAGCGGCAGCCGTACGCTCCGAAGCGCTGCTTCAGCCGAAAGACGCCGGCCACCGGCGCTTGGCTTCGGACAGCTCCGGAGAGCCGTAGTGTGCGTCTGCACTAGACTGCATGATAGCGAAAAGCTATGGCAGTGTGTCTCGCAGGGAGATAGCTTAGGAGCGCAGCGCACTTATGCCTCCCTTGTCCAGAAACACGATTTTACTGCACACTCCAAAAACACTGCAGTTTCGAGGGCAAGATGCCAGATGCTCTCTGATGCCCGTGCTCCCTTCCTCCTCTTGCTCAGCTCGTTGTTTTAAAGTGCACGTGCCGTCCTGGCATTCAGTGCACAGTGAAAGCAATCGCAAAAGTCCAGCAGCTGCTGACTCCCAAACACAAGGCGCTGGCTATGTTCTTGCTTCTCGACAACTCAACGCAGCCCTTCATTTCTGCAGTTGCCATCGAGGTCTCTGCATGTCGGAGCCTCAGAGGACGAGCAGTTGTTTCCCACGAGGGGCTGCATCAGGACGAATTCAAAACTCAGGAAAATTGTCCTGGAACACCTTCCATAAGTATGCTAGAATGGAATTGAAGAGGCAGGCGAGTGTCCACCACGGTCCTCTAGCAGTCCTTAGGGTGCGCGCAGAAGCCCGGTGCTCTGCGGCTTCGGTCTTCGCCTCCGTACAAGCTACCGCTCTGTCCGGCTCCCGGAGCACGAGAAGCGGCTGCTTCGCGCACACAACAGCGGAGCGGCAGCCGTAGGCTCCGAAGCGCTGCTTCAGCCGAAAGACGCCGGCTACCGGCGCTTGGCTTCGGACAGCTCCGGAGAGCCGTAGTGTGCGTCTGCACTAGACTGCATCGTAGCGAAAAGCTTTGGCAGTGTGTCTCGCAGGGAGATAGCTTAGGAGCGCAGCGCACTTATGCCTCCCTTGTCCAGAAACACGATTTTACTGCACACTCCAAAAACAGTACCCTTTCCGGGGCAATATATAAGCTGCTTTCTGACGGCCGTGCTCTTTCGATTACTCTTGCTCAGCTCGTTGTTTTATCGTGCACGTGCCGTCCTGGCATTCAGTGCACAGTGAAAGCAATCGCAAAACTCCAGCAGCTGCTGACTCCCAAACACAAGGCGCTGGCTATGTTCTTGCTTCTCGACAACTCAACGCAGCCCTTCATTTCTGCAGTTGCCATCGAGGTCTCTGCATGTCGGAGCCTCAGAGGACGAGCAGGAGTTTCCCAGGAGGGGCTGCATCAGGACGAATTCAAAACTCCAGAAAATTGTCCTGGAACACCTTCCATAAGGATGCTAGAAGGGAATTGAAGAGGCAGGCGTGCGGCCACCACCGTCCAGTAGCAGTCCTTAGGGTGCGCGCAAAAGCCCGGTGCTCTGCGGCTTCGTTCTTCGCCCCCGTACAAGCTACCGCTCTGTCCGGCTGCCGGAGCAGCAGAAGCGGCTGCTTCGCGCACAAAACAGCATAGCGGCAGCCGTACGCTCCGAAGCGCTGCTTCAGCCGAAAGACGCCGGCGACCGGCGCTTGGCTTCGGACAGCTCCGGAGAGCCGTAGTGTGCGTCTGCACTAGACTGCATGATAGCGAAAAGCTATGGCAGTGTGTCTCGCAGGGAGATAGCTTAGGAGCGCAGCGCACTTATGCCTCCCTTGTCCAGAAACACGATTTTACTGCACACTCCAAAAACACTGCAGTTTCGAGGGCAAGATGCCAGATGCTCTCTGATGCCCGTGCTCCCTTCCTCCTCTTGCTCAGCTCGTTGTTTTAAAGTGCACGTGCCGTCCTGGCATTCAGTGCACAGTGAAAGCAATCGCAAAAGTCCAGCAGCTGCTGACTCCCAAACACAAGGCGCTGGCTATGTTCTTGCTTCTCGACAACTCAACGCAGCCCTTCATTTCTGCAGTTGCCATCGAGGTCTCTGCATGTCGGAGACTCAGAGGACGAGCAGTTGTTTCCCACGAGGGGCTGCATCAGGACGAATTCAAAACTCAGGAAAATTGTCCTGGAACACCTTCCATAAGTATGCTAGAATGGAATTGAAGAGGCAGGCGAGTGTCCACCACGGTCCTCTAGCAGTCCTTAGGGTGCGCGCAGAAGCCCGGTGCTCTGCGGCTTCGTTCTTCGCCTCCGTACAAGCTACCGCTCTGTCCGGCTCCCGGAGCACGAGAAGCGGCTGCTTCGCGCACACAAGAGCGGAGCGGCAGCCGTAGGCTCCGAAGCGCTGCTTCAGCCGAAAGACGCCGGCCACCGGCGCTTGGCTTCGGACAGCTCCGGAGAGCCGTAGTGTGCGTCTGCACTAGACTGCATCATAGCGAAAAGCTTTGACAGTGTGTCTCGCAGGGAGATAGCTTAGGAGCGCAGCGCACTTATGCCTCCCTTGTCCAGAAACACGATTTTACTGCACACTCCAAAAACAGTACCCTTTCCGGGGCAATATATAAGCTGCTTTCTGACGGCCGTGCTCTTTCGATTACTCTTGCCCAGCTCGTTGTTTTATCGTGCACGTGCCGTCCTGGCATTCAGTGCACAGTGAAAGCAATCGCAAAAGTCCAGCAGCTGCTGACCCCCAAACACAAGGCGCTTGTCTACGTTCTTGCCTCTCGACACTTCAACGGAGTACAGCATTTCTGCAGCTGCCATCGAGTTCTCTGCATGTCGGAGCCTTCGGGGACGAGCACGCATTTCCCAAGAGGGGCTTCATCAGGACGAATTCAAAACTCAGGAAAATTGTCCTGGAACACCTTCCATAAGTATGCTAGAATGGAATTGAAGAGGCAGGCGAGCGGCCACCACGGTCCTCTAGCAGTCCTTATGGTGCGCGCAGAAGCCCGGTGCTCTGCGGCTTCGTTCTTCGCCCTCGTACAAGCTACCGCTCTGTCCGGCTGCCGGAGCAGGAGAAGCGGCTGCTTCGCGCACACAACAGCGGGGCGGCAGCCGTACGCTCCGAAGCGCTGCTTCAGCCGAAAGACGCCGGCCACCGGCGCTTGGCTTCGGACAGCTCCGGAGAGCCGTAGTGTGCGTCTGCACTAGACTGCATGATAGCGAAAAGCTATGGCAGTGTGTCTCGCAGGGAGATAGCTTAGGAGCGCAGCGCACTTATGCCTCCCTTGTCCAGAAACACGATTTTACTGCACACTCCAAAAACACTGCAGTTTCGAGGGCAAGATGCCAGATGCTCTCTGATGCCCGTGCTCCCTTCCTCCTCTTGCTCAGCTCGTTGTTTTAAAGTGCACGTGCCGTCCTGGCATTCAGTGCACAGTGAAAGCAATCGCAAAAGTCCAGCAGCTGCTGACTCCCAAACACAAGGCGCTGGCTATGTTCTTGCTTCTCGACAACTCAACGCAGCCCTTCATTTCTGCAGTTGCCATCGAGGTCTCTGCATGTCGGAGACTCAGAGGACGAGCAGTAGTTTCCCAGAAGGGGCTGCATCAGGACGAATTCAAAACTCAGGAAAATTTGTCCTGGAACACCTTCCATAAGGATGCTAGAAGGGAATTGAAGAGGCAGGCGTGCGGCCACCACCGTCCAGTAGCAGTCCTTAGGGTGTGCGCAAAAGCCCGGTGCTCTGCGGCTTCGTTCTTCGCCCCCGTACAAGCTACCGCTCTGTCCGGCTGCCGGAGCAGGAGAAGCGGCTGCTTCGCGCACAAAACAGCGGAGCGGCAGCCGTACGCTCCGAAGCGCTGCTTCAGCCGAAAGACGCCGGCGACCGGCGCTTGGCTTCGGACAGCTCCGGAGAGCCGTAGTGTGCGTCTGCACTAGACTGCATCGTAGCGAAAAGCTTTGGCAGTGTGTCTCGCAGGGAGATAGCTTAGGAGCGCAGCGCACTTATGCCTCCCTTGTCCAGAAACACGATTTTACTGCACACTCCAAAAACACTGCAGTTTCGAGGGCAAGATGCCAGATGCTCTCTGATGCCCGTGCTCCCTTCCTCCTCTTGCTCAGCTCGTTGTTTTAAAGTGCACGTGCCGTCCTGGCATTCAGTGCACAGTGAAAGCAATCGCAAAACTCCAGCAGCTGCTGACTCCCAAACACAAGGCGCTGCCTATGTTCTTGCTTCTCGACAACTCAACGCAGCCCTTCATTTCTGCAGTTGCCATCGAGGTCTCTGCATGTCGGAGCCTCAGAGGACGAGCAGGAGTTTCCCAGGAGGGGCTGCATCAGGACGAATTCAAAACTCAGGGAATTTGTCCTGGAACACCTTCCATAAGTATGCTAGAATGGAATTGAAGAGACAGGCGAGCGGCCACCACGGTCCTCTAGCAGTCCTTATGGTGCGCGCAGAAGCCCGGTGCTCTGCGGCTTCGTTCTTCGCCCTCGTACAAGCTACCGCTCTGTCCGGCTGCCGGAGCAGCAGAAGCGGCTGCTTCGCGCACAAAACAGCGGAGCGGCAGCCGTACGCTCCGAAGCGCTGCTTCAGCCGAAAGACGCCGGCCACCGGCGCTTGGCTTCGGACAGCTCCGGAGAGCCGTAGTGTGCGTCTGCACTAGACTGCATGATAGCGAAAAGCTATGGCAGTGTGTCTCGCAGGGAGATAGCTTAGGAGCGCAGCGCACTTATGCCTCCCTTGTCCAGAAACACGATTTTACTGCACACTCCAAAAACACTGCAGTTTCGAGGGCAAGATGCCAGATGCTCTCTGATGCCCGTGCTCCCTTCCTCCTCTTGCTCAGCTCGTTGTTTTAAATTGCACGTGCCGTCCTGGCATTCAGTGCACAGTGAAAGCAATCGCAAAACTCCAGCAGCTGCTGACTCCCAAACACAAGGCGCTGGCTATGTTCTTGCTTCTCGACAACTCAACGCAGCCCTTCATTTCTGCAGTTGCCATCGAGGTCTCTGCATGTCGGAGCCTCAGAGGACGAGCAGGAGTTTCCCAGGAGGGGCTGCATCAGGACGAATTCAAAACTCCAGAAAATTGTCCTGGAACACCTTCCATAAGGATGCTAGAAGGGAATTGAAGAGGCAGGCGTGCGGCCACCACCGTCCAGTAGCAGTCCTTAGGGTGTGCGCAAAAGCCCGGTGCTCTGCGGCTTCGTTCTTCGCCCCCGTACAAGCTACCGCTCTGTCCGGCTGCCGGAGCAGCAGAAGCGGCTGCTTCGCGCACAAAACAGCGGAGCGGCAGCCGTACGCTCCGAAGCGCTGCTTCAGCCGAAAGATGCCGGCCACCGGCGCTTGGCTTCGGACAGCTCCGGAGAGCCGTAGTGTGCGTCTGCACTAGACTGCATGATAGCGAAAAGCTATGGCAGTGTGTCTCGCAGGGAGATAGCTTAGGAGCGCAGCGCACTTAAGCCTCCCTTGTCCAGAAACACGATTTTACTGCACACTCCAAAAACACTGCAGTTTCGAGGGCAAGATGCCAGATGCTCTCTGATGCCCGTGCTCCCTTCCTCCTCTTGCTCAGCTCGTTGTTTTAAAGTGCACGTGCCGTCCTGGCATTCAGTGCACAGTGAAAGCAATCGCAAAACTCCAGCAGCTGCTGACTCCCAAACACAAGGCGCTGGCTATGTTCTTGCTTCTCGACAACTCAACGCAGCCCTTCATTTCTGCAGTTGCCATCGAGGTCTCTGCATGTCGGAGCCTCAGAGGACGAGCAGTTGTTTCCCACGAGGGGCTGCATCAGGACGAATTCAAAACTCAGGAAAATTGTCCTGGAACACCTTCCATAAGTATGCTAGAATGGAATTGAAGAGGCAGGCGAGTGTCCACCACGGTCCTCTAGCAGTCCTTAGGGTGCGCGCAGAAGCCCGGTGCTCTGCGGCTTCGTTCTTCGCCTCCGTACAAGCTACCGCTCTGTCCGGCTCCCGGAGCACGAGAAGCGGCTGCTTCGCGCACACAAGAGCGGAGCGGCAGCCGTAGGCTCCGAAGCGCTGCTTCAGCCGAAAGACGCCGGCCACCGGCGCTTGGCTTCGGACAGCTCCGGAGAGCCGTAGTGTGCGTCTGCACTAGACTGCATGATAGCGAAAAGCTATGGCAGTGTGTCTCGCAGGGAGATAGCTTAGGAGCGCAGCGCACTTATGCCTCCCTTGTCCAGAAACACGATTTTACTGCACACTCCAAAAACACTGCAGTTTCGAGGGCAAGATGCCAGATGCTCTCTGATGCCCGTGCTCCCTTCCTCCTCTTGCTCAGCTCGTTGTTTTAAAGTGCACGTGCCGTCCTGGCATTCAGTGCACAGTGAAAGCAATCGCAAAACTCCAGCAGCTGCTGACTCCCAAACACAAGGCGCTTGTCTACGTTCTTGCCTCTCGACACTTCAACGGAGTACAGCATTTCTGCAGCTGCCATCGAGTTCTCTGCATCTGGAGCCTTCGGGGACGAGCACGCATTTCCCAAGAGGGGCTTCATCAGGACGAATTCAAAACTCAGGAAAATTGTCCTGGAACACCTTCCATAAGTATGCTAGAATGGAATTGAAGAGGCAGGCGAGCGGCCACCACCGTCCTCTACCAGTCCTTATGGTGCGCGCAGAAGCCCGGTGCTCTGCGGCTTCGTTCTTCGCCCTCGTACAAGCTACCGCTCTGTCCGGCTGCCGGAGCAGGAGAAGCGGCTGCTTCGCGCACACAACAGCGGAGCGGCAGCCGTACGCTCCGAAGCGCTGCTTCAGCCGAAAGACGCCGGCGACCGGCGCTTGGCTTCGGACAGCTCCGGAGAGCCGTAGTGTGCGTCTGCACTAGACTGCATGATAGCGAAAAGCTATGGCAGTGTGTCTCGCAGGGAGATAGCTTAGGAGCGCAGCGCACTTATGCCTCCCTTGTCCAGAAACACGATTTTACTGCACACTCCAAAAACACTGCAGTTTCGAGGGCAAGATGCCAGATGCTCTCTGATGCCCGTGCTCCCTTCCTCCTCTTGCTCAGCTCGTTGTTTTAAAGTGCACGTGCCGTCCTGGCATTCAGTGCACAGTGAAAGCAATCGCAAAAGTCCAGCAGCTGCTGACTCCCAAACACAAGGCGCTGGCTATGTTCTTGCTTCTCGACAACTCAACGCAGCCCTTCATTTCTGCAGTTGCCATCGAGGTCTCTGCACTCGGAGACTCAGAGGACGAGCAGTAGTTTCCCCGAAGGGGCTGCATCAGGACGAATTCAAAACTCAGGAAAATTTGTCCTGGAACACCTTCCATAAGTATGCTAGAATGGAATTGAAGAGACAGGCGAGCGGCCACCACGGTCCTCTAGCAGTCCTTAGGGTGCGCGCAGAAGCCCGGTGCTCTGCGGCTTCGTTCTTCGCCCTCGTACAAGCTACCGCTCTGTCCGGCTGCCGGAGCAGCAGAAGCGGCTGCTTCGCGCACAAAACAGCGGAGCGGCAGCCGTAGGCTCCGAAGCGCTGCTTCAGCCGAAAGACGCCGGCGACCGGCGCTTGGCTTCGGACAGCTCCGGAGAGCCGTAGTGTGCGTCTGCACTAGACTGCATGATAGCGAAAAGCTATGGCAGTGTGTCTCGCAGGGAGATAGCTTAGGAGCGCAGCGCACTTATGCCTCCCTTGTCCAGAAACACGATTTTACTGCACACTCCAAAAACACTGCAGTTTCGAGGGCAAGATGCCAGATGCTCTCTGATGCCCGTGCTCCCTTCCTCCTCTTGCTCAGCTCGTTGTTTTAAAGTGCACGTGCCGTCCTGGCATTCAGTGCACAGTGAAAGCAATCGCAAAAGTCCAGCAGCTGCTGACTCCCAAACACAAGGCGCTGGCTATGTTCTTGCTTCTCGACAACTCAACGCAGCCCTTCATTTCTGCAGTTGCCATCGAGGTCTCTGCATATCGGAGCCTTTGAGGACGAGCAGGAGTTTCCCAGAAGGGGCTGCATCAGGACGAATTCAAAACTCAGGAAAATTTGTCCTGGAACACCTTCCATAAGTATGTTAGAATGGAATTGAAGAGACAGGCGAGCGGCCACCACGGTCCTCTAGCAGTCCTTAGGGTGCGCGCAGAAGCCCGGTGCTCTGCGGCTTCGTTCTTCGCCCTCGTACAAGCTACCGCTCTGTCCGGCTGCCGGAGCAGCAGAAGCGGCTGCTTCGCGCACAAAACAGCGGAGCGGCAGCCGTACGCTCCGAAGCGCTGCTTCAGCCGAAAGACGCCGGCGACCGGCGCTTGGCTTCGGACAGCTCCGGAGAGCCGTAGTGTGCGTCTGCACTAGACTGCATGATAGCGAAAAGCTATGGCAGTGTGTCTCGCAGGGAGATAGCTTAGGAGCGCAGCGCACTTATGCCTCCCTTGTCCAGAAACACGATTTTACTGCACACTCCAAAAACACTGCAGTTTCGAGGGCAAGATGCCAGATGCTCTCTGATGCCCGTGCTCCCTTCCTCCTCTTGCTCAGCTCGTTGTTTTAAAGTGCACGTGCCGTCCTGGCATTCAGTGCACAGTGAAAGCAATCGCAAAAGTCCAGCAGCTGCTGACTCCCAAACACAAGGCGCTGGCTATGTTCTTGCTTCTCGACAACTCAACGCAGCCCTTCATTTCTGCAGTTGCCATCGAGGTCTCTGCATATCGGAGCCTTTGAGGACGAGCAGGAGTTTCCCAGAAGGGGCTGCATCAGGACGAATTCAAAACTCAGGAAAATTTGTCCTGGAACACCTTCCATAAGTATGTTAGAATGGAATTGAAGAGACAGGCGAGCGGCCACCACGGTCCTCTAGAAGTCCTTAGGGTGCGCGCAGAAGCCCGGTGCTCTGCGGCTTCGTTCTTCGCCCTCGTACAAGCTACCGCTCTGTCCGGCTGCCGGAGCACGAGAAGCGGCTGCTTCGCGAACACAACAGCGGAGCGGCAGCCGTACGCTCCGAAGCCCTGCTTCAGCCGAAAGACGCCGGCGACCGGCGCTTGGCTTCGGACAGCTCCGGAGAGCCGTAGTGTGCGTCTGCACTAGACTGCATGATAGCGAAAAGCTATGGCAGTGTGTCTCGCAGGGAGATAGCTTAGGAGCGCAGCGCACTTATGCCTCCCTTGTCCAGAAACACGATTTTACTGCACACTCCAAAAACACTGCAGTTTCGAGGGCAAGATGCCAGATGCTCTCTGATGCCCGTGCTCCCTTCCTCCTCTTGCTCAGCTCGTTGTTTTAAAGTGCACGTGCCGTCCTGGCATTCAGTGCACAGTGAAAGCAATCGCAAAAGTCCAGCAGCTGCTGACTCCCAAACACAAGGCGCTGGCTATGTTCTTGCTTCTCGACAACTCAACGCAGCCCTTCATTTCTGCAGTTGCCATCGAGGTCTCTGCATGTCGGAGCCTCAGAGGACGAGCAGTTGTTTCCCACGAGGGGCTGCATCAGGACGAATTCAAAACTCAGGAAAATTGTCCTGGAACACCTTCCATAAGTATGCTAGAACGGAATTGAAGAGGCAGGCGAGTGTCCACCACGGTCCTCTAGCAGTCCTTAGGGTGCGCGCAGAAGCCCGGTGCTCTGCGGCTTCGGTCTTCGCCTCCGTACAAGCTACCGCTCTGTCCGGCTCCCGGAGCACGAGAAGCGGCTGCTTCGCGCACACAAGAGCGGAGCGGCAGCCGTAGGCTCCGAAGCGCTGCTTCAGCCGAAAGACGCCGGCTACCGGCGCTTGGCTTCGGACAGCTCCGGAGAGCCGTAGTGTGCGTCTGCACTAGACTGCATCATAGCGAAAAGCTTTGACAGTGTGTCTCGCAGGGAGATAGCTTAGGAGCGCAGCGCACTTATGCCTCCCTTGTCCAGAAACACGATTTTACTGCACACTCCAAAAACAGTACCCTTTCCGGGGCAATATATAAGCTGCTTTCTGACGGCCGTGCTCTTTCGATTACTCTTGCTCAGCTCGTTGTTTTATCGTGCACGTGCCGTCCTGGCATTCAGTGCACAGTGAAAGCAATCGCAAAACTCCAGCAGCTGCTGACTCCCAAACACAAGGCGCTGGCTATGTTCTTGCTTCTCGACAACTCAACGCAGCCCTTCATTTCTGCAGTTGCCATCGAGGTCTCTGCATGTCGGAGCCTCAGAGGACGAGCAGGAGTTTCCCAGGAGGGGCTGCATCAGGACGAATTCAAAACTCCAGAAAATTGTCCTGGAACACCTTCCATAAGGATGCTAGAAGGGAATTGAAGAGGCAGGCGTGCGGCCACCACCGTCCAGTAGCAGTCCTTAGGGTGCGCGCAAAAGCCCGGTGCTCTGCGGCTTCGTTCTTCGCCCCCGTACAAGCTACCGCTCTGTCCGGCTGCCGGAGCAGCAGAAGCGGCTGCTTCGCGCACAAAACAGCGGAGCGGCAGCCGTACGCTCCGAAGCGCTGCTTCAGCCGAAAGACGCCGGCCACCGGCGCTTGGCTTCGGACAGCTCCGGAGAGCCGTAGTGTGCGTCTGCACTAGACTGCATGATAGCGAAAAGCTATGGCAGTGTGTCTCGCAGGGAGATAGCTTAGGAGCGCAGCGCACTTATGCCTCCCTTGTCCAGAAACACGATTTTACTGCACACTCCAAAAACACTGCAGTTTCGAGGGCAAGATGCCAGATGCTCTCTGATGCCCGTGCTCCCTTCCTCCTCTTGCTCAGCTCGTTGTTTTAAAGTGCACGTGCCGTCCTGGCATTCAGTGCACAGTGAAAGCAATCGCAAAAGTCCAGCAGCTGCTGACTCCCAAACACAAGGCGCTGGCTATGTTCTTGCTTCTCGACAACTCAACGCAGCCCTTCATTTCTGCAGTTGCCATCGAGGTCTCTGCATGTCGGAGACTCAGAGGACGAGCAGTTGTTTCCCACGAGGGGCTGCATCAGGACGAATTCAAAACTCAGGAAAATTGTCCTGGAACACCTTCCATAAGTATGCTAGAATGGAATTGAAGAGGCAGGCGAGTGTCCACCACGGTCCTCTAGCAGTCCTTAGGGTGCGCGCAGAAGCCCGGTGCTCTGCGGCTTCGTTCTTCGCCTCCGTACAAGCTACCGCTCTGTCCGGCTCCCGGAGCACGAGAAGCGGCTGCTTCGCGCACACAAGAGCGGAGCGGCAGCCGTAGGCTCCGAAGCGCTGCTTCAGCCGAAAGACGCCGGCCACCGGCGCTTGGCTTCGGACAGCTCCGGAGAGCCGTAGTGTGCGTCTGCACTAGACTGCATCATAGCGAAAAGCTTTGACAGTGTGTCTCGCAGGGAGATAGCTTAGGAGCGCAGCGCACTTATGCCTCCCTTGTCCAGAAACACGATTTTACTGCACACTCCAAAAACAGTACCCTTTCCGGGGCAATATATAAGCTGCTTTCTGACGGCCGTGCTCTTTCGATTACTCTTGCCCAGCTCGTTGTTTTATCGTGCACGTGCCGTCCTGGCATTCAGTGCACAGTGAAAGCAATCGCAAAAGTCCAGCAGCTGCTGACCCCCAAACACAAGGCGCTTGTCTACGTTCTTGCCTCTCGACACTTCAACGGAGTACAGCATTTCTGCAGCTGCCATCGAGTTCTCTGCATGTCGGAGCCTTCGGGGACGAGCACGCATTTCCCAAGAGGGGCTTCATCAGGACGAATTCAAAACTCAGGAAAATTGTCCTGGAACACCTTCCATAAGTATGCTAGAATGGAATTGAAGAGGCAGGCGAGCGGCCACCACGGTCCTCTAGCAGTCCTTATGGTGCGCGCAGAAGCCCGGTGCTCTGCGGCTTCGTTCTTCGCCCCCGTACAAGCTACCGCTCTGTCCGGCTGCCGGAGCAGCAGAAGCGGCTGCTTCGCGCACAAAACAGCGGAGCGGCAGCCGTACGCTCCGAAGCGCTGCTTCAGCCGAAAGACGCCGGCCACCGGCGCTTGGCTTCGGACAGCTCCGGAGAGCCGTAGTGTGCGTCTGCACTAGACTGCATGATAGCGAAAAGCTATGGCAGTGTGTCTCGCAGGGAGATAGCTTAGGAGCGCAGCGCACTTATGCCTCCCTTGTCCAGAAACACGATTTTACTGCACACTCCAAAAACACTGCAGTTTCGAGGGCAAGATGCCAGATGCTCTCTGATGCCCGTGCTCCCTTCCTCCTCTTGCTCAGCTCGTTGTTTTAAAGTGCACGTGCCGTCCTGGCATTCAGTGCACAGTGAAAGCAATCGCAAAAGTCCAGCAGCTGCTGACTCCCAAACACAAGGCGCTGGCTATGTTCTTGCTTCTCGACAACTCAACGCAGCCCTTCATTTCTGCAGTTGCCATCGAGGTCTCTGCATGTCGGAGACTCAGAGGACGAGCAGTAGTTTCCCAGAAGGGGCTGCATCAGGACGAATTCAAAACTCAGGAAAATTTGTCCTGGAACACCTTCCATAAGGATGCTAGAAGGGAATTGAAGAGGCAGGCGTGCGGCCACCACCGTCCAGTAGCAGTCCTTAGGGTGTGCGCAAAAGCCCGGTGCTCTGCGGCTTCGTTCTTCGCCCCCGTACAAGCTACCGCTCTGTCCGGCTGCCGGAGCAGGAGAAGCGGCTGCTTCGCGCACAAAACAGCGGAGCGGCAGCCGTACGCTCCGAAGCGCTGCTTCAGCCGAAAGACGCCGGCGACCGGCGCTTGGCTTCGGACAGCTCCGGAGAGCCGTAGTGTGCGTCTGCACTAGACTGCATCGTAGCGAAAAGCTTTGGCAGTGTGTCTCGCAGGGAGATAGCTTAGGAGCGCAGCGCACTTATGCCTCCCTTGTCCAGAAACACGATTTTACTGCACACTCCAAAAACACTGCAGTTTCGAGGGCAAGATGCCAGATGCTCTCTGATGCCCGTGCTCCCTTCCTCCTCTTGCTCAGCTCGTTGTTTTAAAGTGCACGTGCCGTCCTGGCATTCAGTGCACAGTGAAAGCAATCGCAAAACTCCAGCAGCTGCTGACTCCCAAACACAAGGCGCTGCCTATGTTCTTGCTTCTCGACAACTCAACGCAGCCCTTCATTTCTGCAGTTGCCATCGAGGTCTCTGCATGTCGGAGCCTCAGAGGACGAGCAGGAGTTTCCCAGGAGGGGCTGCATCAGGACGAATTCAAAACTCAGGGAATTTGTCCTGGAACACCTTCCATAAGTATGCTAGAATGGAATTGAAGAGACAGGCGAGCGGCCACCACGGTCCTCTAGCAGTCCTTATGGTGCGCGCAGAAGCCCGGTGCTCTGCGGCTTCGTTCTTCGCCCTCGTACAAGCTACCGCTCTGTCCGGCTGCCGGAGCAGCAGAAGCGGCTGCTTCGCGCACAAAACAGCGGAGCGGCAGCCGTACGCTCCGAAGCGCTGCTTCAGCCGAAAGACGCCGGCCACCGGCGCTTGGCTTCGGACAGCTCCGGAGAGCCGTAGTGTGCGTCTGCACTAGACTGCATGATAGCGAAAAGCTATGGCAGTGTGTCTCGCAGGGAGATAGCTTAGGAGCGCAGCGCACTTATGCCTCCCTTGTCCAGAAACACGATTTTACTGCACACTCCAAAAACACTGCAGTTTCGAGGGCAAGATGCCAGATGCTCTCTGATGCCCGTGCTCCCTTCCTACTCTTGCTCAGCTCGTTGTTTTAAATTGCACGTGCCGTCCTGGCATTCAGTGCACAGTGAAAGCAATCGCAAAACTCCAGCAGCTGCTGACTCCCAAACACAAGGCGCTGGCTATGTTCTTGCTTCTCGACAACTCAACGCAGCCCTTCATTTCTGCAGTTGCCATCGAGGTCTCTGCATGTCGGAGCCTCAGAGGACGAGCAGGAGTTTCCCAGGAGGGGCTGCATCAGGACGAATTCAAAACTCCAGAAAATTGTCCTGGAACACCTTCCATAAGGATGCTAGAAGGGAATTGAAGAGGCAGGCGTGCGGCCACCACCGTCCAGTAGCAGTCCTTAGGGTGTGCGCAAAAGCCCGGTGCTCTGCGGCTTCGTTCTTCGCCCCCGTACAAGCTACCGCTCTGTCCGGCTGCCGGAGCAGCAGAAGCGGCTGCTTCGCGCACACAACAGCGGAGCGGCAGCCGTACGCTCCGAAGCGCTGCTTCAGCCGAAAGACGCCGGCCACCGGCGCTTGGCTTCGGACAGCTCCGGAGAGCCGTAGTGTGCGTCTGCACTAGACTGCATGATAGCGAAAAGCTATGGCAGTGTGTCTCGCAGGGAGATAGCTTAGGAGCGCAGCGCACTTAAGCCTCCCTTGTCCAGAAACACGATTTTACTGCACACTCCAAAAACACTGCAGTTTCGAGGGCAAGATGCCAGATGCTCTCTGATGCCCGTGCTCCCTTCCTCCTCTTGCTCAGCTCGTTGTTTTAAAGTGCACGTGCCGTCCTGGCATTCAGTGCACAGTGAAAGCAATCGCAAAACTCCAGCAGCTGCTGACTCCCAAACACAAGGCGCTGGCTATGTTCTTGCTTCTCGACAACTCAACGCAGCCCTTCATTTCTGCAGTTGCCATCGAGGTCTCTGCATGTCGGAGCCTCAGAGGACGAGCAGTTGTTTCCCACGAGGGGCTGCATCAGGACGAATTCAAAACTCAGGAAAATTGTCCTGGAACACCTTCCATAAGTATGCTAGAATGGAATTGAAGAGGCAGGCGAGTGTCCACCACGGTCCTCTAGCAGTCCTTAGGGTGCGCGCAGAAGCCCGGTGCTCTGCGGCTTCGTTCTTCGCCTCCGTACAAGCTACCGCTCTGTCCGGCTCCCGGAGCACGAGAAGCGGCTGCTTCGCGCACACAAGAGCGGAGCGGCAGCCGTAGGCTCCGAAGCGCTGCTTCAGCCGAAAGACGCCGGCCACCGGCGCTTGGCTTCGGACAGCTCCGGAGAGCCGTAGTGTGCGTCTGCACTAGACTGCATGATAGCGAAAAGCTATGGCAGTGTGTCTCGCAGGGAGATAGCTTAGGAGCGCAGCGCACTTATGCCTCCCTTGTCCAGAAACACGATTTTACTGCACACTCCAAAAACACTGCAGTTTCGAGGGCAAGATGCCAGATGCTCTCTGATGCCCGTGCTCCCTTCCTCCTCTTGCTCAGCTCGTTGTTTTAAAGTGCACGTGCCGTCCTGGCATTCAGTGCACAGTGAAAGCAATCGCAAAACTCCAGCAGCTGCTGACTCCCAAACACAAGGCGCTTGTCTACGTTCTTGCCTCTCGACACTTCAACGGAGTACAGCATTTCTGCAGCTGCCATCGAGTTCTCTGCATCTGGAGCCTTCGGGGACGAGCACGCATTTCCCAAGAGGGGCTTCATCAGGACGAATTCAAAACTCAGGAAAATTGTCCTGGAACACCTTCCATAAGTATGCTAGAATGGAATTGAAGAGGCAGGCGAGCGGCCACCACCGTCCTCTAGCAGTCCTTATGGTGCGCGCAGAAGCCCGGTGCTCTGCGGCTTCGTTCTTCGCCCTCGTACAAGCTACCGCTCTGTCCGGCTGCCGGAGCAGGAGAAGCGGCTGCTTCGCGCACACAACAGCGGAGCGGCAGCCGTACGCTCCGAAGCGCTGCTTCAGCCGAAAGACGCCGGCCACCGGCGCTTGGCTTCGGACAGCTCCGGAGAGCCGTAGTGTGCGTCTGCACTAGACTGCATGATAGCGAAAAGCTATGGCAGTGTGTCTCGCAGGGAGATAGCTTAGGAGCGCAGCGCACTTATGCCTCCCTTGTCCAGAAACACGATTTTACTGCACACTCCAAAAACACTGCAGTTTCGAGGGCAAGATGCCAGATGCTCTCTGATGCCCGTGCTCCCTTCCTCCTCTTGCTCAGCTCGTTGTTTTAAAGTGCACGTGCCGTCCTGGCATTCAGTGCACAGTGAAAGCAATCGCAAAAGTCCAGCAGCTGCTGACTCCCAAACACAAGGCGCTGGCTATGTTCTTGCTTCTCGACAACTCAACGCAGCCCTTCATTTCTGCAGTTGCCATCGAGGTCTCTGCACTCGGAGACTCAGAGGACGAGCAGTAGTTTCCCCGAAGGGGCTGCATCAGGACGAATTCAAAACTCAGGAAAATTTGTCCTGGAACACCTTCCATAAGTATGCTAGAATGGAATTGAAGAGACAGGCGAGCGGCCACCACGGTCCTCTAGCAGTCCTTAGGGTGCGCGCAGAAGCCCGGTGCTCTGCGGCTTCGTTCTTCGCCCTCGTACAAGCTACCGCTCTGTCCGGCTGCCGGAGCAGCAGAAGCGGCTGCTTCGCGCACAAAACAGCGGAGCGGCAGCCGTAGGCTCCGAAGCGCTGCTTCAGCCGAAAGACGCCGGCGACCGGCGCTTGGCTTCGGACAGCTCCGGAGAGCCGTAGTGTGCGTCTGCACTAGACTGCATGATAGCGAAAAGCTATGGCAGTGTGTCTCGCAGGGAGATAGCTTAGGAGCGCAGCGCACTTATGCCTCCCTTGTCCAGAAACACGATTTTACTGCACACTCCAAAAACACTGCAGTTTCGAGGGCAAGATGCCAGATGCTCTCTGATGCCCGTGCTCCCTTCCTCCTCTTGCTCAGCTCGTTGTTTTAAAGTGCACGTGCCGTCCTGGCATTCAGTGCACAGTGAAAGCAATCGCAAAAGTCCAGCAGCTGCTGACTCCCAAACACAAGGCGCTGGCTATGTTCTTGCTTCTCGACAACTCAACGCAGCCCTTCATTTCTGCAGTTGCCATCGAGGTCTCTGCATATCGGAGCCTTCGAGGACGAGCAGGAGTTTCCCAGAAGGGGCTGCATCAGGACGAATTCAAAACTCAGGAAAATTTGTCCTGGAACACCTTCCATAAGTATGTTAGAATGGAATTGAAGAGACAGGCGAGCGGCCACCACGGTCCTCTAGCAGTCCTTAGGGTGCGCGCAGAAGCCCGGTGCTCTGCGGCTTCGTTCTTCGCCCTCGTACAAGCTACCGCTCTGTCCGGCTGCCGGAGCAGCAGAAGCGGCTGCTTCGCGCACAAAACAGCGGAGCGGCAGCCGTACGCTCCGAAGCGCTGCTTCAGCCGAAAGACGCCGGCGACCGGCGCTTGGCTTCGGACAGCTCCGGAGAGCCGTAGTGTGCGTCTGCACTAGACTGCATGATAGCGAAAAGCTATGGCAGTGTGTCTCGCAGGGAGATAGCTTAGGAGCGCAGCGCACTTATGCCTCCCTTGTCCAGAAACACGATTTTACTGCACACTCCAAAAACACTGCAGTTTCGAGGGCAAGATGCCAGATGCTCTCTGATGCCCGTGCTCCCTTCCTCCTCTTGCTCAGCTCGTTGTTTTAAAGTGCACGTGCCGTCCTGGCATTCAGTGCACAGTGAAAGCAATCGCAAAAGTCCAGCAGCTGCTGACTCCCAAACACAAGGCGCTGGCTATGTTCTTGCTTCTCGACAACTCAACGCAGCCCTTCATTTCTGCAGTTGCCATCGAGGTCTCTGCATATCGGAGCCTTTGAGGACGAGCAGGAGTTTCCCAGAAGGGGCTGCATCAGGACGAATTCAAAACTCAGGAAAATTTGTCCTGGAACACCTTCCATAAGGATGCTAGAAGGGAATTGAAGAGACAGGCGAGCGGCCACCACGGTCCTCTAGCAGTCCTTATGGTGCGCGCAGAAGCCGGGTGCTCTGCGGCTACGTTCTTCGCCCTCGTACAAGCTACCGCTCTGTCCGGCTGCCGGAGCAGGAGAAGCGGCTGCTTCGCGCACAAAACAGCCGTACGCTCCGAAGCGCTGCTTCAGCCGAAAGACGCCGGCGACCGGCGCTTGGCTTCGGACAGCTCCGGAGAGCCGTAGTGTGCGTCTGCACTAGACTGCATCGTAGCGAAAAGCTTTGGCAGTGTGTCTCGCAGGGAGATAGCTTAGGAGCGCAGCGCACTTATGCCTCCCTTGTCCAGAAACACGATTTTACTGCACACTCCCAAAACACTGCTCTTTCCAGGGCAATATATAATCTGGTGTCTGATGCCCGTGCTCCCTTCCTCCTCTTGCTCAGCTCGTTGTTTTAAAGTGCACGTGCCGTCCTGGCATTCAGTGCACAGTGAAAGCAATCGCAAAACTCCAGCAGCTGCTGACTCCCAAACACAAGGCGCTGGCTATGTTCTTGCTTCTCGACAACTCAACGCAGCCCTTCATTTCTGCAGTTGCCATCGAGGTCTCTGCATGTCGGAGCCTCAGAGGACGAGCAGGAGTTTCCCAGGAGGGGCTGCATCAGGACGAATTCAAAACTCCAGAAAATTGTCCTGGAACACCTTCCATAAGTATGCTAGAATGGAATTGAAAGGACAGGCGAGCGGCCACCACGGTCCTCTAGCAGTCCTTAGGGTGCGCGCAGAAGCCCGGTGCTCTGCGGCTTCGTTCTTCGCCCTCGTACAAGCTACCGCTCTGTCCGGCTGCCGGAGCAGCAGAAGCGGCTGCTTCGCGCACAAAACAGCGGAGCGGCAGCCGTACGCTCCGAAGCGCTGCTTCAGCCGAAAGACGCCGGCCACCGGCGCTTGGCTTCGGACAGCTCCGGAGAGCCGTAGTGTGCGTCTGCACTAGACTGCATGATAGTGAAAAGCTATGGCAGTGTGTCTCGCAGGGAGATAGCTTAGGAGCGCAGCGCACTTATGCCTCCCTTGTCCAGAAACACGATTTTACTGCACACTCCAAAAACACTGCAGTTTCGAGGGCAAGATGCCAGATGCTCTCTGATGCCCGTGCTCCCTTCCTCCTCTTGCTCAGCTCGTTGTTTTAAAGTGCACGTGCCGTCCTGGCATTCAGTGCACAGTGAAAGCAATCGCAAAACTCCAGCAGCTGCTGACTCCCAAACACAAGGCGCTGGCTATGTTCTTGCTTCTCGACAACTCAACGCAGCCCTTCATTTCTGCAGTTGCCATCGAGGTCTCTGCATGTCGGAGCCTCAGAGGACGAGCAGGAGTTTCCCAGGAGGGGCTGCATCAGGACGAATTCAAAACTCCAGAAAATTGTCCTGGAACACCTTCCATAAGGATGCTAGAAGGGAATTGAAGAGGCAGGCGTGCGGCCACCACCGTCCAGTAGCAGTCCTTAGGGTGTGCGCAAAAACCCTGGTGCTCTGCGGCTTCGTTCTTCGCCCTCGTACAAGCTACCGCTCTGTCCGGCTGCCGGAGCAGGAGAAGCGGCTGCTTCGCGCACAAAACAGCGAAGCGGCAGCCGTACGCTCCGAAGCGCTGCTTCAGCCGAAAGACGCCGGCGACCGGCGCTTGGCTTCGGACAGCTCCGGAGAGCCGTAGTGTGCGTCTGCACTAGACTGCATGATAGCGAAAAGCTATGGCAGTGTGTCTCGCAGGGAGATAGCTTAGGAGCGCAGCGCACTTATGCCTCCCTTGTCCAGAAACACGATTTTACTGCACACTCCAAAAACACTGCAGTTTCGAGGGCAAGATGCCAGATGCTCTCTGATGCCCGTGCTCCCTTCCTACTCTTGCTCAGCTCGTTGTTTTAAAGTGCACGTGCCGTCCTGGCATTCAGTGCACAGTGAAAGCAATCGCAAAACTCCAGCAGCTGCTGACTCCCAAACAC
Organism: Lonchura striata; assembly: GCF_046129695.1. Lineage (NCBI taxonomy): Eukaryota > Metazoa > Chordata > Aves > Passeriformes > Estrildidae > Lonchura > Lonchura striata. The sequence continues at coordinate 334,085 of NC_134613.1, read as the reverse complement.
AAGGCGCTGGCTATGTTCTTGCTTCTCGACAACTCAACGCAGCCCTTCATTTCTGCAGTTGCCATCGAGGTCTCTGCATGTCGGAGCCTCAGAGGACGAGCAGGAGTTTCCCAGGAGGGGCTGCATCAGGACGAATTCAAAACTCCAGAAAATTGTCCTGGAACACCTTCCATAAGGATGCTAGAAGGGAATTGAAGAGGCAGGCGTGCGGCCACCACCGTCCAGTAGCAGTCCTTAGGGTGTGCGCAAAAGCCCGGTGCTCTGCGGCTTCGTTCTTCGCCCCCGTACAAGCTACCGCTCTGTCCGGCTGCCGGAGCAGCAGAAGCGGCTGCTTCGCGCACAAAACAGCGGAGCGGCAGCCGTACGCTCCGAAGCGCTGCTTCAGCCGAAAGACGCCGGCGACCGGCGCTTGGCTTCGGACAGCTCCGGAGAGCCGTAGTGTGCGTCTGCACTAGACTGCATGATAGCGAAAAGCTATGGCAGTGTGTCTCGCAGGGAGATAGCTTAGGAGCGCAGCGCACTTATGCCTCCCTTGTCCAGAAACACGATTTTACTGCACACTCCAAAAACACTGCAGTTTCGAGGGCAAGATGCCAGATGCTCTCTGATGCCCGTGCTCCCTTCCTCCTCTTGCTCAGCTCGTTGTTTTAAAGTGCACGTGCCGTCCTGGCATTCAGTGCACAGTGAAAGCAATCGCAAAAGTCCAGCAGCTGCTGACTCCCAAACACAAGGCGCTGGCTATGTTCTTGCTTCTCGACAACTCAACGCAGCCCTTCATTTCTGCAGTTGCCATCGAGGTCTCTGCATGTCGGAGCCTCAGAGGACGAGCAGTTGTTTCCCACGAGGGGCTGCATCAGGACGAATTCAAAACTCAGGAAAATTGTCCTGGAACACCTTCCATAAGTATGCTAGAATGGAATTGAAGAGGCAGGCGAGTGTCCACCACGGTCCTCTAGCAGTCCTTAGGGTGCGCGCAGAAGCCCGGTGCTCTGCGGCTTCGTTCTTCGCCTCCGTACAAGCTACCGCTCTGTCCGGCTCCCGGAGCACGAGAAGCGGCTGCTTCGCGCACACAAGAGCGGAGCGGCTGCCGTAGGCTCCGAAGCGCTGCTTCAGCCGAAAGACGCCGGCCACCGGCGCTTGGCTTCGGACAGCTCCGGAGAGCCGTAGTGTGCGTCTGCACTAGACTGCATCATAGCGAAAAGCTTTGACAGTGTGTCTCGCAGGGAGATAGCTTAGGAGCGCAGCGCACTTATGCCTCCCTTGTCCAGAAACACGATTTTACTGCACACTCCAAAAACAGTACCCTTTCCGGGGCAATATATAAGCTGCTTTCTGACGGCCGTGCTCTTTCGATTACTCTTGCTCAGCTCGTTGTTTTATCGTGCACGTGCCGTCCTGGCATTCAGTGCACAGTGAAAGCAATCGCAAAAGTCCAGCAGCTGCTGACTCCCAAACACAAGGCGCTTGTCTACGTTCTTGCCTCTCGACACTTCAACGGAGTACAGCATTTCTGCAGCTGCCATCGAGTTCTCTGCATCTGGAGCCTTCGGGGACGAGCACGCATTTCCCAAGAGGGGCTTCATCAGGACAAATTCAAAACTCCAGAAAATTGTCCTGGAACACCTTCCATAAGTATGCTAGAATGGAATTGAAGAGGCAGGCGAGCGGCCACCACGGTCCTCTAGCAGTCCTTATGGTGCGCGCAGAAGCCCGGTGCTCTGCGGCTTCGTTCTTCGCCCTCGTACAAGCTACCGCTCTGTCCGGCTGCCGGAGCACGAGAAGCGGCTGCTTCGCGCACACAACAGCGGAGCGGCAGCCGTACGCTCCGAAGCGCTGCTTCAGCCGAAAGACGCCGGCGACCGGCGCTTGGCTTCGGACAGCTCCGGAGAGCCGTAGTGTGCGTCTGCACTAGACTGCATGATAGCGAAAAGCTATGGCAGTGTGTCTCGCAGGGAGATAGCTTAGGAGCGCAGCGCACTTATGCCTCCCTTGTCCAGAAACACGATTTTACTGCACACTCCAAAAACACTGCAGTTTCGAGGGCAAGATGCCAGATGCTCTCTGATGCCCGTGCTCCCTTCCTCCTCTTGCTCAGCTCGTTGTTTTAAAGTGCACGTGCCGTCCTGGCATTCAGTGCACAGTGAAAGCAATCGCAAAACTCCAGCAGCTGCTGACTCCCAAACACAAGGCGCTGGCTATGTTCTTGCTTCTCGACAACTCAACGCAGCCCTTCATTTCTGCAGTTGCCATCGAGGTCTCTGCATGTCGGAGACTCAGAGGACGAGCACGAGTTTCCCAGAAGGGGCTGCATCAGGACGAATTCAAAACTCCAGAAAATTGTCCTGGAACACCTTCCATAAGGATGCTAGAAGGGAATTGAAGAGGCAGGCGTGCGGCCACCACCGTCCAGTAGCAGTCCGTAGGGTGTGCGCAAAAGCCCGGTGCTCTGCGGCTTCGTTCTTCGCCCCCGTACAAGCTACCGCTCTGTCCGGCTGCCGGAGCAGCAGAAGCGGCTGCTTCGCGCACAAAACAGCGGAGCGGCAGCCGTACGCTCCGAAGCGCTGCTTCAGCCGAAAGACGCCGGCCACCGGCGCTTGGCTTCGGACAGCTCCGGAGAGCCGTAGTGTGCGTCTGCACTAGACTGCATGATAGCGAAAAGCTATGGCAGTGTGTCTCGCAGGGAGATAGCTTAGGAGCGCAGCGCACTTATGCCTCCCTTGTCCAGAAACACGATTTTACTGCACACTCCAAAAACACTGCAGTTTCGAGGGCAAGATGCCAGATGCTCTCTGATGCCCGTGCTCCCTTCCTCCTCTTGCTCAGCTCGTTGTTTTAAAGTGCACGTGCCGTCCTGGCATTCAGTGCACAGTGAAAGCAATCGCAAAACTCCAGCAGCTGCTGACTCCCAAACACAAGGCGCTGGCTATGTTCTTGCTTCTCGACAACTCAACGCAGCCCTTCATTTCTGCAGTTGCCATCGAGGTCTCTGCATGTCGGAGCCTCAGAGGACGAGCAGTAGTTTCCCAGAAGGGGCTGCATCAGGACGAATTCAAAACTCAGGAAAATTTGTCCTGGAACACCTTCCATAAGTATGCTAGAAGGGAATTGAAGAGGCAGGCGTGCGGCCACCACCGTCCAGTAGCAGTCCTTAGGGTGTGCGCAAAAGCCCGGTGCTCTGCGGCTTCGTTCTTCGCCCCCGTACAAGCTACCGCTCTGTCCGGCTGCCGGAGCAGGAGAAGCGGCTGCTTCGCGCACAAAACAGCGGAGCGGCAGCCGTACGCTCCGAAGCGCTGCTTCAGCCGAAAGACGCCGGCCACCGGCGCTTGGCTTCGGACAGCTCCGGAGAGCCGTAGTGTGCGTCTGCACTAGACTGCATCGTAGCGAAAAGCTATGGCAGTGTGTCTCGCAGGGAGATAGCTTAGGAGCGCAGCGCACTTATGCCTCCCTTGTCCAGAAACACGATTTTACTGCACACTCCAAAAACACTGCAGTTTCGAGGGCAAGATGCCAGATGCTCTCTGATGCCCGTGCTCCCTTCCTCCTCTTGCTCAGCTCGTTGTTTTAAAGTGCACGTGCCGTCCTGGCATTCAGTGCACAGTGAAAGCAATCGCAAAAGTCCAGCAGCTGCTGACTCCCAAACACAAGGCGCTGGCTATGTTCTTGCTTCTCGACAACTCAACGCAGCCCTTCATTTCTGCAGTTGCCATCGAGGTCTCTGCATGTCGGAGCCTCAGAGGACGAGCAGGAGTTTCCCAGGAGGGGCTGCATCAGGACGAATTCAAAACTCAGGGAATTTGTCCTGGAACACCTTCCATAAGTATGCTAGAATGGAATTGAAGAGACAGGCGAGCGGCCACCACGGTCCTCTAGCAGTCCTTATGGTGCGCGCAGAAGCCCGGTGCTCTGCGGCTTCGTTCTTCGCCCTCGTACAAGCTACCGCTCTGTCCGGCTGCCGGAGCAGCAGAAGCGGCTGCTTCGCGCACAAAACAGCGGAGCGGCAGCCGTACGCTCCGAAGCGCTGCTTCAGCCGAAAGACGCCGGCGACCGGCGCTTGGCTTCGGACAGCTCCGGAGAGCCGTAGTGTGCGTCTGCACTAGACTGCATGATAGCGAAAAGCTATGGCAGTGTGTCTCGCAGGGAGATAGCTTAGGAGCGCAGCGCACTTATGCCTCCCTTGTCCAGAAACACGATTTTACTGCACACTCCAAAAACACTGCAGTTTCGAGGGCAAGATGCCAGATGCTCTCTGATGCCCGTGCTCCCTTCCTATTCTTGCTCAGCTCGTTGTTTTAAATTGCACGTGCCGTCCTGGCATTCAGTGCACAGTGAAAGCAATCGCAAAACTCCAGCAGCTGCTGACTCCCAAACACAAGGCGCTGGCTATGTTCTTGCTTCTCGACAACTCAACGCAGCCCTTCATTTCTGCAGTTGCCATCGAGGTCTCTGCATGTCGGAGCCTCAGAGGACGAGCAGGAGTTTCCCAGGAGGGGCTGCATCAGGACGAATTCAAAACTCCAGAAAATTGTCCTGGAACACCTTCCATAAGGATGCTAGAAGGGAATTGAAGAGGCAGGCGTGCGGCCACCACCGTCCAGTAGCAGTCCTTAGGGTGTGCGCAAAAGCCCGGTGCTCTGCGGCTTACTTCTTCGCCCCCGTACAAGCTACCGCTCTGTCCGGCTGCCGGAGCAGCAGAAGCGGCTGCTTCGCGCACAAAACAGCGGAGCGGCAGCCGTACGCTCCGAAGCGCTGCTTCAGCCGAAAGACGCCGGCCACCGGCGCTTGGCTTCGGACAGCTCCGGAGAGCCGTAGTGTGCGTCTGCACTAGACTGCATGATAGCGAAAAGCTATGGCAGTGTGTCTCGCAGGGAGATAGCTTAGGAGCGCAGCGCACTTATGCCTCCCTTGTCCAGAAACACGATTTTACTGCACACTCCAAAAACACTGCAGTTTCGAGGGCAAGATGCCAGATGCTCTCTGATGCCCGTGCTCCCTTCCTCCTCTTGCTCAGCTCGTTGTTTTAAAGTGCACGTGCCGTCCTGGCATTCAGTGCACAGTGAAAGCAATCGCAAAACTCCAGCAGCTGCTGACTCCCAAACACAAGGCGCTGGCTATGTTCTTGCTTCTCGACAACTCAACGCAGCCCTTCATTTCTGCAGTTGCCATCGAGGTCTCTGCATGTCGGAGCCTCAGAGGACGAGCAGTTGTTTCCCACGAGGGGCTGCATCAGGACGAATTCAAAACTCAGGAAAATTGTCCTGGAACACCTTCCATAAGTATGCTAGAATGGAATTGAAGAGGCAGGCGAGTGTCCACCACGGTCCTCTAGCAGTCCTTAGGGTGCGCGCAGAAGCCCGGTGCTCTGCGGCTTCGTTCTTCGCCTCCGTACAAGCTACCGCTCTGTCCGGCTCCCGGAGCACGAGAAGCGGCTGCTTCGCGCACACAAGAGCGGAGCGGCAGCCGTAGGCTCCGAAGCGCTGCTTCAGCCGAAAGACGCCGGCCACCGGCGCTTGGCTTCGGACAGCTCCGGAGAGCCGTAGTGTGCGTCTGCACTAGACTGCATCATAGCGAAAAGCTTTGACAGTGTGTCTCGCAGGGAGATAGCTTAGGAGCGCAGCGCACTTATGCCTCCCTTGTCCAGAAACACGATTTTACTGCACACTCCAAAAACAGTACCCTTTCCGGGGCAATATATAAGCTGCTTTCTGACGGCCGTGCTCTTTCGATTACTCTTGCTCAGCTCGTTGTTTTATCGTGCACGTGCCATCCTGGCATTCAGTGCACAGTGAAAGCAATCGCAAAACTCCAGCAGCTGCTGACTCCCAAACACAAGGCGCTGGCTATGTTCTTGCTTCTCGACAACTCAACGCAGCCCTTCATTTCTGCAGTTGCCATCGAGGTCTCTGCATGTCGGAGCCTCAGAGGACGAGCAGGAGTTTCCCAGGAGGGGCTGCATCAGGACGAATTCAAAACTCAGGAAAATTGTCCTGGAACACCTTCCATAAGGATGCTAGAAGGGAATTGAAGAGGCAGGCGTGCGGCCACCACCGTCCAGTAGCAGTCCTTAGGGTGCGCGCAAAAGCCCGGTGCTCTGCGGCTTCGTTCTTAGCCCCCGTACAAGCTACCGCTCTGTCCGGCTGCCGGAGCAGCAGAAGCGGCTGCTTCGCGCACAAAACAGCGGAGCGGCAGCCGTACGCTCCGAAGCGCTGCTTCAGCCGAAAGACGCCGGCGACCGGCGCTTGGCTTCGGACAGCTCCGGAGAGCCGTAGTGTGCGTCTGCACTAGACTGCATGATAGCGAAAAGCTATGGCAGTGTGTCTCGCAGGGAGATAGCTTAGGAGCGCAGCGCACTTATGCCTCCCTTGTCCAGAAACACGATTTTACTGCACACTCCAAAAACACTGCAGTTTCGAGGGCAAGATGCCAGATGCTCTCTGATGCCCGTGCTCCCTTCCTCCTCTTGCTCAGCTCGTTGTTTTAAAGTGCACGTGCCGTCCTGGCATTCAGTGCACAGTGAAAGCAATCGCAAAAGTCCAGCAGCTGCTGACTCCCAAACACAAGGCGCTGGCTATGTTCTTGCTTCTCGACAACTCAACGCAGCCCTTCATTTCTGCAGTTGCCATCGAGGTCTCTGCATGTCGGAGCCTCAGAGGACGAGCAGTTGTTTCCCACGAGGGGCTGCATCAGGACGAATTCAAAACTCAGGAAAATTGTCCTGGAACACCTTCCATAAGTATGCTAGAATGGAATTGAAGAGGCAGGCGAGTGTCCACCACGGTCCTCTAGCAGTCCTTAGGGTGCGCGCAGAAGCCCGGTGCTCTGCGGCTTCGGTCTTCGCCTCCGTACAAGCTACCGCTCTGTCCGGCTCCCGGAGCACGAGAAGCGGCTGCTTCGCGCACACAAGAGCGGAGCGGCAGCCGTACGCTCCGAAGCGCTGCTTCAGCCGAAAGACGCCGGCCACCGGCGCTTGGCTTCGGACAGCTCCGGAGAGCCGTAGTGTGCGTCTGCACTAGACTGCATCATAGCGAAAAGCTTTGACAGTGTGTCTCGCAGGGAGATAGCTTAGGAGCGCAGCGCACTTATGCCTCCCTTGTCCAGAAACACGATTTTACTGCACACTCCAAAAACAGTACCCTTTCCGGGGCAATATATAAGCTGCTTTCTGACGGCCGTGCTCTTTCGATTACTCTTGCTCAGCTCGTTGTTTTATCGTGCACGTGCCGTCCTGGCATTCAGTGCACAGTGAAAGCAATCGCAAAACTCCAGCAGCTGCTGACTCCCAAACACAAGGCGCTGGCTATGTTCTTGCTTCTCGACAACTCAACGCAGCCCTTCATTTCTGCAGTTGCCATCGAGGTCTCTGCATGTCGGAGCCTCAGAGGACGAGCAGGAGTTTCCCAGGAGGGGCTGCATCAGGACGAATTCAAAACTCCAGAAAATTGTCCTGGAACACCTTCCATAAGGATGCTAGAAGGGAATTGAAGAGGCAGGCGTGCGGCCACCACCGTCCAGTAGCAGTCCTTAGGGTGCGCGCAAAAGCCCGGTGCTCTGCGGCTTCGTTCTTCGCCCCCGTACAAGCTACCGCTCTGTCCGGCTGCCGGAGCAGCAGAAGCGGCTGCTTCGCGCACAAAACAGCGGAGCGGCAGCCGTACGCTCCGAAGCGCTGCTTCAGCCGAAAGACGCCGGCGACCGGCGCTTGGCTTCGGACAGCTCCGGAGAGCCGTAGTGTGCGTCTGCACTAGACTGCATGATAGCGAAAAGCTATGGCAGTGTGTCTCGCAGGGAGATAGCTTAGGAGCGCAGCGCACTTATGCCTCCCTTGTCCAGAAACACGATTTTACTGCACACTCCAAAAACACTGCAGTTTCGAGGGCAAGATGCCAGATGCTCTCTGATGCCCGTGCTCCCTTCCTCCTCTTGCTCAGCTCGTTGTTTTAAAGTGCACGTGCCGTCCTGGCATTCAGTGCACAGTGAAAGCAATCGCAAAAGTCCAGCAGCTGCTGACTCCCAAACACAAGGCGCTGGCTATGTTCTTGCTTCTCGACAACTCAACGCAGCCCTTCATTTCTGCAGTTGCCATCGAGGTCTCTGCATGTCGGAGCCTCAGAGGACGAGCAGTTGTTTCCCACGAGGGGCTGCATCAGGACGAATTCAAAACTCAGGAAAATTGTCCTGGAACACCTTCCATAAGTATGCTAGAATGGAATTGAAGAGGCAGGCGAGTGTCCACCACGGTCCTCTAGCAGTCCTTAGGGTGCGCGCAGAAGCCCGGTGCTCTGCGGCTTCGTTCTTCGCCTCCGTACAAGCTACCGCTCTGTCCGGCTCCCGGAGCACGAGAAGCGGCTGCTTCGCGCACACAAGAGCGGAGCGGCAGCCGTAGGCTCCGAAGCGCTGCTTCAGCCGAAAGACGCCGGCCACCGGCGCTTGGCTTCGGACAGCTCCGGAGAGCCGTAGTGTGCGTCTGCACTAGACTGCATCATAGCGAAAAGCTTTGACAGTGTGTCTCGCAGGGAGATAGCTTAGGAGCGCAGCGCACTTATGCCTCCCTTGTCCAGAAACACGATTTTACTGCACACTCCAAAAACAGTACCCTTTCCGGGGCAATATATAAGCTGCTTTCTGACGGCCGTGCTCTTTCGATTACTCTTGCCCAGCTCGTTGTTTTATCGTGCACGTGCCGTCCTGGCATTCAGTGCACAGTGAAAGCAATCGCAAAACTCCAGCAGCTGCTGACTCCCAAACACAAGGCGCTTGTCTACGTTCTTGCCTCTCGACACTTCAACGGAGTACAGCATTTCTGCAGCTGCCATCGAGTTCTCTGCATCTGGAGCCTTCGGGGACGAGCACGCATTTCCCAAGAGGGGCTTCATCAGGACGAATTCAAAACTCAGGAAAATTGTCCTGGAACACCTTCCATAAGTATGCTAGAATGGAATTGAAGAGGCAGGCGAGCGGCCACCACGGTCCTCTAGCAGTCCTTATGGTGCGCGCAGAAGCCCGGTGCTCTGCGGCTTCGTTCTTCGCCCTCGTACAAGCTACCGCTCTGTCCGGCTGCCGGAGCAGGAGAAGCGGCTGCTTCGCGCACACAACAGCGGAGCGGCAGCCGTACGCTCCGAAGCGCTGCTTCAGCCGAAAGACGCCGGCGACCGGCGCTTGGCTTCGGACAGCTCCGGAGAGCCGTAGTGTGCGTCTGCACTAGACTGCATGATAGCGAAAAGCTATGGCAGTGTGTCTCGCAGGGAGATAGCTTAGGAGCGCAGCGCACTTATGCCTCCCTTGTCCAGAAACACGATTTTACTGCACACTCCAAAAACACTGCAGTTTCGAGGGCAAGATGCCAGATGCTCTCTGATGCCCGTGCTCCCTTCCTCCTCTTGCTCAGCTCGTTGTTTTAAAGTGCACGTGCCGTCCTGGCATTCAGTGCACAGTGAAAGCAATCGCAAAAGTCCAGCAGCTGCTGACTCCCAAACACAAGGCGCTGGCTATGTTCTTGCTTCTCGACAACTCAACGCAGCCCTTCATTTCTGCAGTTGCCATCGAGGTCTCTGCACTCGGAGACTCAGAGGACGAGCAGTAGTTTCCCCGAAGGGGCTGCATCAGGACGAATTCAAAACTCAGGAAAATTTGTCCTGGAACACCTTCCATAAGGATGCTAGAATGGAATTGAAGAGACAGGCGAGCGGCCACCACGGTCCTCTAGCAGTCCTTAGGGTGCGCGCAGAAGCCCGGTGCTCTGCGGCTTCGTTCTTCGCCCTCGTACAAGCTACCGCTCTGTCCGGCTGCCGGAGCAGCAGAAGCGGCTGCTTCGCGCACAAAACAGCGGAGCGGCAGCCGTACGCTCCGAAGCGCTGCTTCAGCCGAAAGACGCCGGCGACCGGCGCTTGGCTTCGGACAGCTCCGGAGAGCCGTAGTGTGCGTCTGCACTAGACTGCATGATAGCGAAAAGCTATGGCAGTGTGTCTCGCAGGGAGATAGCTTAGGAGCGCAGCGCACTTATGCCTCCCTTGTCCAGAAACACGATTTTACTGCACACTCCAAAAACACTGCAGTTTCGAGGGCAAGATGCCAGATGCTCTCTGATGCCCGTGCTCCCTTCCTCCTCTTGCTCAGCTCGTTGTTTTAAAGTGCACGTGCCGTCCTGGCATTCAGTGCACAGTGAAAGCAATCGCAAAACTCCAGCAGCTGCTGACTCCCAAACACAAGGCGCTGGCTATGTTCTTGCTTCTCGACAACTCAACGCAGCCCTTCATTTCTGCAGTTGCCATCGAGGTCTCTGCATATCGGAGCCTTCGAGGACGAGCAGGAGTTTCCCAGAAGGGGCTGCATCAGGACGAATTCAAAACTCAGGAAAATTTGTCCTGGAACACCTTCCATAAGTATGTTAGAATGGAATTGAAGAGACAGGCGAGCGGCCACCACGGTCCTCTAGCAGTCCTTAGGGTGCGCGCAGAAGCCCGGTGCTCTGCGGTTTCGTTCTTCGCCCTCGTACAAGCTACCGCTCTGTCCGGCTGCCGGAGCAGCAGAAGCGGCTGCTTCGCGCACAAAACAGCGGAGCGGCAGCCGTAGGCTCCGAAGCGCTGCTTCAGCCGAAAGACGCCGGCCACCGGCGCTTGGCTTCGGACAGCTCCGGAGAGCCGTAGTGTGCGTCTGCACTAGACTGCATGATAGCGAAAAGCTATGGCAGTGTGTCTCGCAGGGAGATAGCTTAGGAGCGCAGCGCACTTATGCCTCCCTTGTCCAGAAACACGATTTTACTGCACACTCCAAAAACACTGCAGTTTCGAGGGCAAGATGCCAGATGCTCTCTGATGCCCGTGCTCCCTTCCTCCTCTTGCTCAGCTCGTTGTTTTAAAGTGCACGTGCCGTCCTGGCATTCAGTGCACAGTGAAAGCAATCGCAAAAGTCCAGCAGCTGCTGACTCCCAAACACAAGGCGCTGGCTATGTTCTTGCTTCTCGACAACTCAACGCAGCCCTTCATTTCTGCAGTTGCCATCGAGGTCTCTGCATATCGGAGCCTTCGAGGACGAGCAGGAGTTTCCCAGAAGGGGCTGCATCAGGACGAATTCAAAACTCAGGAAAATTTGTCCTGGAACACCTTCCATAAGTATGTTAGAATGGAATTGAAGAGACAGGCGAGCGGCCACCACGGTCCTCTAGCAGTCCTTAGGGTGCGCGCAGAAGCCCGGTGCTCTGCGGCTTCGTTCTTCGCCCTCGTACAAGCTACCGCTCTGTCCGGCTGCCGGAGCACGAGAAGCGGCTGCTTCGCGCACACAACAGCGGAGCGGCAGCCGTACGCTCCGAAGCCCTGCTTCAGCCGAAAGACGCCGGCGACCGGCGCTTGGCTTCGGACAGCTCCGGAGAGCCGTAGTGTGCGTCTGCACTAGACTGCATCGTAGCGAAAAGCTTTGGCAGTGTGTCTCGCAGGGAGATAGCTTAGGAGCGCAGCGCACTTATGCCTCCCTTGTCCAGAAACACGATTTTACTGCACACTCCAAAAACACTGCTCTTTCCAGGGCAATATATAATCTGGTGTCTGATGCCCGTGCTCCCTTCCTCCTCTTGCTCAGCTCGTTGTTTTAAAGTGCACGTGCCGTCCTGGCATTCAGTGCACAGTGAAAGCAATCGCAAAACTCCAGCAGCTGCTGACTCCCAAACACAAGGCGCTGGCTATGTTCTTGCTTCTCGACAACTCAACGCAGCCCTTCATTTCTGCAGTTGCCATCGAGGTCTCTGCATGTCGGAGCCTCAGAGGACGAGCAGGAGTTTCCCAGGAGGGGCTGCATCAGGACGAATTCAAAACTCAGGGAATTTGTCCTGGAACACCTTCCATAAGTATGCTAGAATGGAATTGAAGAGACAGGCGAGCGGCCACCACGGTCCTCTAACAGTCCTTATGGTGCGCGCAGAAGCCCGGTGCTCTGCGGCTTCGTTCTTCGCCCTCGTACAAGCTACCGCTCTGTCCGGCTGCCGGAGCAGCAGAAGCGGCTGCTTCGCGCACAAAACAGCGGAGCGGCAGCCGTACGCTCCGAAGCGCTGCTTCAGCCGAAAGACGCCGGCGACCGGCGCTTGGCTTCGGACAGCTCCGGAGAGCCGTAGTGTGCGTCTGCACTAGACTGCATGATAGCGAAAAGCTATGGCAGTGTGTCTCGCAGGGAGATAGCTTAGGAGCGCAGCACACTTATGCCTCCCTTGTCCAGAAACACGATTTTACTGCACACTCCAAAAACACTGCAGTTTCGAGGGCAAGATGCCAGATGCTCTCTGATGCCCGTGCTCCCTTCCTACTCTTGCTCAGCTCGTTGTTTTAAAGTGCACGTGCCGTCCTGGCATTCAGTGCACAGTGAAAGCAATCGCAAAACTCCAGCAGCTGCTGACTCCCAAACACAAGGCGCTGGCTATGTTCTTGCTTCTCGACAACTCAACGCAGCCCTTCATTTCTGCAGTTGCCATCGAGGTCTCTGCATGTCGGAGCCTCAGAGGACGAGCAGTAGTTTCCCAGAAGGGGCTGCATCAGGACGAATTCAAAACTCCAGAAAATTGTCCTGGAACACCTTCCATAAGGATGCTAGAAGGGAATTGAAGAGACAGGCGAGCGGCCACCACGGTCCTCTAGCAGTCCTTAGGGTGCGCGCAGAAGCCGGGTGCTCTGCGGCTACGTTCTTCGCCCTCGTACAAGCTACCGCTCTGTCCGGCTGCCGGAGCAGGAGAAGCGGCTGCTTCGCGCACACAACAGCCGTACGCTCCGAAGCGCTGCTTCAGCCGAAAGACGCCGGCGACCGGCGCTTGGCTTCGGACAGCTCCGGAGAGCCGTAGTGTGCGTCTGCACTAGACTGCATCGTAGCGAAAAGCTTTGGCAGTGTGTCTCGCAGGGAGATAGCTTAGGAGCGCAGCGCACTTATGCCTCCCTTGTCCAGAAACACGATTTTACTGCACACTCCCAAAACACTGCTCTTTCCAGGGCAATATATAATCTGGTGTCTGATGCCCGTGCTCCCTTCCTCCTCTTGCTCAGCTCGTTGTTTTAAAGTGCACGTGCCGTCCTGGCATTCAGTGCACAGTGAAAGCAATCGCAAAACTCCAGCAGCTGCTGACTCCCAAACACAAGGCGCTGGCTATGTTCTTGCTTCTCGACAACTCAACGCAGCCCTTCATTTCTGCAGTTGCCATCGAGGTCTCTGCATGTCGGAGCCTCAGAGGACGAGCAGGAGTTTCCCAGGAGGGGCTGCATCAGGACGAATTCAAAACTCCAGAAAATTGTCCTGGAACACCTTCCATAAGTATGCTAGAATGGAATTGAAGAGGCAGGCGAGTGTCCACCACGGTCCTCTAGCAGTCCTTAGGGTGCGCGCAGAAGCCCGGTGCTCTGCGGCTTCGTTCTTCGCCCTCGTACAAGCTACCGCTCTGTCCGGCTGCCGGAGCAGCAGAAGCGGCTGCTTCGCGCACAAAACAGCGGAGCGGCAGCCGTACGCTCCGAAGCGCTGCTTCAGCCGAAAGACGCCGGCCACCGGCGCTTGGCTTCGGACAGCTCCGGAGAGCCGTAGTGTGCGTCTGCACTAGACTGCATGATAGCGAAAAGCTATGGCAGTGTGTCTCGCAGGGAGATAGCTTAGGAGCGCAGCGCACTTATGCCTCCCTTGTCCAGAAACACGATTTTACTGCACACTCCAAAAACACTGCAGTTTCGAGGGCAAGATGCCAGATGCTCTCTGATGCCCGTGCTCCCTTCCTACTCTTGCTCAGCTCGTTGTTTTAAAGTGCACGTGCCGTCCTGGCATTCAGTGCACAGTGAAAGCAATCGCAAAACTCCAGCAGCTGCTGACTCCCAAACACAAGGCGCTGGCTATGTTCTTGCTTCTCGACAACTCAACGCAGCCCTTCATTTCTGCAGTTGCCATCGAGGTCTCTGCATGTCGGAGCCTCAGAGGACGAGCAGGAGTTTCCCAGGAGGGGCTGCATCAGGACGAATTCAAAACTCCAGAAAATTGTCCTGGAACACCTTCCATAAGGATGCTAGAAGGGAATTGAAGAGGCAGGCGTGCGGCCACCACCGTCCAGTAGCAGTCCTTAGGGTGTGCGCAAAAGCCCGGTGCTCTGCGGCTTCGTTCTTCGCCCCCGTACAAGCTACCGCTCTGTCCGGCTGCCGGAGCAGCAGAAGCGGCTGCTTCGCGCACAAAACAGCGGAGCGGCAGCCGTACGCTCCGAAGCGCTGCTTCAGCCGAAAGACGCCGGCGACCGGCGCTTGGCTTCGGACAGCTCCGGAGAGCCGTAGTGTGCGTCTGCACTAGACTGCATGATAGCGAAAAGCTATGGCAGTGTGTCTCGCAGGGAGATAGCTTAGGAGCGCAGCGCACTTATGCCTCCCTTGTCCAGAAACACGATTTTACTGCACACTCCAAAAACACTGCAGTTTCGAGGGCAAGATGCCAGATGCTCTCTGATGCCCGTGCTCCCTTCCTCCTCTTGCTCAGCTCGTTGTTTTAAAGTGCACGTGCCGTCCTGGCATTCAGTGCACAGTGAAAGCAATCGCAAAACTCCAGCAGCTGCTGACTCCCAAACACAAGGCGCTGGCTATGTTCTTGCTTCTCGACAACTCAACGCAGCCCTTCATTTCTGCAGTTGCCATCGAGGTCTCTGCATGTCGGAGCCTCAGAGGACGAGCAGTTGTTTCCCACGAGGGGCTGCATCAGGACGAATTCAAAACTCAGGAAAATTGTCCTGGAACACCTTCCATAAGTATGCTAGAATGGAATTGAAGAGGCAGGCGAGTGTCCACCACGGTCCTCTAGCAGTCCTTAGGGTGCGCGCAGAAGCCCGGTGCTCTGCGGCTTCGTTCTTCGCCCTCGTACAAGCTACCGCTCTGTCCGGCTGCCGGAGCAGCAGAAGCGGCTGCTTCGCGCACAAAACAGCGGAGCGGCAGCCGTACGCTCCGAAGCGCTGCTTCAGCCGAAAGACGCCGGCGACCGGCGCTTGGCTTCGGACAGCTCCGGAGAGCCGTAGTGTGCGTCTGCACTAGACTGCATCATAGCGAAAAGCTTTGACAGTGTGTCTCGCAGGGAGATAGCTTAGGAGCGCAGCGCACTTATGCCTCCCTTGTCCAGAAACACGATTTTACTGCACACTCCAAAAACAGTACCCTTTCCGGGGCAATATATAAGCTGCTTTCTGACGGCCGTGCTCTTTCGATTACTCTTGCTCAGCTCGTTGTTTTATCGTGCACGTGCCGTCCTGGCATTCAGTGCACAGTGAAAGCAATCGCAAAAGTCCAGCAGCTGCTGACTCCCAAACACAAGGCGCTTGTCTACGTTCTTGCCTCTCGACACTTCAACGGAGTACAGCATTTCTGCAGCTGCCATCGAGTTCTCTGCATCTGGAGCCTTCGGGGACGAGCACGCATTTCCCAAGAGGGGCTTCATCAGGACGAATTCAAAACTCCAGAAAATTGTCCTGGAACACCTTCCATAAGTATGCTAGAATGGAATTGAAGAGGCAGGCGAGCGGCCACCACGGTCCTCTAGCAGTCCTTATGGTGCGCGCAGAAGCCCGGTGCTCTGCGGCTTCGTTCTTCGCCCTCGTACAAGCTTCCGCTCTGTCCGGCTGCCGGAGCACGAGAAGCGGCTGCTTCGCGCACACAACAGCGGAGCGGCAGCCGTACGCTCCGAAGCGCTGCTTCAGCCGAAAGACGCCGGCGACCGGCGCTTGGCTTCGGACAGCTCCGGAGAGCCGTAGTGTGCGTCTGCACTAGACTGCATGATAGCGAAAAGCTATGGCAGTGTGTCTCGCAGGGAGATAGCTTAGGAGCGCAGCGCACTTATGCCTCCCTTGTCCAGAAACACGATTTTACTGCACACTCCTAAAACACTGCAGTTTCGAGGGCAAGATGCCAGATGCTCTCTGATGCCCGTGCTCCCTTCCTACTCTTGCTCAGCTCGTTGTTTTAAAGTGCACGTGCCGTCCTGGCATTCAGTGCACAGTGAAAGCAATCGCAAAACTCCAGCAGCTGCTGACTCCCAAACACAAGGCGCTGGCTATGTTCTTGCTTCTCGACAACTCAACGCAGCCCTTCATTTCTGCAGTTGCCATCGAGGTCTCTGCATGTCGGAGCCTCAGAGGACGAGCAGGAGTTTCCCAGAAGGGGCTGCATCAGGACGAATTCAAAACTCCAGAAAATTGTCCTGGAACACCTTCCATAAGGATGCTAGAAGGGAATTGAAGAGACAGGCGAGCGGCCACCACGGTCCTCTAGCAGTCCTTAGGGTGCGCGCAGAAGCCAGGTGCTCTGCGGCTACGTTCTTCGCCCTCGTACAAGCTACCGCTCTGTCCGGCTGCCGGAGCAGGAGAAGCGGCTGCTTCGCGCACACAACAGCCGTACGCTCCGAAGCGCTGCTTCAGCCGAAAGACGCCGGCGACCGGCGCTTGGCTTCGGACAGCTCCGGAGAGCCGTAGTGTGCGTCTGCACTAGACTGCATGATAGCGAAAAGCTATGGCAGTGTGTCTCGCAGGGAGATAGCTTAGGAGCGCAGCGCACTTATGCCTCCCTTGTCCAGAAACACGATTTTACTGCACACTCCAAAAACACTGCAGTTTCGAGGGCAAGATGCCAGATGCTCTCTGATGCCCGTGCTCCCTTCCTCCTCTTGCTCAGCTCGTTGTTTTAAAGTGCACGTGCCGTCCTGGCATTCAGTGCACAGTGAAAGCAATCGCAAAAGTCCAGCAGCTGCTGACTCCCAAACACAAGGCGCTGGCTATGTTCTTGCTTCTCGACAACTCAACGCAGCCCTTCATTTCTGCAGTTGCCATCGAGGTCTCTGCATGTCGGAGCCTCAGAGGACGAGCAGTTGTTTCCCACGAGGGGCTGCATCAGGACGAATTCAAAACTCAGGAAAATTGTCCTGGAACACCTTCCATAAGTATGCTAGAATGGAATTGAAGAGGCAGGCGAGTGTCCACCACGGTCCTCTAGCAGTCCTTAGGGTGCGCGCAGAAGCCCGGTGCTCTGCGGCTTCGTTCTTCGCCTCCGTACAAGCTACCGCTCTGTCCGGCTCCCGGAGCACGAGAAGCGGCTGCTTCGCGCACACAAGAGCGGAGCGGCAGCCGTAGGCTCCGAAGCGCTGCTTCAGCCGAAAGACGCCGGCCACCGGCGCTTGGCTTCGGACAGCTCCGGAGAGCCGTAGTGTGCGTCTGCACTAGACTGCATCATAGCGAAAAGCTTTGACAGTGTGTCTCGCAGGGAGATAGCTTAGGAGCGCAGCGCACTTATGCCTCCCTTGTCCAGAAACACGATTTTACTGCACACTCCAAAAACAGTACCCTTTCCGGGGCAATATATAAGCTGCTTTCTGACGGCCGTGCTCTTTCGATTACTCTTGCCCAGCTCGTTGTTTTATCGTGCACGTGCCGTCCTGGCATTCAGTGCACAGTGAAAGCAATCGCAAAACTCCAGCAGCTGCTGACTCCCAAACACAAGGCGCTTGTCTACGTTCTTGCCTCTCGACACTTCAACGGAGTACAGCATTTCTGCAGCTGCCATCGAGTTCTCTGCATCTGGAGCCTTCGGGGACGAGCACGCATTTCCCAAGAGGGGCTTCATCAGGACGAATTCAAAACTCAGGAAAATTGTCCTGGAACACCTTCCATAAGTATGCTAGAATGGAATTGAAGAGGCAGGCGAGCGGCCACCACGGTCCTCTAGCAGTCCTTATGGTGCGCGCAGAAGCCCGGTGCTCTGCGGCTTCGTTCTTCGCCCTCGTACAAGCTACCGCTCTGTCCGGCTGCCGGAGCAGGAGAAGCGGCTGCTTCGCGCACACAACAGCGGAGCGGCAGCCGTACGCTCCGAAGCGCTGCTTCAGCCGAAAGACGCCGGCGACCGGCGCTTGGCTTCGGACAGCTCCGGAGAGCCGTAGTGTGCGTCTGCACTAGAC
This sequence comes from Lonchura striata, assembly GCF_046129695.1. NCBI lineage: Eukaryota > Metazoa > Chordata > Aves > Passeriformes > Estrildidae > Lonchura > Lonchura striata. Next base: position 316,169 of record NC_134613.1, on the reverse strand, counting down.
TGCATGATAGCGAAAAGCTATGGCAGTGTGTCTCGCAGGGAGATAGCTTAGGAGCGCAGCGCACTTATGCCTCCCTTGTCCAGAAACACGATTTTACTGCACACTCCAAAAACACTGCAGTTTCGAGGGCAAGATGCCAGATGCTCTCTGATGCCCGTGCTCCCTTCCTCCTCTTGCTCAGCTCGTTGTTTTAAAGTGCACGTGCCGTCCTGGCATTCAGTGCACAGTGAAAGCAATCGCAAAAGTCCAGCAGCTGCTGACTCCCAAACACAAGGCGCTGGCTATGTTCTTGCTTCTCGACAACTCAACGCAGCCCTTCATTTCTGCAGTTGCCATCGAGGTCTCTGCATATCGGAGCCTTCGAGGACGAGCAGGAGTTTCCCAGAAGGGGCTGCATCAGGACGAATTCAAAACTCAGGAAAATTTGTCCTGGAACACCTTCCATAAGTATGTTAGAATGGAATTGAAGAGACAGGCGAGCGGCCACCACGGTCCTCTAGCAGTCCTTAGGGTGCGCGCAGAAGCCCGGTGCTCTGCGGTTTCGTTCTTCGCCCTCGTACAAGCTACCGCTCTGTCCGGCTGCCGGAGCAGCAGAAGCGGCTGCTTCGCGCACAAAACAGCGGAGCGGCAGCCGTAGGCTCCGAAGCGCTGCTTCAGCCGAAAGACGCCGGCCACCGGCGCTTGGCTTCGGACAGCTCCGGAGAGCCGTAGTGTGCGTCTGCACTAGACTGCATGATAGCGAAAAGCTATGGCAGTGTGTCTCGCAGGGAGATAGCTTAGGAGCGCAGCGCACTTATGCCTCCCTTGTCCAGAAACACGATTTTACTGCACACTCCAAAAACACTGCAGTTTCGAGGGCAAGATGCCAGATGCTCTCTGATGCCCGTGCTCCCTTCCTCCTCTTGCTCAGCTCGTTGTTTTAAAGTGCACGTGCCGTCCTGGCATTCAGTGCACAGTGAAAGCAATCGCAAAAGTCCAGCAGCTGCTGACTCCCAAACACAAGGCGCTGGCTATGTTCTTGCTTCTCGACAACTCAACGCAGCCCTTCATTTCTGCAGTTGCCATCGAGGTCTCTGCATATCGGAGCCTTCGAGGACGAGCAGGAGTTTCCCAGAAGGGGCTGCATCAGGACGAATTCAAAACTCAGGAAAATTTGTCCTGGAACACCTTCCATAAGTATGTTAGAATGGAATTGAAGAGACAGGCGAGCGGCCACCACGGTCCTCTAGCAGTCCTTAGGGTGCGCGCAGAAGCCCGGTGCTCTGCGGCTTCGTTCTTCGCCCTCGTACAAGCTACCGCTCTGTCCGGCTGCCGGAGCACGAGAAGCGGCTGCTTCGCGCACACAACAGCGGAGCGGCAGCCGTACGCTCCGAAGCCCTGCTTCAGCCGAAAGACGCCGGCGACCGGCGCTTGGCTTCGGACAGCTCCGGAGAGCCGTAGTGTGCGTCTGCACTAGACTGCATCGTAGCGAAAAGCTTTGGCAGTGTGTCTCGCAGGGAGATAGCTTAGGAGCGCAGCGCACTTATGCCTCCCTTGTCCAGAAACACGATTTTACTGCACACTCCAAAAACACTGCTCTTTCCAGGGCAATATATAATCTGGTGTCTGATGCCCGTGCTCCCTTCCTCCTCTTGCTCAGCTCGTTGTTTTAAAGTGCACGTGCCGTCCTGGCATTCAGTGCACAGTGAAAGCAATCGCAAAACTCCAGCAGCTGCTGACTCCCAAACACAAGGCGCTGGCTATGTTCTTGCTTCTCGACAACTCAACGCAGCCCTTCATTTCTGCAGTTGCCATCGAGGTCTCTGCATGTCGGAGCCTCAGAGGACGAGCAGGAGTTTCCCAGGAGGGGCTGCATCAGGACGAATTCAAAACTCAGGGAATTTGTCCTGGAACACCTTCCATAAGTATGCTAGAATGGAATTGAAGAGACAGGCGAGCGGCCACCACGGTCCTCTAACAGTCCTTATGGTGCGCGCAGAAGCCCGGTGCTCTGCGGCTTCGTTCTTCGCCCTCGTACAAGCTACCGCTCTGTCCGGCTGCCGGAGCAGCAGAAGCGGCTGCTTCGCGCACAAAACAGCGGAGCGGCAGCCGTACGCTCCGAAGCGCTGCTTCAGCCGAAAGACGCCGGCGACCGGCGCTTGGCTTCGGACAGCTCCGGAGAGCCGTAGTGTGCGTCTGCACTAGACTGCATGATAGCGAAAAGCTATGGCAGTGTGTCTCGCAGGGAGATAGCTTAGGAGCGCAGCACACTTATGCCTCCCTTGTCCAGAAACACGATTTTACTGCACACTCCAAAAACACTGCAGTTTCGAGGGCAAGATGCCAGATGCTCTCTGATGCCCGTGCTCCCTTCCTACTCTTGCTCAGCTCGTTGTTTTAAAGTGCACGTGCCGTCCTGGCATTCAGTGCACAGTGAAAGCAATCGCAAAACTCCAGCAGCTGCTGACTCCCAAACACAAGGCGCTGGCTATGTTCTTGCTTCTCGACAACTCAACGCAGCCCTTCATTTCTGCAGTTGCCATCGAGGTCTCTGCATGTCGGAGCCTCAGAGGACGAGCAGTAGTTTCCCAGAAGGGGCTGCATCAGGACGAATTCAAAACTCCAGAAAATTGTCCTGGAACACCTTCCATAAGGATGCTAGAAGGGAATTGAAGAGACAGGCGAGCGGCCACCACGGTCCTCTAGCAGTCCTTAGGGTGCGCGCAGAAGCCGGGTGCTCTGCGGCTACGTTCTTCGCCCTCGTACAAGCTACCGCTCTGTCCGGCTGCCGGAGCAGGAGAAGCGGCTGCTTCGCGCACACAACAGCCGTACGCTCCGAAGCGCTGCTTCAGCCGAAAGACGCCGGCGACCGGCGCTTGGCTTCGGACAGCTCCGGAGAGCCGTAGTGTGCGTCTGCACTAGACTGCATCGTAGCGAAAAGCTTTGGCAGTGTGTCTCGCAGGGAGATAGCTTAGGAGCGCAGCGCACTTATGCCTCCCTTGTCCAGAAACACGATTTTACTGCACACTCCCAAAACACTGCTCTTTCCAGGGCAATATATAATCTGGTGTCTGATGCCCGTGCTCCCTTCCTCCTCTTGCTCAGCTCGTTGTTTTAAAGTGCACGTGCCGTCCTGGCATTCAGTGCACAGTGAAAGCAATCGCAAAACTCCAGCAGCTGCTGACTCCCAAACACAAGGCGCTGGCTATGTTCTTGCTTCTCGACAACTCAACGCAGCCCTTCATTTCTGCAGTTGCCATCGAGGTCTCTGCATGTCGGAGCCTCAGAGGACGAGCAGGAGTTTCCCAGGAGGGGCTGCATCAGGACGAATTCAAAACTCCAGAAAATTGTCCTGGAACACCTTCCATAAGTATGCTAGAATGGAATTGAAGAGGCAGGCGAGTGTCCACCACGGTCCTCTAGCAGTCCTTAGGGTGCGCGCAGAAGCCCGGTGCTCTGCGGCTTCGTTCTTCGCCCTCGTACAAGCTACCGCTCTGTCCGGCTGCCGGAGCAGCAGAAGCGGCTGCTTCGCGCACAAAACAGCGGAGCGGCAGCCGTACGCTCCGAAGCGCTGCTTCAGCCGAAAGACGCCGGCCACCGGCGCTTGGCTTCGGACAGCTCCGGAGAGCCGTAGTGTGCGTCTGCACTAGACTGCATGATAGCGAAAAGCTATGGCAGTGTGTCTCGCAGGGAGATAGCTTAGGAGCGCAGCGCACTTATGCCTCCCTTGTCCAGAAACACGATTTTACTGCACACTCCAAAAACACTGCAGTTTCGAGGGCAAGATGCCAGATGCTCTCTGATGCCCGTGCTCCCTTCCTACTCTTGCTCAGCTCGTTGTTTTAAAGTGCACGTGCCGTCCTGGCATTCAGTGCACAGTGAAAGCAATCGCAAAACTCCAGCAGCTGCTGACTCCCAAACACAAGGCGCTGGCTATGTTCTTGCTTCTCGACAACTCAACGCAGCCCTTCATTTCTGCAGTTGCCATCGAGGTCTCTGCATGTCGGAGCCTCAGAGGACGAGCAGGAGTTTCCCAGGAGGGGCTGCATCAGGACGAATTCAAAACTCCAGAAAATTGTCCTGGAACACCTTCCATAAGGATGCTAGAAGGGAATTGAAGAGGCAGGCGTGCGGCCACCACCGTCCAGTAGCAGTCCTTAGGGTGTGCGCAAAAGCCCGGTGCTCTGCGGCTTCGTTCTTCGCCCCCGTACAAGCTACCGCTCTGTCCGGCTGCCGGAGCAGCAGAAGCGGCTGCTTCGCGCACAAAACAGCGGAGCGGCAGCCGTACGCTCCGAAGCGCTGCTTCAGCCGAAAGACGCCGGCGACCGGCGCTTGGCTTCGGACAGCTCCGGAGAGCCGTAGTGTGCGTCTGCACTAGACTGCATGATAGCGAAAAGCTATGGCAGTGTGTCTCGCAGGGAGATAGCTTAGGAGCGCAGCGCACTTATGCCTCCCTTGTCCAGAAACACGATTTTACTGCACACTCCAAAAACACTGCAGTTTCGAGGGCAAGATGCCAGATGCTCTCTGATGCCCGTGCTCCCTTCCTCCTCTTGCTCAGCTCGTTGTTTTAAAGTGCACGTGCCGTCCTGGCATTCAGTGCACAGTGAAAGCAATCGCAAAACTCCAGCAGCTGCTGACTCCCAAACACAAGGCGCTGGCTATGTTCTTGCTTCTCGACAACTCAACGCAGCCCTTCATTTCTGCAGTTGCCATCGAGGTCTCTGCATGTCGGAGCCTCAGAGGACGAGCAGTTGTTTCCCACGAGGGGCTGCATCAGGACGAATTCAAAACTCAGGAAAATTGTCCTGGAACACCTTCCATAAGTATGCTAGAATGGAATTGAAGAGGCAGGCGAGTGTCCACCACGGTCCTCTAGCAGTCCTTAGGGTGCGCGCAGAAGCCCGGTGCTCTGCGGCTTCGTTCTTCGCCCTCGTACAAGCTACCGCTCTGTCCGGCTGCCGGAGCAGCAGAAGCGGCTGCTTCGCGCACAAAACAGCGGAGCGGCAGCCGTACGCTCCGAAGCGCTGCTTCAGCCGAAAGACGCCGGCGACCGGCGCTTGGCTTCGGACAGCTCCGGAGAGCCGTAGTGTGCGTCTGCACTAGACTGCATCATAGCGAAAAGCTTTGACAGTGTGTCTCGCAGGGAGATAGCTTAGGAGCGCAGCGCACTTATGCCTCCCTTGTCCAGAAACACGATTTTACTGCACACTCCAAAAACAGTACCCTTTCCGGGGCAATATATAAGCTGCTTTCTGACGGCCGTGCTCTTTCGATTACTCTTGCTCAGCTCGTTGTTTTATCGTGCACGTGCCGTCCTGGCATTCAGTGCACAGTGAAAGCAATCGCAAAAGTCCAGCAGCTGCTGACTCCCAAACACAAGGCGCTTGTCTACGTTCTTGCCTCTCGACACTTCAACGGAGTACAGCATTTCTGCAGCTGCCATCGAGTTCTCTGCATCTGGAGCCTTCGGGGACGAGCACGCATTTCCCAAGAGGGGCTTCATCAGGACGAATTCAAAACTCCAGAAAATTGTCCTGGAACACCTTCCATAAGTATGCTAGAATGGAATTGAAGAGGCAGGCGAGCGGCCACCACGGTCCTCTAGCAGTCCTTATGGTGCGCGCAGAAGCCCGGTGCTCTGCGGCTTCGTTCTTCGCCCTCGTACAAGCTTCCGCTCTGTCCGGCTGCCGGAGCACGAGAAGCGGCTGCTTCGCGCACACAACAGCGGAGCGGCAGCCGTACGCTCCGAAGCGCTGCTTCAGCCGAAAGACGCCGGCGACCGGCGCTTGGCTTCGGACAGCTCCGGAGAGCCGTAGTGTGCGTCTGCACTAGACTGCATGATAGCGAAAAGCTATGGCAGTGTGTCTCGCAGGGAGATAGCTTAGGAGCGCAGCGCACTTATGCCTCCCTTGTCCAGAAACACGATTTTACTGCACACTCCTAAAACACTGCAGTTTCGAGGGCAAGATGCCAGATGCTCTCTGATGCCCGTGCTCCCTTCCTACTCTTGCTCAGCTCGTTGTTTTAAAGTGCACGTGCCGTCCTGGCATTCAGTGCACAGTGAAAGCAATCGCAAAACTCCAGCAGCTGCTGACTCCCAAACACAAGGCGCTGGCTATGTTCTTGCTTCTCGACAACTCAACGCAGCCCTTCATTTCTGCAGTTGCCATCGAGGTCTCTGCATGTCGGAGCCTCAGAGGACGAGCAGGAGTTTCCCAGAAGGGGCTGCATCAGGACGAATTCAAAACTCCAGAAAATTGTCCTGGAACACCTTCCATAAGGATGCTAGAAGGGAATTGAAGAGACAGGCGAGCGGCCACCACGGTCCTCTAGCAGTCCTTAGGGTGCGCGCAGAAGCCAGGTGCTCTGCGGCTACGTTCTTCGCCCTCGTACAAGCTACCGCTCTGTCCGGCTGCCGGAGCAGGAGAAGCGGCTGCTTCGCGCACACAACAGCCGTACGCTCCGAAGCGCTGCTTCAGCCGAAAGACGCCGGCGACCGGCGCTTGGCTTCGGACAGCTCCGGAGAGCCGTAGTGTGCGTCTGCACTAGACTGCATGATAGCGAAAAGCTATGGCAGTGTGTCTCGCAGGGAGATAGCTTAGGAGCGCAGCGCACTTATGCCTCCCTTGTCCAGAAACACGATTTTACTGCACACTCCAAAAACACTGCAGTTTCGAGGGCAAGATGCCAGATGCTCTCTGATGCCCGTGCTCCCTTCCTCCTCTTGCTCAGCTCGTTGTTTTAAAGTGCACGTGCCGTCCTGGCATTCAGTGCACAGTGAAAGCAATCGCAAAAGTCCAGCAGCTGCTGACTCCCAAACACAAGGCGCTGGCTATGTTCTTGCTTCTCGACAACTCAACGCAGCCCTTCATTTCTGCAGTTGCCATCGAGGTCTCTGCATGTCGGAGACTCAGAGGACGAGCAGTTGTTTCCCACGAGGGGCTGCATCAGGACGAATTCAAAACTCAGGAAAATTGTCCTGGAACACCTTCCATAAGGATGCTAGAATGGAATTGAAGAGGCAGGCGAGTGTCCACCACGGTCCTCTAGCAGTCCTTAGGGTGCGCGCAGAAGCCCGGTGCTCTGCGGCTTCGTTCTTCGCCTCCGTACAAGCTACCGCTCTGTCCGGCTCCCGGAGCACGAGAAGCGGCTGCTTCGCGCACACAACAGCGGAGCGGCAGCCGTAGGCTCCGAAGCGCTGCTTCAGCCGAAAGACGCCGGCGACCGGCGCTTGGCTTCGGACAGCTCCGGAGAGCCGTAGTGTGCGTCTGCACTAGACTGCATCATAGCGAAAAGCTTTGACAGTGACTCTCGCAGGGAGATAGCTTAGGAGCGCAGCGCACTTATGCCTCCCTTGTCCAGAAACACGATTTTACTGCACACTCCAAAAACAGTACCCTTTCCGGGGCAATATATAAGCTGCTTTCTGACGGCCGTGCTCTTTCGATTACTCTTGCTCAGCTCGTTGTTTTATCGTGCACGTGCCGTCCTGGCATTCAGTGCACAGTGAAAGCAATCGCAAAAGTCCAGCAGCTGCTGACTCCCAAACACAAGGCGCTTGTCTAAGTTCTTGCCTCTCGACACTTCAACGGAGTACAGCATTTCTGCAGCTGCCATCGAGTTCTCTGCATCTGGAGCCTTCGGGGACGAGCACGCATTTCCCAAGAGGGGCTTCATCAGGACGAATTCAAAACTCAGGAAAATTGTCCTGGAACACCTTCCATAAGTATGCTAGAATGGAATTGAAGAGGCAGGCGAGCGGCCACCACGGTCCTCTAGCAGTCCTTATGGTGCGCGCAGAAGCCCGGTGCTCTGCGGCTTCGTTCTTCGCCCTCGTACAAGCTTCCGCTCTGTCCGGCTGCCGGAGCAGGAGAAGCGGCTGCTTCGCGCACAAAACAGCGGAGCGGCAGCCGTACGCTCCGAAGCGCTGCTTCAGCCGAAAGACGCCGGCCACCGGCGCTTGGCTTCGGACAGCTCCGGAGAGCCGTAGTGTGCGTCTGCACTAGACTGCATGATAGCGAAAAGCCATGGCAGTGTGTCTCGCAGGGAGATAGCTTAGGAGCGCAGCGCACTTATGCCTCCCTTGTCCAGAAACACGATTTTACTGCACACTCCAAAAACACTGCAGTTTCGAGGGCAAGATGCCAGATGCTCTCTGATGCCCGTGCTCCCTTCCTCCTCTTGCTCAGCTCGTTGTTTTAAAGTGCACGTGCCGTCCTGGCATTCAGTGCACAGTGAAAGCAATCGCAAAAGTCCAGCAGCTGCTGACTCCCAAACACAAGGCGCTGGCTATGTTCTTGCTTCTCGACAACTCAACGCAGCCCTTCATTTCTGCAGTTGCCATCGAGGTCTCTGCATGTCGGAGACTCAGAGGACGAGCAGTTGTTTCCCACGAGGGGCTGCATCAGGACGAATTCAAAACTCAGGAAAATTGTCCTGGAACACCTTCCATAAGTATGCTAGAATGGAATTGAAGAGGCAGGCGAGTGTCCACCACGGTCCTCTAGCAGTCCTTAGGGTGCGCGCAGAAGCCCGGTGCTCTGCGGCTTCGTTCTTCGCCTCCGTACAAGCTACCGCTCTGTCCGGCTCCCGGAGCACGAGAAGCGGCTGCTTCGCGCACAAAACAGCGGAGCGGCAGCCGTAGGCTCCGAAGCGCTGCTTCAGCCGAAAGACGCCGGCGACCGGCGCTTGGCTTCGGACAGCTCCGGAGAGCCGTAGTGTGCGTCTGCACTAGACTGCATGATAGCGAAAAGCTATGGCAGTGTGTCTCGCAGGGAGATAGCTTAGGAGCGCAGCGCACTTATGCCTCCCTTGTCCAGAAACACGATTTTACTGCACACTCCAAAAACACTGCAGTTTCGAGGGCAAGATGCCAGATGCTCTCTGATGCCCGTGCTCCCTTCCTCCTCTTGCTCAGCTCGTTGTTTTAAAGTGCACGTGCCGTCCTGGCATTCAGTGCACAGTGAAAGCAATCGCAAAACTCCAGCAGCTGCTGACTCCCAAACACAAGGCGCTGGCTATGTTCTTGCTTCTCGACAACTCAACGCAGCCCTTCATTTCTGCAGTTGCCATCGAGGTCTCTGCATATCGGAGCCTCAGAGGACGAGCAGGAGTTTCCCAGAAGGGGCTGCATCAGGACGAATTCAAAACTCAGGAAAATTTGTCCTGGAACACCTTCCATAAGTATGTTAGAATGGAATTGAAGAGACAGGCGAGCGGCCACCACGGTCCTCTAGCAGTCCTTAGGGTGCGCGCAGAAGCCCGGTGCTCTGCGGCTTCGTTCTTCGCCCTCGTACAAGCTACCGCTCTGTCCGGCTGCCGGAGCACGAGAAGCGGCTGCTTCGCGCACACAACAGCGGAGCGGCAGCCGTACGCTCCGAAGCCCTGCTTCAGCCGAAAGACGCCGGCGACCGGCGCTTGGCTTCGGACAGCTCCGGAGAGCCGTAGTGTGCGTCTGCACTAGACTGCATCGTAGCGAAAAGCTTTGGCAGTGTGTCTCGCAGGGAGATAGCTTAGGAGCGCAGCGCACTTATGCCTCCCTTGTCCAGAAACACGATTTTACTGCACACTCCAAAAACACTGCTCTTTCCAGGGCAATATATAATCTGGTGTCTGATGCCCGTGCTCCCTTCCTCCTCTTGCTCAGCTCGTTGTTTTAAAGTGCACGTGCCGTCCTGGCATTCAGTGCACAGTGAAAGCAATCGCAAAAGTCCAGCAGCTGCTGACTCCCAAACACAAGGCGCTGGCTATGTTCTTGCTTCTCGACAACTCAACGCAGCCCTTCATTTCTGCAGTTGCCATCGAGGTCTCTGCATGTCGGAGCCTCAGAGGACGAGCAGGAGTTTCCCAGGAGGGGCTGCATCAGGACGAATTCAAAACTCAGGGAATTTGTCCTGGAACACCTTCCATAAGTATGCTAGAATGGAATTGAAGAGACAGGCGAGCGGCCACCACGGTCCTCTAACAGTCCTTATGGTGCGCGCAGAAGCCCGGTGCTCTGCGGCTTCGTTCTTCGCCCTCGTACAAGCTACCGCTCTGTCCGGCTGCCGGAGCAGCAGAAGCGGCTGCTTCGCGCACAAAACAGCGGAGCGGCAGCCGTACGCTCCGAAGCGCTGCTTCAGCCGAAAGACGCCGGCCACCGGCGCTTGGCTTCGGACAGCTCCGGAGAGCCGTAGTGTGCGTCTGCACTAGACTGCATGATAGCGAAAAGCTATGGCAGTGTGTCTCGCAGGGAGATAGCTTAGGAGCGCAGCGCACTTATGCCTCCCTTGTCCAGAAACACGATTTTACTGCACACTCCAAAAACACTGCAGTTTCGAGGGCAAGATGCCAGATGCTCTCTGATGCCCGTGCTCCCTTCCTACTCTTGCTCAGCTCGTTGTTTTAAAGTGCACGTGCCGTCCTGGCATTCAGTGCACAGTGAAGACAATCTCAAAAGTCCAGCAGCTGCTGACTCCCAAACACAAGGCGCTGGCTATGTTCTTGCTTCTCGACAACTCAACGCAGCCCTTCATTTCTGCAGTTGCCATCGAGGTCTCTGCATGTCGGAGCCTCAGAGGACGAGCAGTAGTTTCCCAGAAGGGGCTGCATCAGGACGAATTCAAAACTCCAGAAAATTGTCCTGGTACACCTTCCATAAGGATGCTAGAAGGGAATTGAAGAGACAGGCGAGCGGCCACCACGGTCCTCTAGCAGTCCTTAGGGTGCGCGCAGAAGCCGGGTGCTCTGCGGCTACGTTCTTCGCCCTCGTACAAGCTACCGCTCTGTCCGGCTCGCGGAGCAGGAGAAGCGGCTGCTTCGCGCACACAACAGCCGTACGCTCCGAAGCGCTGCTTCAGCCGAAAGACGCCGGCGACCGGCGCTTGGCTTCGGACAGCTCCGGAGAGCCGTAGTGTGCGTCTGCACTAGACTGCATCGTAGCGAAAAGCTTTGGCAGTGTGTCTCGCAGGGAGATAGCTTAGGAGCGCAGCGCACTTATGCCTCCCTTGTCCAGAAACACGATTTTACTGCACACTCCCAAAACACTGCTCTTTCCAGGGCAATATATAATCTGGTGTCTGATGCCCGTGCTCCCTTCCTCCTCTTGCTCAGCTCGTTGTTTTAAAGTGCACGTGCCGTCCTGGCATTCAGTGCACAGTGAAAGCAATCGCAAAAGTCCAGCAGCTGCTGACTCCCAAACACAAGGCGCTGGCTATGTTCTTGCTTCTCGACAACTCAACGCAGCCCTTCATTTCTGCAGTTGCCATCGAGGTCTCTGCATGTCGGAGACTCAGAGGACGAGCAGGAGTTTCCCAGGAGGGGCTGCATCAGGACGAATTCAAAACTCAGGAAAATTGTCCTGGAACACCTTCCATAAGGATGCTAGAAGGGAATTGAAGAGGCAGGCGTGCGGCCACCACCGTCCAGTAGCAGTCCTTAGGGTGTGCGCAAAAGCCCGGTGCTCTGCGGCTTCGTTCTTCGCCCTCGTACAAGCTACCGCTCTGTCCGGCTGCCGGAGCAGCAGAAGCGGCTGCTTCGCGCACAAAACAGCGGAGCGGCAGCCGTACGCTCCGAAGCGCTGCTTCAGCCGAAAGACGCCGGCGACCGGCGCTTGGCTTCGGACAGTCCGGAGAGCCGTAGTGTGCGTCTGCACTAGACTGCATGATAGCGAAAAGCTATGGCAGTGTGTCTCGCAGGGAGATAGCTTAGGAGCGCAGCGCACTTATGCCTCCCTTGTCCAGAAACACGATTTTACTGCACACTCCAAAAACACTGCAGTTTCGAGGGCAAGATGCCAGATGCTCTCTGATGCCCGTGCTCCCTTCCTCCTCTTGCTCAGCTCGTTGTTTTAAAGTGCACGTGCCGTCCTGGCATTCAGTGCACAGTGAAAGCAATCGCAAAAGTCCAGCAGCTGCTGACTCCCAAACACAAGGCGCTGGCTATGTTCTTGCTTCTCGACAACTCAACGCAGCCCTTCATTTCTGCAGTTGCCATCGAGGTCTCTGCATGTCGGAGCCTCAGAGGACGAGCAGTTGTTTCCCACGAGGTGCTGCATCAGGACGAATTCAAAACTCAGGAAAATTGTCCTGGAACACCTTCCATAAGTATGCTAGAATGGAATTGAAGAGGCAGGCGAGTGTCCACCACGGTCCTCTAGCAGTCCTTAGGGTGCGCGCAGAAGCCCGGTGCTCTGCGGCTTCGTTCTTCGCCCTCGTACAAGCTACCGCTCTGTCCGGCTGCCGGAGCAGCAGAAGCGGCTGCTTCGCGCACAAAACAGCGGAGCGGCAGCCGTACGCTCCGAAGCGCTGCTTCAGCCGAAAGACGCCGGCGACCGGCGCTTGGCTTCGGACAGCTCCGGAGAGCCGTAGTGTGCGTCTGCACTAGACTGCATCATAGCGAAAAGCTTTGACAGTGTGTCTCGCAGGGAGATAGCTTAGGAGCGCAGCGCACTTATGCCTCCCTTGTCCAGAAACACGATTTTACTGCACACTCCAAAAACAGTACCCTTTCCGGGGCAATATATAAGCTGCTTTCTGACGGCCGTGCTCTTTCGATTACTCTTGCTCAGCTCGTTGTTTTATCGTGCACGTGCCGTCCTGGCATTCAGTGCACAGTGAAAGCAATCGCAAAAGTCCAGCAGCTGCTGACTCCCAAACACAAGGCGCTTGTCTACGTTCTTGCCTCTCGACACTTCAACGGAGTACAGCATTTCTGCAGCTGCCATCGAGTTCTCTGCATCTGGAGCCTTCGGGGACGAGCACGCATTTCCCAAGAGGGGCTTCATCAGGACGAATTCAAAACTCCAGAAAATTGTCCTGGAACACCTTCCATAAGTATGCTAGAATGGAATTGAAGAGGCAGGCGAGCGGCCACCACGGTCCTCTAGCAGTCCTTATGGTGCGCGCAGAAGCCCGGTGCTCTGCGGCTTCGTTCTTCGCCCTCGTACAAGCTACCGCTCTGTCCGGCTCGCGGAGCAGGAGAAGCGGCTGCTTCG